>NC_081537.1:27893189-28213968 GCF_030273125.1 Centropristis striata | reverse complement strand
TAAAAAGCTTGAGTTGATACTTCAACTTCTACAGAAATCTTTTTAAACCCTAGTATCTATACTTCTACTTGAGTAATGAATGTGAATTATTTATTTATTAACTTTGATCCTCTGACCTCTGGTACATCAAGGCATCAAGGCTCACTGGATATTCTCCATTTCAGACCATTCTCTGTAAACCCTAGAGATGGTTGTTAGATCAGCAGTTTCTTCCATCTGGCACCAACAACCACTTTCAAAGTAGGGTTGTCACGATACTAAAATTTTCCACTCGATACCGATACTAAGGAAAATATTCGATACTCAATACCATTTTCGATACCACAAGGATAAAAACAAAGACCCCAAAATTTAACAGAAATATTTTTATTAACAAGAAAAATGCAACATGTAAAAATAAACAAGCTTCAGGTCTGAGGTAGTGCAAAAAATAAATAAATACAATAAACGATAACAATAAGAACAATATTTTGAGGTTGTATGCTGTGCACAATATTAGGCAAGCTTGATAAAAATAAATAAAAATAATTTAACTTAAGTGCTCCTTCATTGGCTATGCTTTACACACATAACAATAAGCTATCGATACTTTTGAATATGAGTATCGTATCCGGATACAACGTTTTAGTATCGGTACTTTTTTGAGTATCCATACTTTTGACAACCCTAGTTCAAAGTCACTTAAATCATCTTTCTTCCCCATTCTGATGCTTGTTTTAAACTCCAGCGGCTCGTCTTCACCATGTCTACGTGCATTGATTTGCAGCCATGTGATTGGCTGATTAGATATTTGCGTTAACAAGCAGTCAACTACCTAAAATTGTGGCCAGTGAGTTTATATCATATGACATATTTTAGGTTGCTCCTGTAGAGAAAACTGTTATTTCTGCCTCCAGAGTAATTCCACCTCAGAGACATGTCCTAACAACTTCACAACATGGTCTCACAGGAATCCGTGAAATAGCCACGGATTTGCTTAACTCAAAATCCATGGAATAGCCACGGAATCACTCAAATTTCCGTGAAACTGACACGGATTTCACATACAAAGTGATTATGTACATTCACTGAGTGAATATTTAGAAAACAAAACATATATTTCTCGCTAGAAATGTGATCAAAATTCATTTTTATGCAGAAACTAAGTCAAAATATTGATTTTTTTTTACTAAAAATGAGAGAACTGTCCGCCATGTTTTTTGTTCTGACCGCCGGGACCTCGAAATCCATGTCAGTTTCACGGAAATTTGAGTTATTCCGTGGCTATTCCACGGATTCCTGTGAGACCAGGTTCCAACTTAAACACCACCCGAGAAAACTCTTAGTTTGTCTTGTCCTGCCAGTGTGTTTAATCATTTCTCATCCTTTGTTGCTCACCTGTGATGATGCCTTGCAGATGATCCCACCAGTCCTAGTATTGACCTACAGGCCTGCTATGTACCAGCCCGCTCTGTTGTGTCCAGTTCACAGGCCTCCACTATGGCCACCCTCACTTCCACCCCTGTCTCCCCCACCCTCTCCTCAATCTCCCCCTTTGTCCGACTCCGTGCAAAGGACTGCAGTGAGTGTCACTCACCCTCTCTAAATACTGAAAGGCTTCATAACGGGCTAGACAAATATACAGTATGTTCTCCAGTAGATTTAAACTGACAAATTACCAAACATCACCGCCAATGTTTTTCAATTAAAATGACAAGCAATGCCTTTATTTTGGCACACTGATATATTTGTCTCGCCACAGCCTCTGACTCATCTTGAAGGAGTACAGTGACATTTACAAATGTAGAATTCCATTCACTTTTTGGGGAAATAAATTGACTAACATAATATCCACTGCTGAGCACAAAATTAGAGCTGAAACGAATCCAGAATGTATTGTTGTTGCAGTAGCAACCTTAGCTAGAGTCCTAGAGTGAAATATATTTCTGCTTATTGTAACCTTTTTCTTTTGTTTGCTGTTGCAACCATATTAATATCATTGCATATCATGTATGCAACCAAATTTTAAGATTTTTATTTTATGATTTCTCTCTGAAAAGCTCCTTAGATCATAGTTGATTTCTCTTGTTATTGAAAAATGTTATAATCATAAAAATAAGAATTGGTCAAAACGTAGTATATGGCTGACTCTACTTGGTAAATGTTACAGGAATAGTTAGTGGTCGTGTCTATGATGTCAATTCTCTTAAAACAAACAAGTAGTAATACACTTAATGATAATAAACCCCTTGTCTGTCACTCACGCATCTCACATATCAAATTAAAAAAAAAAAACTGCTGATAGACAGCGACCGGCCACCACCACAGTGAGTGAGGGGGAGCTCACAGACAGACCGGTAGCTCTTATTCATCAATAAACAAGCGGTTAATTAGTTTAGAAAACATGTGCAGCGGGATATTTGTGTGATTTAAACAGCTGTCTATGCAGATTACACTTCATTTAACGCGGTGGAAGATGGAGTCAGTGTGGATTATTCAATATCACTTATACAAACTGCTCCCATTTCCCTGATAACGTGTTTGAAAACAGGTGCGTGGTGCAAACATAGAAGTAATTCACTCACTCACTCACTCAGTCACATACAGACCCGTTTGTAGGGCTGACCTCCAGCAGTCAGCTAAATTCAAGTTAAGTAACTCTCTACTGAACTTTTGCTGTGTGGGTCTTTAAATGTAAACTGATAAAGGGATCCTGCATGCTGTTAGTATTATAAAATACAATATATCCAAAACTGGGAACTAAAAATCCAAATGTCATTGTATTCCTTTAATATGCAGTACATAAGTTTAACCCGTCAATCACCCACCTGGCTAATGTTCTACTCACAAATCACTGCAATCACTCATCTTGTCATTTCACATGTCCATGTCGCACATTGTATATTGTTTTATCCTCTTTGTCTCCTCCTTTTTTCCACTCTCTGACTTGTCTTTTCGCTCTTCAGGCAGTATTAAAGGTCGCCGCTCCTCTTACCTGCTGGCCATCACCACAGAGAGATCTAAGTCCTGTGACGAGGGTCTCAACAACTTCAGGGAAGAAGGCCGCGTCTTCTCGTAAGAACCCCAAACTTTAAAAGCTGCTTTCTTTTTTTTTGTTTTGTACAGTGGTGAAAGAAATATTCAGATCCCTTACTTAAGTAATAGTACTAATACCACACTGTGAAATTACTCCGCTCCAAGTAAAAGTCCTGCATTCAAAACTAAAAGTGCAAAAGTATCTTAATGTACTTAAAGTATCAAAGGAAAATTATTCGTTATGCAGAATGGACCCACTCAGATTGTTTTACATATCCCAAATATGGATTATTATTATTATTATTATTATTATTATTATTATTATTATTATTATTATTATTGATGCATTTAAGTAAGCAGCATTTGACTGTTGTCAAGGTAGATATTTACAGATCTTAGTAAATGTACTCAGTTACATTCCACCACTGGTCTTGTACCAATACAGTATGTAACCCAAAACTTCAATAATGATTCAATTTCAAGTTATTTATTGTCATATGCCCATTGAGAAGCAGTCTTTCGGAATTAAAATGTCATGCTCCCTCCAACAATGCTCATTAAAATTGCATAAAAAGAATAATGCTTGCAAATACTTTTTTTTACTGATCATCTAAAATATGTACTTTTGTTGCATATTAAATACTTATAGGGTTATTGATGATAATGATAAAGTTATTAATATAATTTCTGTTCTACTTTTTAGAAATTAAACTTTAATATGTATGCATATTTCTCTTCGGTCTACACTGAACCTGTTTGGACTCCCTAGAAGTGTTTCTGTAACTTGTGTGCTTTCCTTCCACAGCAAACTACCAAAAAGAGTAAAGAGCTTTTTCACAGATGGGGTGAGTGTTGATTGCATTTGTAACTTGACTATACATTAACTTTATATTTCTATTGTATTCATTTACCAGAAAACAAAAAAACACTGTCTAGTGCAGTGGTTTTTTGTTGTCCATTGTTTCTGTGAAGCCAAACTCAATGTGACTTTCATGGTACCTTCTCTTTTTCTTTTTGAGATATTCAGCATTTTCGTCTCCCTGACGCTTCGCCACTTTTTCCATTAGCTCTGAGTTTCTGTTGTTAGGTCAGGTTGCCGCTAGGTGAGGTTACCGCTAGGTGTGGTTACCTGTGTATGCTGCAGGGGGGATGTTACACATGTCCTTATTCTCGTGATATAGCCTTTATTTTTAAACTTTTCTATAGTCTCATCTATATTTAACACATTAGATTTATTACAGCCTATTACAAATCAAGAGGGCTTTGCAACCTCCCATGGATCTATGGTGCCCCCCCCCTGTTGGGAATCACTGGTCAAGTGTGTAATCCCTTATACCCCAAAATTGTGTTTCAGTCTCTGGAGAGCCTGCGAGCCCAGGAGGAGGCCCAGTCCAAACGCCACTCCACCTCTGAACTGGGAACCATCACTTTTAGTGATGTTCGCAAGGAGGGCTGGCTGCACTACAAACAGATCCTCACAGAGAAGGGAAAGGTACGACACACTGCTTGTACACACTCATAATTGACCCTTCCTTAAACCACACCAGCCTTGAATGATGATGAATTAACCGTCCTGTTATGTTTCGGGTCAAATTTACCCTTTTCAAAGTTTAAAAAAAAAAAAAGTCTAGAAAATAAAACCTACTTTAAATGTAACATAAGTGTGAAAATATAGTTATATTGTAGTATGTTGTATTTTGGTTTTGGATAGCTAAAGAAAATTTCACGCACTGAGGCATCAGGAAAAATCAACGATTCTGCATCAATGCAGTGACAGTCCATAATACTTTATAAGCTACTATTTTTCTGGCCGCAGCTGAACAATAAAGTTTTTCCCTCCAATTCTTTCAATATAGCCTACTGAACAAATGTATTGATGCCTCTGGCAGACCAATAACAAGTTATAGAAATTATGCAACATACCATACAAGCTTCATAGTAATCCATTAATCAATAATATTCCATAAAAAACAGTCACTTTGCATTGGCAGAGGCCCACGTTATCCAATCTAGTCGACTTTTTGGACTAGAATACATTTATATTGTCATTACTAAACACAGACTGTTGTTTCGTCTTTTCAAATATATTGAAATATATTATTGGATTTAAATTGCCAACAAGGAAGTCAAACTTTTCAAGCGTTCTATGTGCAAAGTTTAGTTTCAAGTAGAAAATGTGTGCAAAACTGTGTTTTTTCCCCAACAGTAACTCTGTGTCAGTAATGCTGACAGTAAATGTGGATATAGGAGGTGATTCCTCAAATTGTCACCTTTCATTTGACACCAAATTGATGACAGTAGCTTGCAGGGTTCAAAATGTATGGACATTTGGTTTGTCACCATGGTAACCAAGGATGGTATTGGAGTCTCCATAAATACATAGTCATGATTATTATTATGATAAATATAAAAACCTGTGTTAAATAGTGACTTTTTGAGATACCGTCATCAAATTTGAAATGGTAGTAGGTAATATTTTATACTTTGACTTATACATTGTGTTTTCCAGCCCATAAGTCCCAGCTATAATGATCTGCAGGAATGTATTTACCAAAAATATTCAGACGGGCAATTAAAAAATCTAAATTTTCACTGTGCTTTCACTCAATATAAGCAGCACTTACAGTTATTCTGACTCTTTGGGAATAAACTCCAGAGTGTTACCTTTCAAATGTGACCAAAACCACAGATTTACTCCAAACTATTCATGAACAGCTTGCAAATTTACTTTGGGTTTGTCTTTTACAGCGTTTTAAGCTAATTTTAAGGAATGCTCAGGGGTTAAATAATAAGAAGTGAACCCACATTTATCAGACAGTAGTATTTATTGATGAAAACCAAGTAACCATGTGCTGTAATATAAAAAAATCGAGGATGTAACGTATCGTGATGCATCAGGGAATCGAATCGAATAGTGGACTAGATAATCGTAATCGATTCGTAAGTAAGTAAAGTTTATTTATATAGCACTTTCCACAGACAAAATCACAAAGTGCTTTACAGAAGATAAAAAGAAAGAAATAAGATAGGGGAACATAAAACAATTAAAACACAGTTAAAACACAATTAAAATACAATTAAAACACAATGAAACATAACAATTATTAAATAATATGTACAATGCATGGTGATCATCCAAATGGCTGGCTTAAAAAGATATCTGGTCTTAAGGTGATTTTTTAAAGAGTCTACAGAAATAGCAGACCGTAGGGGGAGAGACAGAGAGTTCCAGAGTTTGGGTGCCACATATTCAAATGATGGATCACAGCGTGTTTTCAGACGGGTTCATGGAACAGACAGAATATGTGTTTGACCTAAGAGACCAAGCTGACAGATATGGGTGAAGTAGTTCAATAATATATTGGGGAGCCTGACCATGCTATGCTCTGTATGTGAGAGTAAGAATTTTAAACTGGATCCTGTATGCAACAGGGAGCCAGTGAAGAGACTTCAGGACAGGGCTGATGTGGTAGTGTTTGTTTGAACCACTGAGTAATCTTGCAGCGGCATTCTGAATTGACTGAAGGCGGTCAAGAGCGGACAAACCTAGTGAGGAGAAAAGTGAGTTATAGAAATCAATACGAGATGAGATAAATGCATGTATGAGCATCTCAAGTTCAGCTTTTGAAACTACAGATCTGTTTACTAGTGTTTCTAAGATGGAAAAAGCAGGATCTGGTCAACTGTTTTTTATGTTTGTCAAACAATGTAGACTGATCAAAAAACACCGCTAAGTTATGGATGTTAGAGCGGACAGCAGAAGAAAGAGGCCCAAGGGATCTGTGAGACCGGTGAAGATGCACAGCCCTAGTTATGGTTGCTGAGGTAATTGATGTTTTACATTCAAGGTTGAGGTTTTTATTTCTATTTTCATCATTGTAGAAAGTTGGCGGTGGCATGCGACCCTGGAAGCGCGTCTTCTCCGTGCTGCGCTCCCATTCGCTCTTCCTCTACAAGGACAAGCGAGAGGCGGTCCTCCACGGGGCGGGGGCGGGCTCCAGCCAGGACGAACATCCTCCAATCAGCATCCGCGGCTGCCTCATCGACATCGCCTACAGCGAAACCAAGCGGAAGCACACCTTGAGGCTGACCACGCAGGATTTCTGCGAGTACCTACTGCAGGCGGAGGACAGGGACGACATGTTGGCCTGGATCAGGGTCATCAGGGAAAACAGCAAGACCGACAACGAGGTTAGATCTCCGTACCCAGTTCATGTTATGGAAACCAGCAAAGACAGACATACTGAACTAATCTGTATCCTCCATTTGCTTTAGGAGATTAGCTTCTCGAGACAAGCTCTCATCAACAAGAAGCTGAATGACTACAGGAAGCACAGGTCAGCATATATTATTATTATTATTATTATTATTATTATTATTATATTTAGCAGAAAGCCTTTGCTTGGTCACAACTGTCCCTTATTCTTTGTGTAATTAGGAGTCACTAGAGCTCTCAGCTATAAACCTGTCAGAGACAATAACTTTGAATGCTGCTTCCAAAAACCAAGAATAAAAAGCGTCTTCTTTTTTTTTTTTTTTTACATTAAATTAAGTCATCACAGGATTTTTATAAAGATACTTTGTATTTTGGGGCTATTTTGGCTATAATAATACTACTTACTTTACTTTACTTTACTTTACTTTACTTTATACTTTCTTTCTGCCTGTGTATACCACTTAACCCTTTATCGGGCAAAGAACTGTATTTGGTAACTTCAGGTAATATTTAGAGAAAAAATTTACTAGATTAAAGTGGAAAAATCTACGAGAAAAAAAGTCGCAGATTTAAAGTGGCAAATCTGTGCGAAAAAAGTCGCAGATTTACGAGAAAAAAGTGGGAAAAAAGCAACTTTTCATCTCGTAAACTTTTTTCTCAAAATATTATTTTCGTATGTTTTTTTACACATTCTGGCAGTATGTAATATCCTCCAATATTCTCTAGGGTTGAAATTTGGAATTTGCAAGTATTTCAATGAGTGCCCTATTAAGGGTTAAAAAATGTTTACCATGCCATGTTGGTATCTTTTTTTGAGCACAACATCACCTATATGACCTGATAATTAACTTTGACTTACTGGATCAACATTTTTGAACACAAAAAACACAATGAAAACCCCATAAAATGTGATTTTTTTTTTTAAACTTTCAAAACACAATAATGCTCACTGAAGAATTTTAAATGTTGCAAATGTGGACAGAGGTTGCAAATATAACATATAAGAGGTCAAATGAGGATAACATCTTTCATTGTTCTATATTTTCATACTAAATATAGTTGACCTCATTTTCTATTGTCACCAAACAACAACAAAACTGGCATGAAGTTTCAAATGAGGACTTGTTTTTACGTTGTGACATCATCAAGTCATGTGATTTGATCTTTCTGGCATGACTGGTGACTCTAGGGTTAAAGACTAATACATATTATGCAAGAACAGGGAAATTTGTGTCTAAACAAGCTGCGAGCATGTCATTCTTTTCTCACAGCCCTGGGAGAGAGAACAAATTTCTCTGTTCTTGCGGAGTATGTCTTTCAGCTCTTAAGGCTAATGCCTTAAGAGCTGAAAGGCCTATTTACTGAAATCTTTCCTAAACCTCATATTCATAAAATAACTTCTAATCACAACTTTCTATCTCTCACTTGGTGCAGTCTGACAGGTAGTAAGCCAGACACCTCTCCCAAAGCCCATCGCATGATGCCCCCCTTTCTTCTGGCGAAGACTGACAACACCTCAGTGAACCGAGCCTCCAGGACTGGTGGGTACAAACATGACTCTGGTCTGTGCTGCTGGGTACATTTACAGAGTGGGGAAAAATCTGTGCATAATCCACATAAAAAGGTCTATTTTCATTCCAGCTCAAAAAATAGTAATGGATTAATTTCCCTCTCTATAATCAGTATTGCCATCTGCCTCAGAAATCCCACTTTGTGTTCAGTTGTTCTGTTAGCTCTTCTGTAGATTATTGTTAGAATGAGACAGCCTGATGGCTGTAGGAGCGAAGGATCTTTTGTGAGCTGTCCACTGCTGTTTTTTTGGTCCATAAAGGTTTTGTGTAGCGGATGAACTGGGTATTTCAAGATGGCCTGGAACATGTTGACAGGTCATGCTCTTGCTCTGCCCCTTTTTGTAGAGACCGTCTGTGTTTAGGGACCAGTCCAACTTATTATCCAGGTATACACCTAGATACTTAGAACTTGGCACCACCTCCATGTCCACCCAACAGGTATTCACTGGCTGAAGGGGGGGCTTGAACCTGCAGAAATCTCTGATCATTTCCTTAGTCTTTGAGGTGTTCAGTAGGAGATAGTTCTTGTGACTCCAGTCACTGAACGCTTTTATCAGATCCCTATATTCAGATTCCTGTCCATTCCTGATACACGCCACAATAGCAGTGTCGTCGGAGTACTTCTGGATGTGGCAGGACCCAGAGTTGTATTTGAAGTCCGCTGTGTACAGTGTGAACAGGAATGGAGCCAGAACAGTGCCTTGTGGAGCCCCTGTGCTGCTTAATAGTCATTTCTCATTACAGCACAGATGAAGGGTTTTAGTCTGTGTCCATCACTGTAGTAACACCTTGCTTTGGACATAAGGCATGTCATACACTTGCATATCATTAATACATATACATATCCAAATCAATATTCCTAAACACCATGTTTGATTTAGGTGCCCTGTAGTGCTGCTTGCATGGCATCGTCATTTTTACGTGTCCAAATAATAACTTATTTTTCCATGTGAATATAAATACCAACTTTGAAATTGTGTGTGTGTGTGTGTGTGTGTGTGTGTGTGTGTGTGTGTGTGTGTCTGTGTGTCTGTGTGTCTGTGTGTCTGTGTGTGTGTGTGTGTGTGTGTGTGTGCCCGGCAGATGACAACAAGGCGCTGTGGGGCATCAACATCATGAAGAAAGCCAAGAAGACGGGCAGTCCGAAGGCTTTTGGTGTGCGACTGGAAGACTGTCAGCCTGCTGTCAACCATAAAGTAAGCCCTCAGTGTTTCTCATGAAAAAGGAACAACTACAACATGATTCATAGCATAAAAATAAAATGAAGTCTACTTCTGGCTACAAAACTTACCTAATTTGCAGACAACATGATAACACTAATATAACCAATTAAGTTGATACTTAACATTCCTGAAATATGGAATTATAATCTTGGCTAAGTGGAAATGAGGTCATCCATCGTTGAAAGAAATGCAGTTGGTGATACACAGTGGTGTACATACATTTACTCAAGTATTTTACAGTTTTGAGTATTTCCATTACTGTAACTTTATACTTCTACTAAACTACATTTTAGAAGTAATTATTGCACTTTTTACTCCACTACATTCAGCTGCCAGCTTTAGTTACTTTAAAGGTAATTCATTTAACACAAAAAATGATTACACACTGTTATAAATTTAATCACATAACAGTATTTTGAGTAGTTAAAATCAACCCTACCTTGACAGCAATATAATGCTGCTTGTGTAATAATAAAATAATGTATTTGGAATATATAAAACAATCTGAGAAGGGCCACGGTGAATAATAAGGGAGATACTATAAGTACATTTTGATGCTGATGCTTTTGTACTTTTACTTAAGTAACTTTTTTAATGAAAGGCTTTTACTTGTCGTGGAGTAATTTTTTGCAGTGTTGCATTAGAATTTTTACTTAAGTAAGGGATCTGAATACTTTTTCCACCACTGGTGATACATCAGAGTTCTTGGGTGTGTGCCATCAAGTGATAAGGCACATGTAAAGGGTTTGTCAGCCAATCAATAGCCGTGTTTACAATAAAATTGAATCGAATTTTGAAGCAAAATTTTGAAATGTTTAATTAGGGGAGCTTCCATCAACTGGTTTAGAGCAAATAAACAAAGCTGCATAAACGTACTTTGGTCAGAAGATGGCAGTTTAATGTGTTGCTGTAGGCTAATCTGTCATTAAACAGTAAAAAAGCTTCTCTTGACCATAGACATATAAAGAGACATTTATTTATATATATTGTGTGTGTTTTTCAAAATACATATCATACATATCACATATCATAATATTCTGTTACTGTTAAGCCTGTTTTATGAATATTAAAATACGCCTTTATCATACCTACATGTATGACATTTGCAGAAAAAACCCGTGTGAAAATCAGTTTTGTATTCAGCGACAGTTATGATTGATTAAAATCGATGACACTTCATTGCGCCTGCCAAACAGGTTGCACTGAGTAGAGCGGGTTTATGGGACCAAGATGGCGGCCCCATGGCTCGTCAGCACCAATAGGTAGTAGCGGTCGATGCGGCGTCTACTCTGTATTATGTCTATGGTCTTGACCGTCAGGCTGGAAACAGCTTATCAGTCATGTGAGTTAAATATTTGCTATGTCAGAACTCTGAAAAATCGTTTCCATCTCCCGTTGAGCGCATTAACTATTTTTCGAAAAAGACAAAAAACACCTCAATCGAGCGTAGAACTTTTATGCACATTTTTGAAAAGTTTTATTGAATTTTGGTGTTTTTTCATGCAAATCTTCAAAATGTGCATAGAAATTCATTGATGGAAACATGACGAGTATCATTTCGAGAATCATCTTTCCTCTGCTTAAATCAGAATTGGATCAGATTTGTTGGTTTACTCTCAGATTGGATCAGTTAAAGTAGAATTGACAAATACACAGAGAGATATAAATGTATGAGAAATGTTAACAAAAGCAGTACAGAGATAATCATAGTAACTGTATTGATCTAAAGCTCTTGGTAACACTTTCTGAATTTGGGCTAGTCAGAACTTTGCAAACACTGTTTTTTGCTAGAAGTTACTTTGTCTTTGCTTCTCATTCCCATTATACTTCCTTCCATCACCTCTTTTGTTGTCCTTTCTTATTCACCCTAACCCATCTGTTTCCATCTCTTCCTCCGTCTCTTTCAAAACACTTACTTCCCTCTTCCTGTTTAACACCGATTTTTTTCTGATATTTTTCTCTTCAGTTTGTCCCTCTGATTGTGGAGATGTGCTGCGGTGTGGTGGAGGAGACGGGGTTGGATTACACAGGAATCTACCGGGTGCCAGGGAACAACGCCATGGTGTCTAACCTGCAGGAGCATCTCAACAAGGGCATGGACATCAACACTGCTGAGGAGGTGTGCAGAATACATACTGTATACATTTAACAGACTTTTCTTTAAACCTAGAGTATTTATTGTGGCATATTCTAAATACCGCATAAGAAATACTAAATCCTCATTCTTTTTGTCGTCACAGAGATGGCAGGACCTGAATGTAATCAGCAGCCTGCTCAAATCATTCTTCCGGAAACTGCCTGAGCCGCTGTTCACTGATGGTGCGTCCAGTCATGTGATTATTACCAAGTGTAGCATGAATCATAACAAACGTGTAGAATATAGAAGTAGGGCTGCCACTGAATTATTTTCCCAGTTTAGATACATATGAATTATTCATTACCATATGCCTTCTCTGTCTACAGATAAATACAATGATTTCATTGATGCCAACCGGATAGAAGACGCAGAGGACAGACTGAAGACCATGAAGAAACTGGTATTTGTTGAAGAACAACAGAATATAAAGCAATGAATATCTATGTCATTCTAAAACCTAATGTTTTTTATCTTCTTTGCTACATTCATCCACCCTACATCCAGATCCATGACCTCCCAGATCACTATTATCACACTCTTAAGTTCCTGGTGGGTCACCTCAAGAAGGTGGCAGATCACTCTGAAAGCAATAAGGTAACCTACCCCTCACTCTAATTAGCTGTTGTGCTTTCAGAAAAGATGCTCATTTGTGGAGCCAGAAATGAACATTAAGGTACTGTAACTTTCAGATGGAGCCGAGAAACATAGCTCTGGTGTTTGGTCCTACTCTGGTGAGGACGTCAGAGGACAATATGACCGACATGGTGACCCACATGCCTGACCGCTACAAAATAGTGGAGACGCTGATCTTGCATGTAAGAACCAACAGTTACTTCCTCAGCGCAAGAATTACTGCACCACTCTTTACTAGTTCTGTGTCTTAACATCAGTGATATTGTGTTGTGTCACTTCAACAGCACGACTGGTTCTTCACTAACGGAGAGCTTGATAAGGAAGAGAAGGTATGTTCGGCCATAGGACTGGATTTGTTAGTGCAAAGACTTCATGAATACAGGGATTGTTTGTAATCAGATGTCCTCATCTGTACTTTTGGGTATGTTTGTGTATTTCTGCATGTGTGTTTGTGTAGGCCCCAGAGGATAAGCGGGACTTCCAACCTGTGCCTAACATTGACCATCTGTTGTCAAACATCGGCAGGCCGGGCATGCCAGGAGAGGCATCAGGTGGGGGAGTGTTATTATCTGATCTGTGACATTGTCATAGAGATATATCATGTTCACTGTGAAAGATCCAACTTATCTATAGGCGTGTTTCCATTGAGTACTTTCTGAGTACTGTAGTTAGTTCCACTCAGCCTCTGTTCTCATACAGGTACTTTTATGGTGGCTAACCAGCAGAGTTCGAATGTAACAACAGACTGACGCGGCAATCAGTGTTGCCAACTTAGGGACTTTGTCGCTATATTTAGCAACTATTCAGACCCTCTAGAGACTCTTTTTCAAAGAAGGGACTAGCGACAAATCTAGCAACTTTTTCTGGTGTTATTGGAGACTTTTGGAGACTCGTTCCTACTCTTCTTAACGAGTAGCAGGTGCCGTCCCAAAGCACTCACAAGCGGCCCAGTCCTCATGCAGCAGTCTCTCCCAGCTGCAGATAGATCAGGAGATGTTTAACGCCTCAGCGTCCAGTTTGCACCAGTCTGCAAATGAATCATGCATGCGCGGAATCGCCGCCTCAACCGTATTCAATCAGTGTCAACTAGTTAGTAGCGGCTACTTACCCGAGGCAGGTACTTTCTGAGCCGCTACCTGAGCTGCTAACCAGTGAAGTTGGGTGGATCCTCTCTTCCAAGCCCCACCCATAGCGGCTCACTAGAGGGAAAAGTACCTAATGGAAACACATCATTAACTGACAGCCAATTCAGTTGTTGGTTGTCCATAATTATATCAAAAGGTGCGCCAAATATGATCTGACTGGAAGCATAAGGCCGCGTTTAGACCAGAACTGGCAGTGTGGCGAAAAATGCACTTAATCCCATTTATTTTTAGTGGGGGTGGTGCGTTTGGGCAGTGGTGGTCGGTGATGCAGGGGATGGTGGAAGAAACTCCAGTGGCCAAAAGTGTAAGTGTAAGCAGGCTCAACTTTTAGAAAAACAGCCATCATTTCCACAACTCTACAATGTCATTTAGCAGATGCTTTTATCCAAAGTGACACACATTTGAGACACAAGCAATGACCAAGTTAGAGAACAAGACAGGAGTTAGTGCCAAAGGTTAAGTTTGAGTCCAATAGGTGCTATCAGGCAGTGCATTAGGAGAGTGCAAATAGTATTTTTTTCCATCTTTGTAGATTATATGTGAAGGTAATCAGTAAAGAGTTGGGTCTTTAGTCTCTTCTTAAAGATTGAGAGGGACTCATCAGATCAGATGGAGTTTGAAAGTTGGTTCCATCGCCAGGTTACTACAGAGGAGAAGAGTCTAGTTTGAGATGTAGGGTCCTGAAGCAGTGGAGGAGCCAGACACCTTTCGCTGGAAGAGTGTAGTGAGCTTGAGGGTGTATTAATCTGGATAAAGGTGTTCAGGCAGGAGCTGTGCCAGTTGCTATTTTGTAGGCAAGAGGGTTTTGAATTCAATGCGGGCTGCAACTGGGAGCCAGTGTAGAGAGATGAGTAATAGTGTGACATGTGCTCTTTTGGGCTGGATGAAGACCAGACGCTCCGCCACGTTCTGGATCATCTGCAGAGGCTTGAAGGTGCATGCAGGGAGTCTTGCCAGTAGAGAGTTCCAATAGTCTAAACGTGATATCACGAAGGCCTGTACCAGGAGTTGTATTGTATGTTCGGTCAGGTAGGGTCTGATCTTTATCCTGGTCCATCACATAACCAGCAACTTGATGAGAGAGTACAGTAAACCGGGGGTCGAAAAACAATTTACAGCAAAGTTTAAAAAAACAATCGGGTAAAAAACAAACACTTAACCTCACTAGTGTACTTCCATCAAGCTCCAGCACAAGGCTCAGTCCCTGAGATGAATGAAGCTGCCTTCATGCGCCGTTGGAAATGTCGAGATGGAAAACAATAACTTAGAAATATAAAGTCTACTTTGGGGGGTTATAGTTAACAACATCATGTCACACAAATGGGCCTTTTAAGTGACGCAATTGCTGCACTGCCTGATCTCATGTGAACACGGCCTAATCTTGCTAGTTTGCATCCACCTCAAACTAGAAAGACAGGAAACCGTATTTAATGCAGCTGAGGATGACTAATGCCATCAAAAGCTTCTAAACTCTCTATTTTCTGTACTCCTAATGCTACCAGTTGGTCACTCAGCTCAGTCTTTCCTTCCCTTTAGATCTTTATAATCCTCCAGCTGTTATTTTTCTACCTGTGTACACTCGAAATGTTTCCAACTTTTTCTCACTTTATCTTTTTTTCCCAACCTTTCTGCACCCTTTTTCAATAGCTGAGACAGTGGATCAGCCTCTTCGGTAGGACCAGGTCTTCCTCCTTGTGTGTTTGGTGTTTCTATTGCATTTGGATTCATTTACCCATTCATTTCTTTCCCTCATTAGTCTTAGTGTTCCACCAATGTACCTTCATTCCTCTGTCTTACTGATAGGGCTGTAACAGTTGGTGTATTTTTGCCAAACCATCACGGTATGGGCGTCACGGTCCAGTGCATGCATCTGCACGCAGAATACACGGTATGTAGGTTGATCCACATAATGTGGAAGTTCACACGCTCAAGTTCTGCCCAGAAACTTTCAGCCGTACACTGTTAGCAACATGTGCTAATGTAAGCTAAACAAGCTGATTAGCCAGCACTGGAAGACCTGCCTATGGGATCGACATCGACACTACAACAGCAACAGAGAGAGTCTTGTATTAGATCTTGTCTAGCATCAACCAGACGTTTGAGTCACTCTGGGACACAATTTCATAGAATAAGAGACTCTTTTCAGCCTATTATGACTTGTTTGATGTTTATTTGTCAGCAGGATTACAGAAAAATGCCGGCCCAATTGCCTTGACACTTGTTGGAAGGGTCTAACATGGACCAAGACCCCATTAAACAAATTATTTTTCACTTTTGTTAACATTGCAAGGGCCCTCAACTATACCAAACCGTGTCTTGTAACTGGGTATGAACTGAACCGTGTCTTCTGTGTACCGTAACGCCCCTACTTGCTGATGTTAAAGGTGAATTCTAGGCATTTTTGCGACTTAAAGTAAAAGCAGAGAAAACTGCACTTGCTTGCTTGATTTTAAAGACGAATCCTTCAATAATGGCTAGAGTTCTCCTGAAAGATTGCAGTGCTGGTAGTGTGTGCTATGATTAGGCAGATATCACACCTTTGCACCACTCCTAACATTACTACCACCACTGTCCAGTGATGACATGGTTTTAATCCATATCTCTTCTCTTCTCTCCTCTCTCCTCTCAAATAGATTCCACCACCAGCGATTCACTTAAGTCAAAGGTAAGCAAGAACCCTCTTTTTTTTTTAACTGTGAGAGAGTCATGGAATATGAAGTGTGACCATTGCCTGACTGGAATCTGAATCTTTCAGCTTTCTTCACTCTCCAAGAAGGACCTGAATGCTAGGGACTTCCTGCCCAAGTCCATCATCTCTGCTGTGACCCGCAAACGTAAAAAATCCCTCAGTACCCACCAACAGGGCGGCAGTGCAGACGAGGACTCCGATCATGAGCCAGTCAAGACCAGCAACTTAGGGGGAGCAGAAGAAGGGGGAGTGGAGGAGGCAGAGGATGGGAGAGAGGAAAAGGCAATCAACAAAGAACATACCGTTAATAAAAAAGAAAAATGGGATGAAAAAGAAACTGGGGTTAAAGCTAGAGAGACCAGTGAAAGAAAAGATGCATTGAATGGAGAGGGAAAGGCTGCAGAGGAAGAGGCAGAAAAGGATCCAGGGAACAGAACAGGCAATGGTGCAAGAAATTCCAAAAAGGAGACCAGGCGCAGAATGACCTTGCCAGGAAATGCCACGCAACCTCGTCCGAACAGCGCCCTCTACTCACACCATCAGGTCAATGCTACATACCCAAGACCCCCAACGGTGGCAAATCCTCCTTCCCATTTGAGCCCCCGTACCCCAACCCCTAGAGGACACCCTACAGCCCCTTTCTGGATCTGCCCCACCAGGCTTCCCAACCATTCTTCTAGCTTTTACGGGACCCAACAGGCAGACTGGAACCAGTCAGTGCCAGTGCGCTACAGGAAGACAAGAGGTGGGAGGACAAGGGCTGTTTCCATGAATCTGGACCTTGAGCTGTGCACGAACGAGGAGAGAGTCAGAGGATGGCGAGCAGACAGGGTGGAGGTGGTCAGAGTCGTTGAGGGAACTCCCGCGCAGCATGGATGTGTTGGGGTTCCTCAGGGATCTGTTGTAGGTCCTGGGTTAATTCAGCAAATGGAACACCTCCCTCGTCTTGCCCAGGAGTCTTCCCCTCTCTCCTCTTCTTCGGGATGGGTAGATCAAAGCTCCCCAGGATCTCACACTGTAGTTCTGAGGAGATCAGGCCTGGACCCACGAGACAAGACGAGAGCGTGGCGTCGTCATACCGTGGTGGTTTAACAGTTTGATCTTCTAATGCAGCACTAAGTTCTTGGCCGTTACTCACAAACACTGGATAACCTTTAGCATTGCTTCTAAAGCTAAGTGTCCGCCATCTTGCTTTAGGGATCTTTGTTGTCTCAAGACTCCCTCTTGGCTTTCTTTAGACACTGCAGTTGAAGACATGATGTCATGGTAAAGGAATTCTTTAACATTACGTGCCGCTTTGGAGTTTCATTTCAAAATTTGGTAATCTTCATTTGAAAAATACAATTTTTTACGATCCAACTCCTTTTGAAGCTATTCATCTTTAATCCTTCACTTACAAAATAACTGTTGATGTAACTATCAATGTCAGTATAATATATTTTGAAAAGAACATTTAGGCTGAATACGGCAAATTGAGATCCTGTTCTTTCTGGGAAAGTCTCACCAAAATCTGATCACATTTCTCAGGAAAAAGATCTCTGGGATCCTGTGGTGTTAAGCTTTTATGTTCACAAACAATGGTTCCACATATCTGTTGCAGATATATTCCAACCTAAACTGCCTTTATTAAGGCACAGCAACAATAGGTGAAATAGGTGGTGCTAGAAGCTTGGTAGGATGGTGTTGACTTCCAAGGGTTAGTTGGTGAACTGCTGAAGCTGGCAAGCTAACATGCTAACACACAATAACACACAGTTAGGTCGTTAATAGGTTCACAGAGTATGTGCAGCATTTTACTCTCGCAGATGAGGTGCAACACAGCTAATAAAGTACAGTAGCTCCCACTGTTCTCAACATCTCCAATTCTCTTTTCTGTAAAAGATCAGCACTACTTTGCGACTGATCATCATTGCAAATTGAAATATTGAAGTTTTAAGGATTTACTTAAGTACTTACACCAAATCTTGCCGTATGACCAGTTCTTTACAGCAAAATAACTGGATACACTTGTTACATGAAGTGGTTTCATCCAATAACTTTTCAGGCTAATATGACAATTCACTGTGTGTATTTAGCTGCTTGGCAATTTTTTTTTTTTTGATTAAGTGACCGAAACAGAATGCAAATCTGCAAGTAAAACTTCTAATCTAAAAATCTAATATGAAGACCTCAGTATCAAGAAATCAATTGCAGAGCAGTGTTCAGACGGATTTGAATGCAGACGATTATCCTTACGTTACAACTAAATGCCCAAGAACAATTCTCTCCTTCTTTAAGTCACGACAACAACACGCTGAAATGGCTGCATGTGAGGGATTTCCTTTATAGGGAGAAATCCAGGGTTTTTCTATATCTCTGGGAAGTAATCCTAAAATGTCAATAAAACTAAATCACCTAAATGAAAAACAGCTAACTATCTGAATGATAGATACTATAATCAGATGCAGTTTGTAGGCAATTGAAACAATCTCAGTGAAAATAGTCGTGATACAGCCAGTAGGTGGTACCAAAGTAAGGAGTTTTTAAATCCTAAACAGGGGCTTTACCATTAATTTCTAAAAGAAGAGAGAAAGCCATAACAGACATTTGAGATTTAAGTCCAAAGCCGAGCTGCTGCTGTTACAACTAACCCTCACCAGCAAAGACTTCAGCAGGCCGTGTGTTTTTATTATTGCAAACTGTACATGCTGGTGTCTCCCCCTACTGGTTTTTATTAACTATGTCTTTGACAACACCATGGGCAAATATCACATATGCAGACTTGCTTGCCTGAGCACAGCACAGTACACATATTCAGAGGAAACCACGCTTCAGTTTACTTCTCAGCCCTTTACGAGCTCTTCCAAAGCCTCCTGTGGATCTACAGGGACCTTCAATGATCCGTGGGAGCAAAATGACTCACTCATTCTGGATGATGTGACTTGGGCATTATGCCAAAGCTTCTGTGGATGAAAAAATGTGTGCATGGGGTCAGTGACATATAAGAATATGCAACTTTAAGTGTTCAACACAAGCCTATTGTGCTTCCCTGTTTGTGTCTAGTGTGTAAGGGGCGGAGGGCCAGAGCTTTGAGGATACTAACGCCTGTTTATTCTGAAGAGCAAAGTGTTCAAGGCAGCTATGCGAAGTTATGCCAAATTTTTTTTTCTATTTGGGTAATTCTACAATATCAGCAGTATGGAGCCAAGAGAGAACCCAAGAGAAGCTATGCACTTAGTGCAGCGAGGCTCCAGTTTATACATTTTATTAGTGTTACTAAGAGTATTGCCATGGGAGCAGTTGAAAGTGAATGAATAACCTCCTTAAATCCAAAACCACAGTCTTACCTGAGTGATATTTTTGCATTTTTTCCTTTTCACAATTTTTCTGTATTTTTGCTGTCATTAACAAAACTTTAGTTTCAATAAGTCTGAAAAAAATGGAGCTGAACCAAACTGTACTGCCAACCACTGTCATCCAACCAGACTCCATGTTTGTCTTAATCATATCTAGACTCAGTCTGTTCTCTCTCTACCTGTGCCCTTGTGCATGTACTTTATGTACGTGGGTGACTGTGCGTGGACCAATTTTGTAACAGTTGTACAAAGCCTTGTTAAGTTAACCTGTGTATATAATTATTATACATAATATATTAAATTATTTGTTTTGGACTCTTGGGTTGTGTTTATGTCTTTATTCACATACGGGTAGATGAATTAGAATGTGAATGAACCTCCGGCAGGGTAACAATCATCACAGCAAGCTGAATGTAGAGATAGCAGTATGTGTAAATCTCTAATGAGACTTCAAAAATGTCCATCTGTCAGTCATCTCAGATACTAACATCAGTTAACCCTTTGATGCACAACATATAAACACCTTCTAATGTACAACATGGGTCAAAAATTATCTGCATTTCATTTGAATAACTGATAGTTATATCCTTTTTTCCTTTAATACTTGAAGAAAAACATTTTTTGTATTATTACATCAAGTTTACACACATGGTCAAAAATGACCTGCATTAGAAGCGTAGTGATGCAAAAAGTGATACACTAAATTAACAATTTGAGTATATGTGTAACTATGTTTGTCTTATTTTTAAGGTTTAACTTTAAAAGAGTTGTTAGAACCATCAGATTACATTGGAAAATCAGATATTTTACCATTTGAGACTAATTAGAGCCACCAAATAATAATTTCCATTGGAAAAACACCAATTTAACAAAATAGGATAGTTAATATTTGTGTCTTCTTTGTCAGGTTTTAAATTGGTGATTGGTAAATTAATTGCACAACATCAGTCAAAAATGATCTTGTGCATTAGAAGCGTAGTGTTAAAAAAAAAGGTTTTTATTCAAAAAGTGTACTGTAACTTGATTTACACTTGCATTAAATTCACAATATATAGTAACATGTTAGCTGTTCTGGTAAAATGATTAATATTTGCCATGAAGACTTGACACAACACAATCTTGTATTCAATATAGATTTTTAATATGAGCTCATGCATTAATATCATACATGACTGTTAATTACAGGGCAGTTTGAAATCAGTTCTCTCAATCATTTGGTGACAAAAGCCTCAATTACACTTGTCGATTGTGACTCCAGGTTTAATCTGATGATCAAGTGAAATGACGAGTCCACAGGTGTGCGAAACAATCCGATTATGTTGTTGACATTGACAGTGGATCTACAAAATGAGTAAGTGCCACTGTAATCAGAAGTTGTATTCTAGATGCATTAATGTCGTTTGAGACGGAGCACCGCAGCACTGGAGACCATTTCACTGTAAGACTTAAATATAAGTCAAAGGATACACTGAAATAATCTGAGGTCAGGAATCAGATCGGAAAGATTACGATGACAAGACAGATGTCTCAGCCAATAGAGAGTCAGACATTATTACAACTACATGACTTTAATTAAGACACCAGTGCAGTTCCTTCCCACTGAAAGCTGATACTTAGGCTGCATTATGCTGTTCTTGACAACGATCATAATCTGTATACATTACAAAAGATCCTATGGTAGCAAAACCCAAATATAAATGAAATATGGTGAATGTACACCATGTCTCACTCACTTAATCTAATCCAAATGTTTGATTCAGGCTTATCAGTATCTCAGGCTCATGATCCGTAAACAGTCATGGAAAAAATTATTAGACCACCTTTTTTCTTCAATTTCTTGTTCATTTTAATGCCTGGTGCAACTAAAGGTACATTTGTTTGGAAAAATACAATGTTAACAAAAATAGCTGTTAAGAGTTTAACTTTTAACCCATTTAGGCCTAAAACGCCTGTAAAAAAAAAAATGGCTGTAAAACCTCTGGGCGATTTTAAAATAACCCCCTAAAACCTGATGTTTTTCTGGAAATTCAACAGAAGTGTCAACGCTTCTACTAAATAATATATTTTTCAGCCTCTGGAGCAGATAGAAATTAAATTCAAAAAGTATTTGAGAGCTTATAGCTGTTATATCTGAGCTCCCTCCGCTATAGTCGTCTTCCGCCAATGATTTCAGTTCTGGAAAAGTCCCATGATGCATTGCGACAGTCCATGTATTCTGATGCATTTCATTGGCCAAGAGACAGAAAATAGGTGGAAAAAACTACAAATACTACAAAACGATGTATCCATGGGCCCCCCTGTTGGGAATCACTGATCTAGACATTCTCCATGGTTTTCTTGTAATGATTTTGGTTAATATCAAGAAAACCATAGGAACTGTCTAGATATCAGCTCTTAAATTAAACTCTTATCAGCTATTATTATTGTTATCATTATATTTGTCCAAACAAATGTACCTTTAGTTGTAGCAGGCATTAAAATGAACAAGAAATTGAAGAAAACAAGGGTGGTCTAATCATTTTTTTCCATGACTATAAGCACATATCCAGGTTTGGTCAAGACTATATCTGTATATCTGCTCCCTGCTGCCCAACACAAGCCAGCTAATTCTATTTGAATAATTTAAATAAAAGATGTGTGCTGTAGTGTGTGAGGGGGATTTCTGGATCCTGAAGTGTACAACACAACCAGATACATCCCTCTCCAATCAAAGTCCACAAACGTATATCCCTCGTTTCAGTGCAAGGACCCGAGGAGGATGAAGCTTTCGATTATTTCGTATTGGATTTAATCCTTTCTGCTGTACAAATTAAACTTCTTGCACCAGTGGGTTTCTAAAGGTGAGCATTTGAAGGTCTTCGTCAGGTAACTTCATGAAGATATGCGACTTCTCCTCTGGGCTTTCCTCAGCAGGTGGACCAGACCCTGAGCGACGAACGGCCACAACAGGAAGAGGAGGACCGTCTGACCCGACACGTCGAACAGCCACCACCTCTCCTCCTGAGAGAAAACAAAGAAACATGTCATTATTGATCAAAGAACATGTGGTAACAATACACAAACAGGCCAGTTAAAACCAGAGATGGACCGCTGCTTTACTGTAACTTAACAGCTGACATCTTTCACTCCATATTTACAGTGTGCCATAAACAGCTATTACAAGATAGCTCAGATTAGGGCTGGGAGATATATCCATAGAAAAAAAATATAAATATATTTTTAAATGTGATATGGAATTAGACCATCCATCCATCCATTTTCCTCTGCTTATCCCAGGCCGGGTCGCGGGGGCAGCACATATATCGATATAGTTAAAAATATATTTTTTTTTATATAAATGCTGCCCTTACTAGGGTTTGTCATATTCTGTTCTTTGTAATGTTCGTTATTCTTTTCTCATATAATATACATATATCAGAAAAAGATTACTGCTACTTTATTTCATAGGCTATTTTTATTTAAGATATTTTTTTATTCAAATGTGCACTTTATGGAGCTTTGATTAAAAAAAAAAAAAGGTACTCCTGTTATACAGTATTTATGTTCAATTAAATAAACAAAAACAAAAAAAAAAATCAACATATATCGTATATCGATATTCAGCCTCAATATATATCGGGATATGACTTTTGGTCCATATCGCCCAGCCCTAGCTCAGATTCAGCGGTTGGTTTAGAGACGTTTCCTTAAGTTCAGCAGGTTCAGGAACAGAGTCAACAGTGTAGTAACGCTACACTAGACTGCAGAACACTACTTTTCAGAATATGTAGCAGACATGAGCTGAGATTCTGCTTCTCTCTTACCTGCTGTTTTGAAGCTGCGGCTGCACACTGTAGACATGGCCTCCACTCTGAACTCTGGGCCTGTAACAGAAAAAAAAACAGTGAGCTTCAGAGCACTGAAGGCAGCTTAAAGAGCAAGTCATATGATATTCTCTTTCATTGTTGTCCAAAAATGAATAAAAACACATCAACTGGCTGACATGCCCCTACACCATACATATCCATAACATACACGGTCCTGTTGACCCAAATAATAGCACCAAATGTAGATTAATGGGCTGCTGAAAATAGTCCCCAACAAATGCACTTCCTGCATTTCCTCCCGTTTGTTTGATCAAAACTTTAGTGACCAGCAGTTTTAGGAAATAATGTTTTATGACCTTGATATATATGACACTATAGCATGGGGAAGGGGATTCTCATCCTCTGAAAAAAGTTCTACTTTAGTTTTCTATGGCTAACCACAAGTCTATGCTAGTCGCATGCAGTACAAATGTATGTAAAATGTTATTTTCATCTAATGTATTCAAATATTTCTGCATGCATACGATGATGGGACATTTTGTTACAAAAAACCAACGGATGGAAGCGTCGATAAGAGCATGGTTGTGTTGCTATGCAACAAGGAATTCACATATCACCGCAGCACATCCAGCCTCAAGTATCACCTCAATACAAAACATATAGCAGCTAGCGGCTAGTGTGGTAGCTAGCGTGGATTGTGTTTTACTTAAAAAAACAAAGTATTATAGTTTACAGAAGGTCTACCTACCTATAGGCTACCTAAATTTCTGAAATGTACTATATTTATAAATATGCTATTGCTACACTTAATGGCAAAAATTGCACTGGTCTGTTGGACTTGAAAAAAAACAACAATATTTTTGTTGCTTAAGCTTATGTATTCAGTCATTATTCAATGGTATACTAAAAATCCATGTGAACATTTTTTTTTTTTTTTTTATCGAGTCCCGGCCCTAGTAAAAACACATGGTTGGTTTAAATGTTTAGAAATCCAACCCTTTTGCTATTAACAAAGAACAAATGTGATGTTGTGCTTACATGTGTGGCAGCGAGCCTCTCCACCACCTCGAGCCTCTCCATCACACTCCTCATGTCCTCTCTGAGCCTCCGTAGGGCCAGAATGATCTGCTGCTGGAGCTGGGCATCGTGCAGCCTGTCAGCTCCGCCCTCTGAACCGTCACCTCCTGCCCGTCCGGCCCCTCCTCCACCGCCGCCCTGGGCCCCCCACCTTGGACTGCCCTGAGGAACACCACCTACAGACCATAACGGGTTACTTGAAGCCTCATTACATACAGTCACAGTAAGTGTGAAGTGAGGATGGCCGTCATGCAAAAGGTAGAAGAGCAAAATTAACTTTCTGTAAAAGCCATTTCCTCATTACTAATAATTGAACAATAATGTCTCTTTTCATGACAGTGGTGCTTACGTTCTCTCCAGTTGTGGTAGGAACCCTCCCGCCTATTGTCTCGACTCCTTCTGTTGGGATCCTGACCCTTCCCATCCTCGGCCCCCTCTCCACCTTGACCTGCTCCCACCTGTCTGACTTCCAGACGGCCTTCCAGCTGCTGGCTCACAACAGGAGAAGACTCCAAGGACCCGTGGCCGTTGTGGAAACCATTGGTCTTGACAACTGGAATCTGTGAAGGAAAATCAATCTTTGAAATAGACTTCTTTTTTTTGGTATAAAGTGGAAGAGTAATGTTAATTTGCTCTGAATATTGCCACACGTGTTGCTTCCACCTGTCTGAGGAGCGAGTCAGTTCTACCTTGATTTCGCCGAGTTGCTCTACTGAATCCACAGAGTCACAGAAGATCTCGCTCTCTGAGTCGCTGGTCAAAGCCAACCCCTCACACACACCAGAGTCTGTAGGAGCACAAGCATTTTGTTTATCAGACGAGCTTAATTTATAGAAGGCAGAATAGTCTATTAACTATAGGCGTGTTTTCATAAGGTACTTTTCCCTCTCGAGAGTCGCTATGGGTGTGGCTTGGGAGAGAGGATCCGCCCAACTCCACCGGTTAGTGGCTCAGGTATCGGCGATTTTGTGTATGCGTGATTCATTTGCAAACTGGACGCTGAGGGGTTAACATCTCCTGCTCTGCTGACTGCAGCTGGGAGAGACCACTGCGGGAGGACTGGGCCGCTTGTGAGTGCTTTGGGACGGCGCTACTCATTAAGAAGAGTAGGAACGAGTCTCCAAAAGTCTCCAATAACACCAGAAAAATCGCTAGATTTGATGCTTTGACGTTTTTTTGAAAAAGCGTCACTAGAGGGGTCTGAATAGTTGCTAAACTTAGTGACAAAGTTGCTGAGTTGGCAACACTGCTTGCCGCGTCGGTCTGTTGTCACATTCAACGTTGGTTAGCTGCTACAAAAGTTCCTGTATGAGAAGAGAGGCCGAGGGAAACTAACTAGTGCAGTGGTTTTCAAAGTGGGGGCCGCCAGGGGGCGCTAGGGGGGCCTCAGAAAATTGGAGGGAAGATGAGAAAAAAAAAAAAAAAAAAAAAAAAAAATATTTTTTATTTTTTTATTTTATTTTTTTAATAACCATTTGTCCTGAACCGTACAATACGTAAACTGCCGTAATCGTCGGATTCTCAAGTTCAGCTGCAAATTCGGCATGACGACATCATAATCTGTGTAGACCGTTGTTATCAAGCTGCTCTGCTCCTCAAGCTAGCGTGTAGCTAGCTAGCGCAAAATGGACAGGTTTTTGATAACAAAAAGACCAAAGGAGAAGACCAACAGCCCTGCCGTGGAGGACTTGTTTTTTTGTAGCATTGTCGGTGGGTTTGGGGGTCCCCGGCCAGAAGCTAATGCTATTTGGGGGGCCTTGGCATGGAAAAGTTTGGGAACCCCTGAACTAGTGAACGGAGCCAAAACACTCTTTCCAAAAAGTACTCAGTGGAAACATGCCTTATGGTGTTTGAAAAACGAATTATTAGTCAATTCTATACGAGATCATTATAGGAACTGCATCTTAAAACAACATACACTATATTTAAAATATATTATATATATAATAACGATTTTTGTTGCTTTCCACAGCAGTTTCATTTGGAACTACTTTTTCTCAACCATAGAACTTCAAAGTTCTTACGCATATGTGCACTTCTACTGCATAAGAATACAGTTGAGTTCTATGGTTCAGGAAAAGTAGTGCCAAATTAAACAATTGTGAATAGCAACAAAAATTGGTGGACATATTCTAAATATAATGCACATATAAACGTTTAATTTTTTTAGGGTAGGCCTTTGTTTAGATGGTTAAAATACGTTTTGTGTCAGTCCCCATCTGCAGAAATACATTCATTTGTTTTCTGCCTGGAGCTTGTCTCCATCTCCAAACTAAAACAACTACTGCAGGTAATACACAGAATGGGCAATTATCTCATACAACCCCACGTCAAAAAATGCGAAATATCTCTTAAAGTACCACCCCAGCGCTTTACTTTGACAGATTGTGTAACAGCAGACAGAACAACACAGAATAACAGCAAGGCAGACTGTAAATATTTACAAACCTAATCTTTCTTTAATATATGCCGAGAATGCATCTGAAATGAGCCAAAAGAGTTTAAATGCATCCCAGACACCTTGAATAAAAGGTGGAAACGTTACTGGTCTGCAGTCCGTCCTGCTGGGTACAGAGAGCCATGACTGAAGATGCCCTAAATGTAATGAAAATGCTGGTGCAGACCCCTGTAGTTCCAACAAGCAGACGGCTGAGTGTAGGTGTAGTGTGAGTGGAGTGTGTTCTCGACGGTCGAGCTCCATCCTTGACATACCATTAGTGATGGTGTTGGCAGTGAGGTCTATAACCTCAGACAGGTTGAACTCCTGATGTGGATCTGCAGAATCTTCTTCAGGGCCCTGCTCCTCATCCTCAACCTTCACAGCTGCTGGCCTGTCAGCATGCTCACTGCCTTTTACACCTGCAGTAACAGACAAAGACTCTTAGACTCTTTCACACTTTTAGTTCAGTTCACTTGTTCTGGACCAAGTTGGAAAAAAGGTAACATTGGTTCCTTTTCACACTGACTTCTTACAATCAAGACATAAACATAGGGTTATACAGACTGACAGGGTGTCATCCTGCATCATTAGTGCACCATCAAGTCCTGCTGACTGACAAAAGTATATGCAGCACTTTAATTTTCCTGATGTTTATATTTCCTTTTTGACCCCAAATAATTTTCATCATACCATTAATATAGGGTGACTTTCATACAATTGCTTTTCAGAAAAATTTTCAGCATATGTGCCCCTCTGTATCCTTTATAGATAAAATACATTTCAACTTTCTTCATACATTTTTACGTGTTTTATACATTTTTATAGCACCCATGGTCCTCGGGGGTCAAAAAGGACCCACATTAGACTGGTTTTACGAAATGTAGAAAAAAATTATTAACAACTTTTTTTTCACCTTTTAAGGCAACTCATGACCAACAAATTGATATATAATTTTCATATTTTTTTCACTATTGGTGAATTTGAGTCAAATATACAAAGTTAGGCCTCATTTCAAGAGAAAAAAAAAGTAATAAAACCTGATTTTTTTGTTCAATAGTTTTAGTGAAATAATTTCTTGATGGGAATGCACATAGTAGGTTATGTCAAGTTTTGGTCAAAGTTATGTTTTGAAAGCATTGTACATTTTTGGATGGCAGCAGAAATAAAAAAAGAATCACACCCATGGTCCTCAAGAAGGAGTGCATAGTCGACAGGAGGACTACACAAGGGTTACGTTCATTTGTGGCACATGAACAAATAAATGATTAAAAGCTGATTCAAAGCCTTGTTAGTGCTATTAGACCAGGGATGGGCAACTGGAGGCCCGGGGGCCGCATACGGCCCGCACCCTCACTTGAAGTGGCCCTCAGTACAACTACATGCATTTGAGCATGAAAGCTTATAAAGTGCAGTGTAAAAATGCACAAAATTACTTCTTGCAATTAATGTTGTTCTGCACTGAAAAAAAAAGAAATCACAGTAAGTGGTTATTTTTTATTTGCTTCAAACCTTTTGTATTCCTATTTATACTGTTATACATGCATTTGAGCATGAAATATGTTAAGTTACTGCATTGTAAACATATTTAAAATTGCAGTTTCATCATATCTGGTTAAGTGCACGGTCCTATATGTGGCCCTGTGGTAGTGTCAATGAAAAATTGTGGCCCCCTCCAGCATTTAAGTTGCCCATCACTGTTTTAGACTAAAAACTTTGCAAATACCAGTTAACCCCTTGCCTATAAATGTGTCTTTGTTGCAGTGATGATTTCTAAAACCTTTAAACATGACGTCACACAAACACTTATAGACAACATATTAATGTACTGTATGTGAAGTGTATTACAAACAGTCAGACTCCAGACTGTCATCCTATGCTAAAGCACTGGTCAATTCATCAGACATAATTTCTAATTAAATATTATCATCGTCTCACAGCAAAAATCAGCTGTTCAGTGAGTGGTGTTCAGAGGCCTCAGGGTCACCAACCTTCTGTGAGTGTGAGCAGGGACTCTGGGGGCCGCGGCATGTCATCAATCACCACGTAGAGAGGCTCGAAGTGGTGGAAGAGCGAGGCCGTTTTCTCATTCATGGGCATGGTGTCGATGACCTGCGCCGTCATTGGAAACCTTTATTGATCACTGGAATGCTAATTACAAGTCCCTGGGTATTCATTTATTGGGGACATTAATTAAAATCAAATAGGATTTTTTTTTCATCTGCAGTATGTGTATCATGGCACAAATTTTAGATGAACGTACGTTATATTGGAATACATATATGACATCAGCTGTCATGTACCTCCTGCGCTACTTTCTTCATCTCATCCACGTAAGCTGCCATGGCACTCTCACTGCTCATCTCTCCCAGGCGTCTCCAGGCGTCCCTAAAATGAACAAATATATACATTTTTAATTGAAAAGTATGAACGTAGACAACCTAAGGAATCCATTGGTACCGTGTCGTCACCCTGTTAAAATAATCGCCTAACTCATTTTTTCAAGTTTTGCAGGAAACACAAAAAACTTCACCAAAAGTGTAACATATGACATTTATTGATCATTTCACTCAAAAAGGATGTAACCAAGGATGGCTATTGGCATAGTAATAACACTGTGTGTAAATTATGTAATTTAAGAGAAATAAATGACTTAGGCAATTTTTTGAACATGCCTTTGTGACTTAAGCAAGATATGGTAACACTTTATTTTGAAGGTGTCTACATAAGAGTCACACAAGCCTGTCAGAAACATGACATGACAGGTATCATGAGCATTAATGTTACTTCAAAATGTCATTAATGTTCATAACACATCCCATGTCATGTTTACGACACGCTCATGTCACTCTTATGTAGACACCTTCAAAATAAAGTGTTACCATATCTTGCTTAAGTCACAAAGGCATGTTCAAAAAATTGCCTAAGTCACATTTTATATTGACTTAGGCATAATAAATCTGCTTAAGTCACACACTTGACATAGGCCATTATCTTAAAGGGGTAAAATCACATGATCTGATCAACTGAGGATGTAGGTGATTTTACCATAGGTGGCCGGAGTCGAGAGGAGATGATTTAGGCAAAAAAAAAAACAAATTTGACAAAAAATGACATAGGCGATTATTTTAACAGTGTGACGATATGTGACATGCTATGTTCACAGGAAGAAGGCTAAATATCACTACAAAAGGGAAAAACATCCAAGTTTTACCAAATTCCAAGTTTTTCTCATGCTGTGTAAATGTGTTACTTTTACCTATTCTATTTGAACATTCCTGCATACTGGGGCCCCTAAACAGTCTCTGAATGGCACAAATGACTGGAAAGCTGAAACCATGTGACCATTTTATCAATGTGTGATGATGACAGTCATGGAAGAAAGGATAAAATTATCTTTAAAGTCAAATCTGTATAAAGGGTTAGATGATTTTGGGTTGATGATGTAGAGAAATGAGTGAACTTAGCTGAATTAAAAATAAAGTGCACTTAAATATAAGCAACATGATCTCAGTATTGCTCTGGCTTTCCCTCAGAGCTTTCCTTAAGTGCTGCCTGTCAGCCGAACAGCTTACTACTCACCTATGCTATTCACTCAAGTGCAGCCGGCTTCTATATTAGGCTATATTCATTTCAATTATAATAAAACCGTTTTGACTGACAAGTTTCGATTCACTACAGTGTGCACCTTTTACACCCTTCTTCTCCATTCAAAACAATGCCAGCATGACAGAGAAACGTGCTTATCTGTCTGCATCAGTCCCGCCCCACATTCTCTGTGTGTATCTGTGCATGTCTGTGTGTCAGCAATGTATTTTCCATATGCTACAGTACGGCAAACAGGCGTTTATGGGCTTAATGAATGAACCAATTAATGAATCGTCTTCATTTACAAAGCTCTTTTTAAAGCAGAGCCATCTCGAAGACACAGAGAACTCAGGCTGTCAGTTCTTCCCAAAATCAAGTTTGAACATATTCAAAGGCCAAACTCCACATCCTAGTGGCAAGCCTTGTCCCATCAGCATTGTTGGCTTGGTCACTAAAAGTTTGTAGAAATTAGGGATGCACGATATTGGATTTTTTGCCGATATGCCGATTTTTTACAACTCATTTAGCCGATTACCGATACCGATATTTTTTTCCCGCACAACTAATACCCACAAATCAGGGAAATTTTGGCCAATTTCCCAATTTGACATAATAAGTAAACATAACCTGTGTTCACTGGGAACATGTGAAAAGTGCAACTGTACAGCAATTAAACCCAAATTGAATAAAACTACATGTACCTTACAGACTGCTGCTTAAATTCAAATTTAACTTAAAACAGGAGCCCAATATGTGACGACTCAATCTGCACTGTGCAAACAAAATCACAAAATATAAGCAGCTTCAGTCCCTATTCAGAAAATAAATAAATAGATGGGCTCAGACTACACTCACAATTCTATGAGCTACAAACAAGGTGAAACAGAGAGGTGATGTGCACCCCATTATTTAATCACTTTATTATATCGGCGGATATCGACGTGTTGGTTGATGTCCAATTGTTCATTTTCAAGCAAATATTGGCAGATAATTTCACTTGACAAGATTTCTTAAATTCTTAAATTAAGATTATTAAATCTAGTAATAAGCATGTTGTACTCTTAAAATAAGAAATTAACTCTTAAAACAAGATAAATTAAAGCTGCAAGCAGCGATGAACTGGCCCGAGCAGAGTGCACTGACAATTATTTGTTTCTTACCAAGATAAAAAAAAACCTTAGATTTAGAAGTGTTAGATAGTTTCTTGTTTTAAGAGTTAATTTTTTATTTTAAGCCTTCAACATGCTTATTTCTAGATTTAATAATCTTAATTTAATAAATCTTGTCAAGGTAAATTATCTGTCCATTTTTTATCTTGTTTTTAGACACACTGTTTTGCAGTGTTTTTTTTATTTATTTCAATGGAGTAAATCATTAGGTTATATTTACAATCCTGAGAATATCAATCACAATTTGTCATTTTAATTCACTCCACTTCAATCAGGATCATAGGTGTGCATGTTTTATCAGTCATATGCAGTACGCTCCACAGAAGGCCAAAGATCAAATGCTTATTAAGGACCTTAAGGATTTGCTTGCACCTTCTTAACCCCTTGAGGCCTAAAACGTCTAGAAAAAATGCCTGTAAAACCTATGGGATTTTAAAATAACCCCCTAAAACCTGAAGTTTTTCTGGAAATTCAACAGAAGTGTCAACGCTTCTACTAAATAATAGATTTTTCAGCCTCTGTAGCAGATAGAAATGATATTCAAAATGTATTTGAGAGCTTATAGCTGTGGCTTCCATGAGAAGTTGAGTTTATTTGTCCAAACCTTCAATAAAGTTTTTTTTTTTTTTTAAATCAACGTGTTGCATTGTGACACTCCCACATGTATTCTGATGCATTTCATTGGCCAAGAGACTGAAAATTGGTGGAAAAACTACAAATACTTCAAAACGACGTTTCCTTTTTCCTGGTTTTAATGGTAGAAATGCAGTAATGCTTTCCCGGCTTAAATGGGTTAATCTGTTAGAAGTGAACCGAAGTGGCAGGAAGTGTCACTAACTGTCCATCAAGTTCAACCCCTCATTAGCCTCAGTGTTAGCCATGTGTCTGATCAAGATTTCATCAGCTCTCTATCAATATATTGTGCAACACAACCTCTGATCACTTCAATATAGCAAAGTCAACATGCTGTGTCCCAGCTTGCAATATAAAAGCCATGTTGCTGTTGCCTGTAACAACCTAAAAGATCTCTGCTGTAGGTTGAAGCTGTAGATCTTCAGCAAAAGCCCTCAACGCCTCAGGCTGTGTGGAGATTAACTGACTTAACTGGGACTTAAACCTAAAAACAAACTAGTCCACAGAGAGAACATCACAACAAACTCCATGCAAAATGTTGCAAATGTTTTTATACTGGCCAGATCATTTTAAAACAAAATCTAAAGCATAAAAAAATTAAGATTTTTAAATGGGTTTGTGATGTAAAGTATAAACAGCATGGTATTTTCTAGCAGAGGAAAGACACTCCCCTTTATTTTCCATAATTTCAGCAGAGTGTGATAGTCTTTACTGCGTCTGTTTCACTCTTCTCCTTAATAAATATTATTTTTATTAATAATAATAATAATAATAATAATAATAATAATAAATGTTATTTGTACAGCACTTTTCATACATAAATCTCGAAATTCCTACAAAAACCAGAAACAAAACAAACAAAAGACTAAGAGAAAACTCAGACACATTAAAATCAGCAGTAGATAAAAAAGACAGGTAATAAAGTACATTATTAAGAGATTAAAGTGCAGAGACAATAATAAAAACATCCTTCAATTTTTTGTTTCACCAAGGGCAGGACTGTGTGTGTGTGTGTGTGTGTGTGTGTGTGTGTATTCCCCTCCATAGAGAGACACAATTCAAACAGTCACCAGTCTGTTAAGTTGTTGCTCTCACTACCATTGATCTGCTTCAACATTGTTGGGCTGAATTCAACTGTGGGTGTGTCCTCCCTGCGCAAACCACCAGTCCCCCACACAGCAGTGAACCTAATCCAAGGACATAACAAGCCCACACACACATACACACCATTTGTAGCGACCAACTGGGTCCCAGAAGCCGGGTCGAGGCACTGTACAGGGTCCACACACAGCCTGCTTGTACAGACTGTAGAAACGCAGCATGACCTCATAGGACGGCCGGTAGGAGCCTGCAACACCCAGGAGATAGTGTGTAGTTGTTAGGGTCTGATACATCTGGCTACACTAACTCACCTGCATTTAAATTTTAAATAAAGCTTGGTTTAGATTATTTCCGTACAAATAGTGAATCACAGCTAAACTAGCAGATCACCAAGCCCTGAGGCGTCAGTCTTGCAAAAGACAACAAACTTTCTTATGCATGGTGTCTGACATAATGTGATGGCTGTTAACAGCTATTTACCATTTTTTGGTAGGTTATGGATGACATCCACAGCAGCCTGGAACCGTTTCTGGTGATCAACCACAGGCTCGGCCATAGCTGGGACTGGCATGGCACCTTGACTTGTTTAATTTAGCCTGAGGAACGAGTCACTGGAGCTGACAGACAGTGGCGGAGAAGTATTTAGGCCTCTTACTTAAGTAAAAGTACTAATACCACACTGTGAAATTACTCCACTACAAGTAAAAGTCCTGCGTTCAGAACTTACTTTATTGAAAGTACAAAATCAGCATCAAAATGTACTTAAAGAATCAAAAGTAAAAGTACTTGTTATGCACTCTGGTTGTTTTATATATCCAAATATATTAGATTATTTGTATTGATGCATTTATGGAAGCAGTGTTTTAATATTGTAAAGATAGGGCTCATTTAACTACTACTAGCAAACAGAAAAGCAAATCAAAGCATTAACATTACCAGAGACAAGAAGCCAAGTTAGATCCTCAAAGTTAAAAAATGCACTGGAGTTTTACAGCTAAGCTAGATCTCAACCTGAAAAGTAACTAAAGCTGTCAGCTAAATGTAGTGGAGTAAAAAGTACAAAATTTGCCTCTAAATGCAGTAAATGCATAAAATGGACAAGTACAAGTACCTCAAAATTGTACTTAAGTAAATGTACTTAGTTACATTCCACCACTGCTGACAGAGATCACAAACACAGCCATAGGGAAAGGGAAAGTTAGCAGAGTGGAATAAAAATGTCATAACACATTTTTATTTATGTCGCAGGCAACACTGAAAACAACATACATTATATCAATTTGTTTCACGCTGCGCCCATATATCATAACACATGATATTCTGCTTGAAAGTTTGGTTAAATAAAAGGAAACCAGAATGTCAGGTGCACCGTATGGAGCTCGCTGAGCTAGCTGTAAGGCTAGCTAACCCCACCGGTGTAGCCTAGCAGCAGTTAGCTTGTGAACTTGTCTTACCTCACTGGCTGCGTGACCTGCCACTTGCCATCCCCAGCACGATTTAAGCAGGGGACTTTGTTTGCACCAGAAGGACTACAAAGTACGAACACGATCACTGAGCAGACTATGCCGGATTTACTTTGACGGTAAAGTTTAATTAGGACCCTGTCAGAGTGGACCTACCTCGCCTGGGATAGTCTGATCGTCTCCGGCCATGGAGACCACTTCCGTATCAAATCACATGACATGCTTTGGCCACGCCCACATCAGCATTTAAAGGGATACGACTATTATACCGTTTTCTCAGTCGCTTCGGTGCATTTCTCACATCACTCTTAACATTTGCACAACAGTCAATACATTTCTCAAAACAATTAGTACAAACTGCGAAACCTAGTTGATAACCTGTAAAAGCGTGTCACTTGCTCAAAATGGATAGCTCATTCCTCAAAAGCAAGTATTCATGTCAATGAAAGTGTCAGTGTCATCAAGATGAAAAGTCCTGACACCATGTTTATGAACAAGATAGTCAAATGTCTCTGTCATGTTTCCATTACGACACTTTACTCAGTAAATGTTTTCAGTGCAAAAAAGTCAGATCTTGGTGACGCTACCTGAAAATGCTCCAGACAGCACTTTATACTATTTACACAGCCATTTGAAAACTACAGTAAAGTTACACATTACTGTATTTAGTGAGGTAACTGAGTACAACACACTCAGTATGTATGTTTCACATTTTTACTGCATATCCTCTTTGCAAATCTAATTTGTTTACAGCATTGTGCAAAAGAAAAAATAGACCCCTATTTACAACAAACATAAACTCCCTTTGGGTAGAGCTGTGCACAACTATAAACAATATTGCAGCACATATTGGATCTGAACATACAACATACATATTACTGTAAAAATGTTCCTCTCTCTCTAGCCACAGAGTTTCATCTACATCACAGCCAATATCATCTCTGGCAATGCAGCGAGGAAAGTCTCTCCTCTAGTGGCGAATCCACCCTCTGCAGTGTTGTAGAATTGTTACACACTATGTCCTGCTTGGTTCATATATGTTGTAAAGTGCTTATGTGTTTATGGGATTCAGCTCTGAGTGATCGTAATAAAGTGGCTTATCATTGGTTCAACTAATGCTTCACATAGCCCTTCTGATCAGTGGAAGCTGAGGTTTATCTGAGAGAAATTATTAAATTTTAGAGACATTTTCAGTAAAAAAAAATAAAAAAAATTAAGTGTATAAAATTTGCTTGACAGATTTTGACAACTAGTTCAACATTATTGTATGTAATGACTCGAGCAATGAAATGAGGACTATTAGTTTTATATGGAATGATTATTCAGCATTCACAAGTATAGTTAATTTTGACTGACATGACATAAGCAAATTATAATGTTATAAAACAGCAGAGAGTTCTATGAAAGCACTTCATGATTGTCCAAAAACATTTGTAGCCTAATTTATTGGAATGAATGAGAAACTGCTACTATGATGAGCACAAATGACTAAATGTTGTGGAGGTTGAACTAACTGTTTTGCAAATGTTAATAGTGATGTGAGAAATGCACTAAAGCCACTGAGAAAAACTGTAATATTGTTGCTGCATTTTACTGCTTGAAGGTTGTACTAATTTGAACCCATTTAATTACTGTTTGGTAGTTGGGTTAGTCTAGTGTTTTTACAAGAATTAATTTATCTGAAGGAGTAAGATATGTTTCTGAACACATAATTATTTAGGTTTTGGCCCCTGCAGTTCATGTGCATGTACAGCCACGGGACACAGGCTGATTATGCATAAATTATTATGCGTCACCATTGTCCCAGACAGGACAGTATTAGAGGATAAACTTTTTTCTGTGATCAGTCAGTTCATCACTCAGACTGTGATTAGGATCAAATGTTAGATTATTAGACCGAGAGGAGGAAGGCTATTTCATGTTGGACACATAAGCGTCGCTCCTCGGTCAATAATCCGCTTAAACTCCGTTTGTTGTCATGCTACTACTTGCACACAATACTAAACCCGGAAATGGGGGACAGTGTGCCTTCAAAACAAAAGCAAAATACTTAGATTGCAAATAATCAAGTGTTTATTGATGCAACAGAAAATAGATGGAATTGTGGGAATAAAGAAAAAAAACCTTAATAAAATATTCAGTTTTAGTTATAATAGTTATGTTATCGGATGGAAAGATCTCTATGAAACACATTCAGGTGTCATATACATAAACTATGGCAAGGTGTGATTTACTGAGCAGTATGATACAGAACAAAGATGACACAGAATATATAAGTCTATTAACCTAAAGTAGCTAATATGGCACCATTCAGGGGCCTTCAATGTTACTACTTTGGTCAACATTGAGAAAAACAGAAGGATCTCTCTGGTGAATAATATTACATGCAGGACAGCAGGGACACTAATTGGGAAAGGGCTCTGAATCTTTTGCACAACAATAAGAGCACAACACGCTATACTGCCCTACAAAGTCTAACTGCAGTCACTACGCAAAGGGTCAAACTGAGGAAAACTGCAGTTAAGTTTTTTAACGTGTTTTAACTTGCCAGCCAAACTGGTTATAGGTAGGTCAGTGATATGACATTTATTTCTACTTCATTTTTATGCTAAAAAAATCATGACGATTTATTTGACCCTTGACCCCAAAAATGTAGTTATTGCACTCAGAGTTCAGTAACTACAATGTTGTTGTCTTCTTTCAGCTTTTAAATTTTGCTTTCAGGGAATAAACATTTTCAAATTGATTTTGTTATAAGTGTATTTCAAACATGTTTAACAACTCTATTCAAAGATTTGTGTATTTTAGACTTAATATCATAAAGTAATGTTATATTTCAGTCTTTTGATTGATTGATCTGTAAAGCTGCTTCCAAGTTTTTATTCGATTTCTTATAGGTCAAACATCATACAAAAGACATCAAACTTCCACACAAATAAATTGACCATATTAAACAAAAATACATAGAATAAAATCAAAAAATGCATATACATGTAAATACACATACATACACAAATCCCAGCCCATAAACAGCGCAGAACATTTAGTATATGATAATATACACATACATACATACACACATAAATACATATAATTATATACATATACATATACATACACACACACACACACACACACACACACACATAAACGCAAGTCGTCCTCCCCTTACATGTTGTAGGCACCTATTCCCCTCTTATATGATTCAGAAAATGAACCCAGACCTGTTTAAATTTCCCTTTGTTATCATTCAACCTTGCTATCATCAATTCATAGGAGGCATTGTTTGTCATCAGCTTAATCCAGTCAGCAAATTCTGGTCGAGTCTGACTCTTCCAGCGGCGAAGAATAATTCTGGCTGCAGTGATGAAACCTGTCAATGCTAAACCGAATTCTGCTTTTGATATTCCTGGTGGTGACCTTGACCTGTCTCCCAGCAGGCAGAGCTGGGGGGATTCTGGTAGAGCTTTTCCAAGCCATTCACCCAATTTTCCTATAACCTCTTTCCAGAAAGGAAAAACCAAAGAGCACTCCCACAGTGAGTAAAGCTGCTTCCATTGTTGATAAGTGTTGACATAAGTACGACTACCTGAACTTTCACTTTATTATTATTTATATATATATTTTTGCACTATCTACCTCTTGTTTGCACTATTTGAATGTCTGTTTGAATGTCTGTTTTTTTGGGGGTTTTTTTGCTTGTTTGCACCGTGGGTCCGAGAGGACAGCAATTTCGTCTGTGTCATGTGTTTATGTGGCACACTTGACAATAAAGTGAACTGAACTGAAATCCAGTCGAATTACATCCACGACTTTTATTTTGAAAGTCACCTCAGGAAGTCTTTGAGTGCTGTGGTTTTTGACGCCTGTCTGGTTCATACAGCTCTATGTTTATAAATCCAATTTCAGTGACATCAGCAGCTGAAGGTTTGGCCAGACTCCTGCTTTCCTCCTCCAGGATAAAACATGAAGCGCTGTCTGTTTGTGGTGATTCCTCCTGCAGGAGCTGCTCTCAGCTGATCCACTGCACTGATTATCTCTAACACAGGATCCGGCCACAGGAAAAGCAGAGAAAGGGAGGGAGGCAGAGCGAAATAAAGCGTTATGTTGGGAAATAGAAAGAAAGGAGCCCAAGGGTTGAAGAATGGAGCCGGGACGTCCGAGTCAAAGGCCATCGATCCTCTGAGGAACCTGGGTAAGTGTTTGTGTTCCTCCTGTATCTGCATGTATTCAGTGATCAAAGACAGAGTCAGGAGGACCGTTATCTCCCGCCCCCTGCAGCCTATAATCATAATAAGGACATATTTAATATCAACAATGAATGGGAAATTGACAGATTTTAACCTGATTACACTGCAGTCGACCTAATACTTCCTCCTTTGCCATATTATTTATTCTATTTATCATATACGCTGTTAATAATCGCTGCGAAATCTACAGTTATTTACTTTATTATTCACAGTTCATCACTGTGTTTGATTTTTACAGTATAGTGCTGTATAATTTACAATAAAATCGGTCCTTGTGACAAAATTACAGTAGGTTAAACATTACTGTGGAAAAAACACAGTAGACAGTATGAAAAGTAAAGTAGACTACTGTATTTTTCCATTTTTATCATAATTTTGATCAGAATCAGTCCTATACAAATGCTGTTTAAATAATTAACTTAAAGTAAAGTTTTAAACTTTTAAAACTTTTAAATTATTTTCTTTAGTATATAGAGTAATTACTTGCAATTACTAGTTATTTATATAAAAAGTAATGATGAATTTATTATCAAATTAACAGCATTGTTTACTGTGCCATATTGCCATATAAAGGACCATTAGAAATCACAGGGTTTAACATTTTTTTTTATTCTTACAGTAAACAAATCAGTACTGTAAACACAAAAAAATCAGTGTTTAATTGTTTTTTATTTTACAGTAAAGAAACCAGTACTGTAAACAAAAATACAGTAGTTTTACTGTAAATAATAATTACATTAAGTTACTTGTTAATTTGCTGGCAATAAGTTACTGAAAAAATCACAGTAAATTATTTACAGTGTAGGCTACTGTGATTTGAGGTATTTGAGATGATTGAGATAGCAGGAGCACAAGTCTGAGCTATCTAGTGATCTCCAATTTATGCAATTCCAAGACTGTTGGACCTGGGACCCCAGTAAGCAGAGCTATTCAAATGCAATAGGGAAAATGACACTTTTTATTGATATAAATGAATTAATAAATAAGATATATTAGTATTCAGATCTCTTACTTGAGTAAAAGTACTAATTCCACACTGCAAGTAATTAGTCGCATTTTTTTTTTAAGTATCCACATCAAAATGTACTAGTAAAATTACTTGTTATTCACAGTGGACCTGCTTAGATTGTTATATATATTCAAAATGTATTAAATTATTAATATTATTATTATTACACAAACAGCATTTTATTGCTGTCAATTCAACTACTCAAAATACTGTTATGTGGTTAAATTTATATCAGTGCGTAATCATTTCAAATTGATCATGTTTTTCATGTTAAATTAATTACCTGAAAAGTAACTTAAGCTGTCAGCTAAATGTAGTGGAATAAAAAGTACAATATTTGCAACTAAAATGTAGTTGTGTACAAGTATAAAGTTACATTAATGAAAATATTCAAGTAAAGTAAACAGTAGCTTTTTAATACAAAATTTTAGGAAATAAATTGTATATAAAGTTAAATTACAATCAATACCACAAAGTATCATGCATGCCAATAACCTAGTACAAATTTGGACCATACCCACCATAAAAGAAATATGATAGAATTATTAGTGGTCAAAAAATATTTTTTCTTCTCACAGCCTAAGGTGTTTTCTCTGACCAGTCTATCACATGTCCATTGATAATGAAAAGTGAGAAACTTTACATTGGAGAAGCTCAAAGCGAAAGTGCTCAAAGTGAATATGAGGATCCCTCCTCACAGGACAGACAGATGTGCAGCAGATGCCGTCTGTACTCAACAGGTCGACATAGTAAAATTAGAACTTAATAGACTTGAGAGGGGTCAGGGAGGGAAGATAGACGGGGGACTAAAAACGATTAAAATGAGGGGAAAAAGCGAAAATCTATGATTGATGAAGGCCGGTATAAACTATACTGATGTTGCTTTCTTACATTTTTACAAAAAACATACATGACACAAGTTAGAATCTATAATAGGGTCTTTTAAAATGATAGAATCCAATCAGCACCGCCTCAACAATAATAATCAGCTGAAGTGTTTGGCTGACTAAAATTAAAATCCTGTTAGACTGATGAGCATGCATCGTACATAACTGAGAGTTATCAATGTCCAGTTTTATTCCCTTCATCCATTCGTTTTTTTTGTCAAGAAGGATAATTAAACAACATGTATATCCTCCACCACAGACATCACATTGCTGTTTCAGCTCTGTATTTTTCCAGACTGATTTTAAACTTTGGTGGGAAAATGTCAACATTTACCAGCTGGTTAAACACATTTTTTTCTACAGCCAGAGGACATATTTACCTTCACCTTTTCATCACTGGCCTTATTTAAATATATGCAATTTGTGCTGTATTATGCAGTGATACATTTTGTGTGTTTACTTCTAATAACATATATACAATATGTCCTGTAAGAGCAGAATATATTAAAAAGCATTTGATTTCATTTGTTAATGCTCAGAAAATTAAAAGAAACTCAGGTCAGGAGGATTGCATTAGTTTAGTAACTGAGTGGTCAGAGACAGATTTTGTATTTTACATTTTTAGTCAATGGGATTTTTTTGAAGAGGATTATTTGTGGTCAATTGAGGTACTAATCCATTGCAGTTGGCAGCCCCGCGTTTGGGCTGCATTCACACCAAATGAGGCGTTTTCATTTTTTGAGCACGATTGTGCGGTGATGTGGGACTGTCATTTAAAGCTGCAATATAAATGTATAGAATGTCATTCCATTAATGAGTTAATGTTGATTGCACAGCGTAATGGCTTTACCATAATGACACCATCAGCTTTCAGAGTGGTTTAGAGTGATTTGCAAAGTGAAAGCAAATCATACTGGTGCCTGCCACCATGTAAGGTCTCCTGGGAAAATGAAAACTAAAATCAGATTCTATACTAATACAATTATTACAAGCAGGCTATCTCAGTAAACCCAGCTAGTGGAAATGGTGTATGATAGAACAACCTGGCGAAAAACTCTGGTGTTATTAAGGCACAGAGACCGGGGTTTACGGTTGTTTCTTGCCTCGGATGGTGACGTTAGCTAGGCTGCTAGTGATATCGTAGTGTGTCTATGTTCTCTGGGTCCTACGTTCCCCTCTTTGTATGAGACTGGGGAACATAGGACCCTTTTTCCCCGCGGGGATCAGGTTGTCTTTGCAAAAAACACCAACAATTAAACCACTTGCAAATGCTTGGGTGAAAAATTGTCTGTTTCCATCTTAAATTAGCCATTTGTGTCACGTGATGTTTGTGAACTTTAACTGGTTGAAGAGCAGTGCTCATCAAGATGGCTACTGTCACAGGAAACGTGAGAGATTCAGCCTCAGACAGACCTAGCAACAAAATCACTGCAGTTCTATCAGAATGACAAGTATAGTTATCATCTCTTAATTGTTTATGTTTGTTAGCTTGTAGCTGGCAGTGCTGATACCATATATCATTATATGAATATATATACACTTCTCTGCCATCATTTTTAGCTGACTGCCAAAATCAGCCCTACACACGGGTCTGTATGTGACTGAGTGATCACACTTCGTTCAGGGGGCGGGGCTGCTCAAGGCTTCTAATCCGCTGTCCTCTTCTACGTTTGCAGCGAGTGCCTGGTTTCAAACACGTTGTCATTGTCGTCATAAGGACAGTGCTTTTACTTCACTCATTTTATTTCAAAGGTAATTATTAGGGCCCAAGCACCGAGTGGTGCAAAAGCGCTATTGTTCCTCTAAGGTTCATCATTAAGCATATTATTATTACTTGTTTGTGTTACTGGAACAAAAGCATACTAACTATTAATATCCAATACACTACCATTAACTATTCATGAAACACATCGACCACAAAATCCTTAAAATCGCTTTGACCAATCGTAACCAGCCATATACTTTTGTGTTGACCTTTTGCCTTGTTAAAATAGTAATAGTAAAATCCTCAGTCCACAAATTGACAGGATTGTTTCCTCAGCTATGTGATGTATGTAATCCATATCGTTTCACATATTGCCATGGTGTTCAATGCTTCTTACAACCATATTGTCTTGTATCATATAAAAAACACCACATGGATATGTTAATAAGGCAAGAATCCATAACCTTTTGTCAGTAGTTTTCCACTGCTGGCAACATGGCCAGTGTGAATCCGACTGACCTCAGGTCCAGTTGGATACACATAAGCAATCACATGTGTTATAATATCACTGGCTTTTGTCTGGATGAGTGCAGAACAATGGCTTGTGTGTTTGGTCTTTATCTCAACTCTCTTGATACAGTAAATATCACTACATTGTCATTAGTCAAACCACAGATCACACCAGCTGAGGAACACTGCTGTGCTTGGTTACCTGTCGTTTTTAGGTTAATCTGTTTCTAAGTGACGCTTCTTCCTCTTACACTCTCACCACACACCCACTAATACATTTCTCCCACTACTGCAACATCGCACTCGTCATTTACAGTAGCCCACTGCTGTACACGGGAGTGTGTGTAGCTGCATGCTTGTGTGTGCTTTTCCAGTATCAAGACGCCTTTGTGAGTGTAGTGACCCAGCCCATCCCAAACCACAGAGAGACTTCTGTTTTCAACTGCTGAGTCCTGCTTACTCAGCTTAGGACTAAGCAGTATCTGTGAAGGAGGGCTTAAAGGCAACGTTTTGCAGTGGAAAACTTCCTGTTTCTCTCAATATACAAAGTGATATCATAACAAAGCCACAGGGCCCCATCATAGTCTATTTTAAGCCTCTCCTAATAGGAACCCTGAGATAAGTAACATTCCACATTCACATTGATTAGATTGCTCAGGTTTAAGTAGGACTGCAGTGCATACAAGTGTGCAGTGGCAGCTTAGGGTCTCCCTCAGTTGCTACACAACAGGACCAATATAGACATGTCTTATGACACACTTAGATCATACAGAAGATTATTATCAATTATGTCTTTGCATTAAAACAAGAGCTGGAGCCAGGAGGTGATGAGCTCAGCATGACTGGTCAAAAGTTGAGAAATATGCCACCTTTAATGCCACTGTTTACTTGAAATCGTGCAGAATGAAACTTAAAAACCACAACCTGTTTTTACATTTCTGTTTGTGAACAGATTAAACAAACAAGATATAATGTGTGAATAAATGCACTTTAGAGTAGGGCTGGGTGATATGGACAAAAACAAATGCCTCCATATCAATATGCGTCAATATTATAGGGCGATATTTACACAATGAGATTTGTTTTTTAATCACCATCAGTTAAAGGAGAGTGTTCAAAATATGTCTCCATGTGTTATTCATACAACACCTTATTATAATACATGTTTATGTTTGCCGTTAGTGGCGCCCTCTAGCGGCGGTAGTAATAATGACTGGTGCTTGGGTCAAACAAACTTCAAACTTTCACCCACTTTCACAATGTGAAAAATCACTTATTTTCATTTTTACGTAACTGCTGTATGTCACTTCCAGTAGTCACGTCATCCACCCTTGCATGCATTTATTTACTGTTTTTTATAATGCCTAACCAGGAAGCTTTTTTCCCCCTGAAACTAGATCAGTGGTTTTGTAGCATAAATTCAACAAAACTGTGAAGCCTATGTTTATGTATAATGATGTGTTCGCTATTTTTAGAAACACTCCTGTGGGTCATATTTGAGGGTAGTTAGAAACGGCACGTGAGGTCATTTGGTTTGGAGGACTTAGAACAGCTATAACAGTCTGGCAGGTGAAGAAATGAACACCTTTTTTTCTGTAATGCAGCCTTTTTAACATAGAAAAGACAACACATACAATATCATGATGTCCAAAATTGAAGACGATATCTAGTCTCATATCACAATAAAATGAGTATCATAATGATATATTGCCAAGCTCTCCTTTCGAGATTTTATGTTTGATGGCCAAAAAATAAAATATGTGCAGATTTAACTTTTTTTTTTATTTCCAAGGTAAAGCCTGTTATTATGTAGCCTGGCTAGTTATTATATATGTCATGCTAAAATAATTGCACAATTGTTAGATAATTCTAGCAAATAGCAAAGCGAAAGTGTAGTTCCCAAAATGCCTTTAAGATTAAGACATTGAATCTCTATTTACTCTTATAACTTTCTCTAGATTTGACGAAAAACTGAACTTGATTTCAGCATGTATTTGAAATATGTCTTTTGTCATTTATATCATACTGATTCATGAGTAATGACTGCATTTATCACAAAACCTTTTGCATCATACACGATGCATCCTCACTCCTACTGAACTCCCCTCTGCTAATCCAGTCCAAGACAGTCACATCACTAATAATCCCAGCAGCTCTGACTCATGTGCTGCTTGTGAAGAAATAAGCCCAAAGACCAGACAACATCTGGATGAGGGATAACAGATGTTGCATGGTCTGCCTGGGAGTTTATAAGGAATATTTTGCAGCAGCTCAATTCATTCAAACAAAAACATTGTATCTTGTAATTTCTTAGATCTACAATGACAAGCATTGCAAGCCTGTAAATATATATAATATGATAATAATTTATCACCTGCGTCCACTATATAACATGTGCTTGTCTGCATAATCAAAGCAGGGTTTGGCAAGTTGGAAGTTGAAAATATAAACGACAACATCTGTATCCCCCAATCTAAATGACCAAATTAGAATTTCAATACAGTGTGATTACACACAATTTGATTCAACACAATGTGATTAAATGTGATTCGATAGAATTGATTTAGCTAATTTCTTCTTAAGAAAACAACAAATTAAACAAATTGTTTTGTTAAGCAGGCTGTAATGTGTTTTTGGCAAGTTAGCAAAAAATCTGTTTAATAAAGGTGTTTTAAAAGCATTTTTAGTCTAGGAAGAGCAAATCGTCTATCGTAATGTAAGCACACGTGAAGCTCCATCAAAAACGTAACCCATAACCGTAACGTTTTATTTTAGAAAGAGCCTGTTGCTGTTAATTCTGTGTTCCTCATCAACACTGGGAAGCCATGATTGATTTTGCTGAGCCAAACAGTCAAGTGACAAATATTCACTGAAAATCAGATGGAGCTGCAGGCTGTTTACACAGATCAGAGAGGAGAGGACAGGGGAGGTTACATGTAGAGGTTGTAAAAATGAAAATAGTTCACTATGTATAGAATGTGGACTCCCACTTTTTTCAATCTTCGTGACACTTGTGGACATTTGGAAAAGTGTTGTATATATAGCTTCCTTGTATTCCAATTTTAATATCAGTGAAATTCAACTTTTTCTTTTTTATAGGATGTTTGGCAGTATAATTGTGTTATTCTGCACAAAATACAGTGGTCCTCACTTCTAGACATGATAGTGCTGATCCCATAGAGGTGCAAGACTAATATTCTGTAGTGAAACAGAAGGACACACTGAGTTAAATGCAAAGAGAGCAAAAAACACCCTGAAATTGCTTTGGGTTCAGAGAGTTACATGTATAAATGTGCGGTAGTCTTCCAACATAAAAGTCTGTCAAAATAAAGCAGTCAGTGCTGAGTGGCACAAGTAAAAGATGAGAACAGGAAAAGTGAAGCTTTAGCTGCTTTCTACCCCCCTCCCCCCTACTTCTGATATCTCTAAGTTTCTTAATTTCTTATTCTTGTTCTAGATAATTCTTATTTTACCAATATAAAGTTGTTAGAAAGGATGCATCGCGGGTCCATCTCATATTGTATCCAGTAGAATTTGTCATGTTTGCACACCAGTATGCATCAGTGAATCTTCCCATCCCTAACTGCAATATAGACCTGAGTGTCATCTGCAGAGAAGCGGAATTTGATGATTATGCTAAGAAAAGTGGATGAAACTGGGAATTAAGTTGGTTTAAAAATACTGGATCAAGTGTCATGCCTTCAGGCACATCCTTCCTAACAGTATGGAGAGATAATCAGATATCATCAACAAGTTATGCATACAGAAATGACATAGCTTCACATATTGGTTGCAAATTATGAAATCTCTTCTGGCTGGGATTCAGCCACATCCAGCTGAAAGCCACATCTCATTTGTTATTTTTGTGAAAGGTGTTACAGGATATTGCTTTCATAACAGGCCAGAAGCACTTAGCTAAATGTGATTGGAATTTCCTATCCTCTGTCCCACCTCATCAGCATATAACCCTTTTCTGACTCTCACCACTCATCTTCTCCCTACTTTTTCTGTCTGTCTCTATGTCCCCGTCCATACTTTGTCATCTCAAGCCACACCCAACTGCTGGTTCAGCACCAAAATATCACAATTACAGAGCTCCCATATGAGCCGCTGCGGTATACACTAGAGATATACACTAACTTCTAATTCAGACTATGCTCTACTCTTCTATTTTCACTTTTCATCCTCCCTTTTTTCTGCTTTCTTTCAGTGCTGCTGAGTTATCAGGGTTCTGTACATATTAATGCCTTCCTGTACGCAATTACATAAAGTTTTCATCACATCATACGTGTCTTTATTCAACCATCTTTTTGTCTTTTAGGTGTGCAGGAGGATGAAAATGTGAAGCAAATGTTGCATGGCTCCAGTATGGTTAAGGTAAAGGCACTACCACATATAATCTACTAGTTTTTGTTAGTGATCGGTCAGTGACATGTAATGAATTAATTTATCATATGTAAAGGTTCGATCGCCTCGCTGGCAGAAGCGGCGAACTCTGAAGCTGATGGAAGATGGTGTCACTGTCTGGTGTCAGTCCCACAAAACCTCCAGCCGGGCCAAGGAGCAACAGTCCTGTAAGTGTCCTTTTTTTCATTCAAATAAATGTATTATAGTTTTTCTTTTGTGATTGCAAAACAGACAAAACAGACCTCCATGGTTATGATTTCAGCGTTACAGGGGATCTTCACTGATTTTGCACATTAAAGTCTGTTTCCCTTAGAAAAAGTAACCAAAACTAATATTAAAATTGTGATATTTCTTCAAAAGCGTTCTATTCTACATGTCTCATTTAGAATGAAACCAAAAATTAACTGTTTGGAATAACTGGATCTTGTCAAAAATATAAAATTCTGCCCTCCTGATTTTCTGTCACATGACAAATATTCACTGAAAATCAGACAAAACTGCTGGCTGTTTACACAGATCAGAGAGGAGAGGACAGGAGAGGTTGAAAATAGAGGTAATAAAAATAGTGTGATATGTTTAGTATGTGAAAACCTGATTATTTTTCCCAATATTAATGACACTTGGAAAAGTGTTGTATAAATAAATAAATTCCATTCTATTCCAATTTTTTTTTAAATGACGTATCTGAGAAATTCAGCCAGTGAGCTCATTCACTCCGGATGTGTTTTGGAGCAACAACTTTTCACAATGCAACATATTAATTTGATTTGAAACATAATACCAGGTGTAAATAGGTAACTGGGGTGCACTTATCACACATATTCAATGAAGTCCCATAAAAATGTATTAAAACGATTTAATGGAAGACAAATATTGATTCATGACCAAAATACAGTTGTGACATTAAATTTATGGTCATAGATGCTGAGTTTATACACACGGTTGCCCATAAAGTTGGAATAATTCTGTTTTTAAACACATTCCTCTGTTAATTGTGGTTTAATTGTCATTGTGGTGTGTTTGTAAGAGATTGATTAATACAGTTTTTAGAAGATATACACTTTATCTGTCACAAATAAATCACAATGTCACAATCATTTCATGGAAAAAGGTGAAACAATTTTTGTGGGACCTTGTATGAATTACATTACATTACATTACATGTCATTTAGCAGACGCTTTTGTCCAAAGCGACTTACAATAAGTGCATTCAACCTGATGGTACTAGACATAGACCATAGGAATCAAGTAAGTACATAACTTTAAGAGCTAACTGTCATCGCTAAAGGAGTGCTATTGAATTAACAATTCCTGGTGCCCTACTTTCTAAGAAACACAGGAGTATCTAAGTTAACCCCCCACAATCCACTCCACCCAGAGGTTAAGTAATAATTGCTAACAAGCAGGCCTTTCCTTTGCCAGAAGAGCTCAGTGCTCTGGGTGTGTAAGGTGAAACATGGACGTACTGTATCTATTTTTGCTCACTTTAAATTACTGCTCTGAACAGACATGGTCTTGCTCACACGGCTCCTCTACCTCTTTTCCACTAACTGAGGATCACACACGGTGCCGTGATTATAGAGCTCTACAACTATTTTCAGCCCAAAACGGCAGCCGGTCCTGCTCTAGTTCAAACATTGAGATTATAGGACATTATATGGTGGTGAGAGCCTGCCCTGAATCCTGTGGTTTGGTGCTGTATAGTTACCATACGACTAACCACTAGGTTAGCCTCCCAAGTACACTACAAGCCTCTAATTGCCACAAGGCTAGACTAGCCTGTGATGTGGCACAGTGTGTGTTGGTGTGCAGGTCTCAGTGTCATAACTCCAGATCCTAACAGATATGTATCACATCTATATCAGATAACTTGTGTCTTCTAAGAATATAGTTTCTTTATCCCATCACAAGTTAACCTCTCATATGGTCATTTATACCGACTTCTAAAAGCTCCTATGTAGATCTAACTGGTCTTGACAAATTGGAAGGTTGTCAGTCGCACCCAGTAATTTACCTCACTCATTTTAGATCAAGTGTGTTAGCTATAATGTGACTGGGAGGTCTAGTGCAATGCTTTTTATCTTGGGACCCTTTAAAATGAAGCAAGGTCTAACACCCCTAATCCCAGGCTAAGGCCTTAATGTGGGCATGAGTTGCACAAGCCTTTTGCACGATAAATTAAAATGAACATTGTAATTTCCCAGCAAGTCAGTGTTTCATTTAGTCATTAAATATCTTTAACTCCTTATCTGTACTTCGGTAGCAGGGGGCTGGAGCTAACACTGGCCGAGAAGGGGGGTACACCCTGGACTCCAGACTATCACAGGGCTGACACATAGAGACAGACAACCACGCTCTCATTCACTCCTACGGGCAATTTGGAGTCCCCAATTTAATCGAAGCTGCAGGTTTTTGGACTGTGGAAGCAAATTTACAAATGAGGATTAGCCGAAAAAATACAATGCAAAGTCTTGTCTGTGCCCCTTGTCAAGGTGCAGATATGTAGGAATTATTAGTAGTTCCAACAAAGTTTTCCCCCTCTAAACTTTTCACAGGGACAACATTTTTTTTAAATAAGCCCCCTCATCTTGACCCACTCTGGCACCATAAACCAAAATGTTGAAAATGTGGATTTTACTCACTGTGGCCATCCTGTAGCTCTATTATTTATCTATTACTATATGGAATCAGCACAATCATGGCTAGAAGTGGGACCAATTCAAAAATGCCTTTTGAGTAGAATAACACAGTTAGAAGGACATAAATAATAAAAAAAAAAACACAAGTTGAATTTTAGCATATGGGTACATGTATGCACAATTATTTTGTGTAAGTATACGGTTCTTTTAGTGTGTCAGACATGAAAGAAGAGGATTGGGGTGAGTTTTTGGGTGGAGGTGGGTGGGTGGGGGAAAATGTTATATATGTATACATGTTTATATATATTTTTTATTTTAAATGTGTGCTTTTGTAACACATCTGTTTTTTTCTGAAAATAAAAAAAATAAAATTTAGATTGTTTTTTAAAAATTGGAATAAAATGGAATCTGTATATGCAACACTTTTTCAAGTCCACACAAGTGTCAGGAATATTGGAAAAATAAAATTGGGTATCCACATGCTATATTTCAGCAAAAGCAATCATGGCTTCCCCGTTCTGCTGAGGAGCGCAGAATTTAATGCTTTCAACAGGATCTAGTTATTTCAAATGGAGTAAATATTATTTTTAGTGTATTCTCTTATGAACAGCATGTTCAGCATATTTTGAGCAGAACCCCCCTCTATCTGCTGCCTATATATTGTCAGGAAGGTAGTTTCCAGTGAAACCATAGGCAAATAGAGATCAGCAAACACGAGCTGACGTTTGGTCAGCAGTGATGTTTAATATGGTTTATTCAAATCCATTAGAGAGTGTGATGTGATTGTTAAAGTACACACATGGACGCAATAATATGGAAATAAGCGTCAGGGTGTGTTGGATGAACAAACAGGTTGAAAATAACACAAAACTGCTCTGTTTATGAGGGAAACACTTCGGGAAAGCTTGTTTGAAAAGTTGTTTCTGTCTTAATTTAGTAGGACTTAGAATCAACAGTGCAGTCCTGAAGTGAGTTTTATTTGTCACCCAGCCAGTGTTGACACTGTCTCTATACACATTTGAGTACAAAATGGTACTTCAGCATTCAGGGTTACACAGATTACAAGAAAAGTGTGTGGATACTTCGCAAAATCCGAACTGAAATCTAACTTAAACTCAGAAATAAAGGCAATGTTATTATATTGTCTTACTTGTCGCTCAGGTGTGTGTGTGTGTGTGTCAATACGCTGTATTGTCTGCATTATCTGCATAAACACATTAAATCTTTGTGTTTTAGTGACTCAGAATGACCACCTTAAATACACACCGCACAGTATAAAACAGCATGGAAGAGAAAGTTAGTTGCTGTGAGCTGCCATTAGTGCCAGTCTGTAGACTGTACATGTACACACAGCAAAATGGATTTATGTATACAGGTATGGATAATGATTTTGGTTATTATCAAGAAAATCATGGAAAATGTGTAGATACCAGCTCTTAAATTAAACTCTTATGAGCTATTTTTGTTGTTATTATTATATTTGTCCAAACAAATGTACCTTTGGTTGTACCAGGAATTAAAATGAACAAGAAATTGAAGAAAAATGGTGGTTTAATAATTTTTTTCATGACTATATATCAGAATGAAGTCCTCGAGTCAGATTCAAAGCACAACTTTTAGGACTTGAATTGTACTCACGCTCTGATGACTTAGACTCAGACTGGAAGCCTGATTTCCAGGACTTGACTCGGACTTAGACTCTGATGACTTGGACTTGTGACTTGGAAGCACTGGTTGATTTTGGAAGAACGGAATAAACTCCCTGAAATGGTGACAGTGTGTCATTATGTTTAATGTAGACCTCTTTTGTTTCTATATCAAATCTTTGAATTCGACTACTGACTTGGACTTGATCTCAGGGAATGTTGACTCGACTTGAGCTCTTCTTTGGTGGCTCAGACTTCGTTGACAGTTTCTCATTTGCAAAGTTTTCTCCCAACACAATGGCTATTTAATTACCATTTATGTCACTGTGGCGTCCTTTTAAATGCCCAACTTTTTCTGCTAAAGCTCTCAGATATTTCCCTTGTGACAACAGAGGTTCAGGATCAATACTTAACAAAACCTCAGAAAAAAACAACAAAGCACTCAGAATATCCTCCTGGAGTTCATAACAATTGATAACAGGATGCATAATTAATTGGGAAACTTGTTCTTGATGTTATTTCTTCCTTTTCCCACCACTTTTTCCTCTGTTCCCCTCACACATCTTTAGTCTCGGTCATGGAAGTGGAGTGTGTTCGTGAGGGGTGCCAGTCAGAGACTTTGCGGCAGATGGCCGGCTCCGTGCCCGAGCAGCGGTGTTTGACTGTGGTCTTCAAAGGACCCCGCAAGAGCCTGGATCTCCTCTGCGAGAGCCAGGAGGAGGCTCAGAACTGGGCCCGCGGCATCCGCACCCTGCAGGAGAGGGTGGAGAACATGACCCAGAAGGAGAAACTTGACCAATATCCTCATTGTTGTTCATTTGCAACTGTAGAACTCTCTACACTGTATATGCAGAGACAATAGTGTCGACAATTATTATTATACACCATATTTATACATATAAGTAATACATTTAAAATAATTATTGTTTGGCCCCGTAAGTCCCCTGCAAGGACCCTTAAGAGTCCCAAACCAGAATGCCAACAGTGCAACAAGTATCCAATGAAAATATATGTCAAAATTTTATCATCCTCCACTTTTGATTGAAGGAAATGACGAATCTATAGGCAGTGCTAATCTAGTCAATGCCTTGACATTTTTGTTTTTTTTTTTGCCAGAAAAACACTACCATGGTGTATTTTAAGGTACACATATATCCCTTTTCAACCAAGGCAGGTTGAGGGCCAGTTAATCTTGAACCAGTTCATTGCATTTCCACAGCTAATAACCGGCTCTCTGCCAGGAAAACTGGTCTTTGCTGGTCTTGAACCACAAACCGCTTACGTCAGGGGCTGGGGGAGGGATTATCATGACCAACAAGACCAACTTCAACATGTATCATTCATTTTATTTGATTCATTTAACTGCAATGTGATCGATGCCAGGTACTAGCAGGCTAGTGGTCCTAGCGGGCTAGTGGTCCTAGCAAGCTAGCGTTAACTTACAACAAAAGTTAACATTAACATGTTATGTTCAGTGTGACATCCCTTTTATGGTTTTGATTGGCTTTCAAAGTTGTGATGTTAAACATTGTAAGACATAAACATAAGAAACACATTTCTGAGTGGATGGTACTTTAAGAATCACTTCTGTGCTTTAAAACGTCATATTGGTCAAACACAACCAAGCAATGTACATTTCTGCTCCTGCTGCTTCCTTGACTCTGCTTCTGTGCCACTTGGATTCATGCTTACCTGAGTCGGGCTGACCAGAACCACGACGATAAGATGAGCTATGAAGAAATCCAGACACTGCTGCAGATGATCAACATTGACTTGAGTGACCAGTACGCCCGCAGCCTCTTTCAGGTAGCAGAGTACACACACAGACCTAAAAACATTGGCCCCATTTCTGGCATTTCAATCAGTAATTAAATTATGAATCCATTTTACTTGACTAATGGCAGACCTCCATTAACTGTGTGCTGCTTGGATGAAATGCCAAACAAAGAGTGATTGTTTGTCTCACCGTGTTTGTCTGATAGAAATGTGACCAGTCAGCCGACGGCCGTCTGGACCACGGAGAGATTGAAGTGTTCTGCAGGGAGTTGTTACGGAGGCCGGAGCTGGATGCTGTGTTTATCCGCTATTCCGCAAATGGCTGTGTACTTTCCACTGTAGACCTGAGGGAATTCTTGAAAGACCAGGGGGAGGACGCTTCGCTCACCCATGCCCAAAGCCTCATCCTCAGCTATGAACTTAATGAGTGGGGTACGGTGCTTAGTAACAATATATTGCAAAATATCAACATTTATCTGGTGTGTGTTCAGTAAAGCGGCACTGATAAACCCATTAGACACTACCTGTCCAGTCGGAGACCAACAAACACAGAACGTCGAGCAGCTGTCCCGTAAGCCCCCAGCAAGGAACCTTAATTCCTAAACCAGAATGCCAACAGTGCAAGTTACCAGTGAAATACCAACCCGTGTACTAACAAAAAGTATCAATAGGCATAGTTACTGGGATTAAAGTATGTCCAGAGTTGGTAAAGACCAATATAAAGCTAAAAGGAGTCCTGGACTGGGACTGGAAACCAGTGTAAGGAGGCTATTATCAGCCCCTTGTATACACACACCAGCACCACCATATACCACCATCCAATCACATATGATACCAGTGTCTTTACTGAGTTAGATAACAAGCTGTATATAAATTAATGTATATATAAAACACACAAACGCATATAAAAATCAGTCAATAAATTGTTGTACTTGATCCCATTTCAGGGTCATCCGTAGACCTTTGCATGCATGGTTCAGTATTCAAACAGAATGAGAAAAAATGAGATAAAAACGTAAGATCGTCTGTATATTTTATTTTCCCTGTAGAACAAATGTGAACAGATACTATTAATGTCGACAAATAGCGCTTGTCTAATGCAAAATAATCCAATTTGTATTTTACTCATTCCACGTATAAAACAATAAATTCAATTAAGCTTAAAGGGTGGTAGTGGCTCAGATGGTAGAGTGGTTGCCAAGTGACTGGAATGTCAGTTGTAAGGTCCCTGGCCACACTAGTCTACATGTTGAAGTATTCTTGGGCGAGATACTGAACCCCCACTTGGATCCATTGTCGTTCATTGGTGAAGTGATGTGCAGCTGGCATCATGAAGCCTCAGCCACCAGTCCAGTTTTTAACGCCTACTTCATGCAGTGATTAGCCAGTTTTATGACAGCCAAGCTTACCTTTCATCTGAAAACCTAAATACACATTTGATTTCAGACATGGCTTGTGAAACATTGTACTTCTGAACAATCTAAATCTGACCTCTGACCTCAGCAAGAGGCACTTTGTTACCTAAAAAAATAAGACAAAACCTGGATTAAATGTCTTTTATTTGAAAAAAAAACAACCAAACAGATCATATCATATCAGCTTTCTACTGTATGTCAAAAAACATATGATCAAACTAAAATTGTTAAATATATAATAGCATTTAACAAGCTGCACTATGACCAGCAGTTTGCTCACAATATAACAACTGCTGTCCTTTATTGACTCGTGTATGTGCCTTTTGCCCGGTACAGCCCAGAAGAACCAGTTCATGACCCCCAATGGTTTCACCATGTACATGCTGTCCAAGGAGAACTGTATGTTCAACCCAGAACATGCTCGGGTTTACCAAGACATGAAACACCCAATGGCACACTACTTCATCTCCTCCTCCCATAATACCTACCTCACTAAGGACCAGCTGACTGGGGACAGCAGCACAGAGCCATATATCCGGTAAGAATGAACATACCTGTACACATGTAAATGAATTGCCAAATCAAAAACTCAGTAGTGGGCAGAAGTCAGAGAGGCTATGAAGAAGGTCTTTCAGTTGGCATGTCCTACAGTAGGCCAGGCTGTTGTCAGTATGGTGGACACCTGCGTACCACTTTCAGGAGCTTCTAAACATGACAGACATACCTCTTTATACAGAAGGCAGGGTTGGAGGAAGGAGTTACCTGTTTCCCTGGGAGAGACCAAGCAGTTAGTAAACTCCATCGAGACAAGGCCCTTGGGATTTAAGTGTTTCCCCTGAGATCCTGAAGCCTCCGCATGTTGTTGGGCTGCCATAATGATTTGTGGAGCTTTAGAACAGTGTCTGTGGAGTAGTAGACGGTGGTGGATCTTATCTTTAAACAAGACTAGAACTTCTTATCTTTTTGTCCTAGAACCGGTATGGCTGACCGGGTAATGTAATTTTGCAATTTTGTTGGCAATGTGTTGCAGGAATAGTTGATGGTAGTGTCTATGATGTAAAGATTTTGGATACGATTACTTAGTATGTTTCCCTTTACCCCCTTTCACAGTGCCGTTTCATGCCGGGGCATTTACAGCTCTGTAGCATCTCGTCTCCACTATGAACTCGCCCGGATTGCTGGATCATATGATTCAACCAATTTTCTGCCTCTAAAGGTAGTCACAGAGGCTGAAAATTGGTGGGACTGTTGGAAGCGGCACCACTGTGAACGGGCCATCCCGTCAAGGCAGAATATTTGACTTTGTGCGTGACATCTAACACACACCTCCCGCCGTTGATGTTCACAGCGCCTGCCGCTTATTGTAAACAAACCTGCATGCTAACTGTACATGTGGTGTCCACCGCTGATAGTAAACAAACCAGCATCACTAATTCACCACAGAGTGTCCGGTGCTTGTTGTAAACAAACGGAGGTCGCTAACTGAACACATTCTGCTGCAGCACATACACACTGTACTGATACAGAGCTAACTATGTAGCCTATTAGCATTGTGCTACTGCACAGCACTGCTGCCGCTCTGACTATCGTCTCCTCCCAACTCGTTCCACGACACCGTACTGCACTATGAAAGGGCACGAATATCTCGCCTTCGCGGGATCACTATGAACGGCCTAAGGTGAAAAGCAGGCACAGATCTTTCCGGCAATATAGCAGGACATTTGCCGGACAGCACTATGAAAGGGGGTTTTAATACAAACAAGTAATAATATGCTTAAAGCTCAAAGACAGACCAGGAGCCTTGATGTATCAATTAACATCCATCAGTGGAGGAAGCAGTTGTGAATAGAAGTACCCAAATGAGTTTCTTTTGAAGAGTGACTGGTCATCTGGAAGGAGCTCTAAATAGAATGGCTGTGCACCTCCCTAGGGAGGCCAGAAGAGTTGAAAGGAGGTCACAAAGGGAGCGGCATGAGACATAGATGATAGAGACATGCTAAGAGGGCTTGGACGACAACCCAGGGATGTAATTCGTAGTGCAAGGGTAAAAATTACACTCAAAATAAAACTCCATCCATCATAAAATATTTAAAAGATGCCAATTCGGCCTTGACGCATGCTGCAGACAGGAACGTGGCTAGTCTCTCGTTGTTGATGCAATCTCTACTCGTCGCCAACAGAAAGTGATTTACTCACTCTGTTTCTGAAATTCCGAATTATGATTTTTCTTGTAGAGCCCTGATTCATGGCTGCCGCTGTGTGGAGCTGGACTGTTGGGATGGAGATAAAGGAGAGCCAGTCATCTATCATGGACACACCCTCACATCCAAAGTGCCCTTTGTCGAAGTCATTGAGACAATCAATGAATATGCTTTTAAGGTGAGTAGAATCTGAACCAAAAAAACAGGCATATTTTATCCTTTGGTCACATTAATGCTGAGATATACAGTACAGATGAGCTTAGAAATGTGGTTTCTAAACAGATTTAATCCATTTGTGTGGATTAAGATTCTAAACTATACACTATATGTACTGAATTTTGCTGACAGGGCAAAAGGTAATTTCCTTCCCCTCTTCTGCTCCATAGAAAAAATCCTTTTCTCCCTGATTTGCACCATCATCCCTCTCTTCCAGGCATCTCCATACCCTCTGATCCTGTCAATAGAGAACCACTGCTCCGTGGAGCAGCAGACAGTAATGGCCCGACACCTGCGATCAATCCTGGGAGACAAGCTGCTCACCAAGCCCCTCGATGGTTTGGATCTTCACAGGCTGCCGTCTCCAGAGGCAAGAGACACTGTTTCTTTACCAGATGAAAGTTTAATCCCCATAAAAATGATAATATCTACTGAAACTGGAACCGCACTATGGAAGGTTTTGCAGTTGCCTGAAAAGCTAAGAAAAACTTGCCATGATTAAATCATGTGTCCAGATAGATATTTGAATCATAGTTGCTACTTTTCAATGGTATGTGGCTATGGTTTAAAAATAGCCAATGACTGACTCCCAGTCAAATTCCTATGCAAGGACTTCACTCTGACACACTTTCTAATACCCAAAGTCTCTGCTAGGTCTGCGCAGCACTTGTAAACAGTTTATCTGTCTCGGTAGCCACTGTTAGGGTTTTGTGTAAAGCAGAGAACAAACCTGATGGGAAATGTGGGGACATCTGGTCTTCTGTGGCACACTTATTCTACATTTCCACATCATCATAACGTGTGCAAGGCTTACTGTGTGCACTCATGATCTGTGCCCCAGTAATCACACTCCCTCGAGGCAACTCATTCATGTGTGTGATTTTTTTGTCATTCTGATAATAATTATCCAGGACATTTTTTTTACAATTTCATAATGATAAAAAGTTTGTAATAAAATGGTTTATTGCAGTTTTTTTTTAACCTAACCTGGAAACTTAATTAACAAATCGATATACAAGGCTGGTAGTGTCTCTCATTGGTCTGATGCTGTTGAGGCTTTCTAGTCTTTCACCAGACGTTTCTATCTTAGCATAAGAAGAGTAACCCAAAATAAACAGACTGGGGGAAAGGGGAATACCTAAGCCTGTCATACTGAAGTACCTTCTTTGTCAATACACTTCCAGCACTCCAAACTGTCAACTAAACCCACTTCATGCAGCCTGGATGGCATCCAGAAGGCTTTATCATTTTAATTGGATCAGTCTTGTTCACAGTTTCCTTGCCAATTTTGTCCCTATTCTTAAGGATTCTTCCCATTCTGCCTCTGTAAATGATAGTTTTAGATTACTTTTCCATGTCAAATTAGTGGATAATATATTGGAATCCAAGGCCATAGAGATCACAGACTAATAGGCAGGATTTCATGACCAAGACCAAAGACTCTCTTTAGAGTATTTGATGAGGCAATTAAGGGGGAATCAAAAGTTTGTCCCAGTAGATGTCTTAATTTAAAATACTTCAATAACTACAACTACAAAGAGACCTAAAAGAGACTACAAATAGACCAAATTAACTACAAGGAGATGCAAAATAGCTGCAAAGTGACACAAAGAGATAATGGGCAAAACAACCATAAATGGAATACAAAGAGCCACAAAACAGCTACAAAATGACACAAAATAACTACAAAATCACAGGAAACAACTACAGAGACACAAATAAACTGCAAACAGACATAAAAAACTACAAATAGACCAAAACTTCTACAACTGCATCTAAAGAGATGCAAAATAGCTGCAAAGTGACACAAAGAGACTTAAAGTTACTATGAAAAGGGGCAAAACAACAACAACAACTGTACTCAAAAAAACTACAAAAAAATACAAAACAATTACAAAAATACACAAAATAACTACAAAGACACAAAACAACTACAAAAAGACACAGAACAACTACAAAATCTCAAGAAAAAAATCATTGAAGGCTAACAATGTGGTTTTGTGTGCAGGATCTTAAGGGTAAAATCCTGGTGAAGGGGAAGAAGGAGCAGGTGGTGGAGGAGTGCTCGTGCAGCTCTTCAGATCTCAGCTCATCAGACGAAGAGGCCTGCCGCAGTGAAGGCAAGCCCAGCAAAAAGACAGAGGACAAGAAGGTGGGTACAACACCACCAGCTCACCTTTATCCTAGCAGCAGTGGCTCTTTTTTGGGTTAAATGTGATGGTTTTCTGTGTGTGTCATCTTAGCCAGGTGTGTTGAAGCTGAGTCCAGAGCTGTCAGAGCTGGTGGTGTACACCCGCAGTGTGTCCTTTAAAAGCTTTGAACAAGCAGCCAAGAGCCCAGCAACTGACATGTCCTCTTTCTCTGAAAGTGAAGCGCTCAGGCACGCAAAGGACTCAGGTACGTTATAGTATGTAAGAATGTGACTAAATGTACTTTCACAATGTTAAGGGAAATAGTTTGCTTGTGAATTGATTGTATACAGACAGTTACAGGCTACGGAAGCCAAGAATGGCCATGGATTTTATTTTTTTATGCACTGTTATCTCGTGATAACGACTTATTATCTTGTTATCTCCATATAACAAAGATTGTTATCTTGTGATCTCTCTGACTTGACAACTAACATTACAATATTGCCTATAAGTGTAATTAAACTTCACTACTAGTGAAGTGAGCCGCTCACAGCCAGTTTCCAGCTCTGTGCATAATTTTACGCACATGGGCGTAGAGTAGGCAGTGTTTATCTCATTCTTGCATCCAAGTGCATCATATACACATTAGGTAGGCTTACACTGCCTGCAGACACCATGATAATGGTCACACATGAATATTAAGTAGCCATGTGGAACACTCAGTCTTTTCACAATATGATTCAATCAGACCTTATATCTACACTGTTTACCCAAGTCGACAACTATAAACAGTCCCATTATGTTTTACAGACATCTGTAGCGTAACTGTATCCCAAATTGGACACCGTTCGGAGATTCTATCAAAATTTCACATTAACTACTAGTAAAAAAATAATTAAATGGTGTGAAACTACAGTCCAACTTCTTATTTTTCGAACCATATATTGTTTTAACCTTGTACGTTAGCCTCAGATTTACCAGCATCAGCACAAAGGACGCTAACGACGGCAAATTAGCCGTGCGCTAACTGTATCCCACATTGGACACCTTTTTCAGGGAAATTGGATGTTTCTGGGTAATCCAAATAAATATCACCGTTATCAACCATTGATACTTCTGTCCTTCACAATAAAATACAGTCCAGTAAAAATAACTGCTTTCTCTCATCAGAGTTACATTCATATTGTAATTAGACATGTAAATCTCCATGTACATAAATGAAATTTCACATAAAGATTGTTATATATGTATAAATTAATTATACCTACACTGGTGGTGGCAATCTTATTCAACATGACCGTGAAACACCGGAAAGTGGGGCATTGCAAATATGTCCGATTTGGGATACGGTCGCTATAGTTAATTAATAAGGTAAAACATGTTGATTATGCTGCCTTTTGTCAGGCACTTCCCTCAAAACAGCCTAATTGAGCCTCACAACCTAAGTTTATCTAATTCGTTATCACGAGAAAACGATCTTTGTTATATCGAGATAATGAGATAAGTCGTTATCACAAGATAACCGCATAAAAACGAAAAAATCCATGGCTGTTCTTGGCTTCTATAACAGGCAGCAGAAGGACAAGTCTGAAGTCTTTCTTCTTCACTAATTGGACTAATTGGACTTTTCTTGTACCTGCCCCTCCAGGGATGTTTTTTGTTCGTCACAACAGCCACCAGCTCAGCAGGATTTACCCCTCAGGCCAGCGCCTCCAGTCCTCCAACTACAACCCTCAGGAGATGTGGAATGCAGGCTGTCAAATTGGTAAGAACTCATTTATGTAATTCTATTCACAACAGAAGCAGGCCGTCTTCACTGAGACACATTCTTCTTTGATATCCAACGAACATTGTGGTAGATGTATGCTGCTGACACTGCTGTTTTGTTTTTCCTCCAGTTGCTTTGAACTTTCAGACACCTGGCGAGCAGATGGACCTGAACCAAGGCAGGTTCCGCCAGAATGGTCAGTCCGGGTATATACTGAAGCCTCCCTTCATGTGCCAACCTGACACCACATTCAATCCGGAGAATGTTGGCGGAGGTCCTGGCCACAAACCTGTCCTGCTCACTATTAAGGTAATATGCTGGTAAACCTGCCCATAAAGTTGCAAAATAGCTGAAAATGCAGGTTCCAAATGTATTTTCACTATGTCAATTTGCATTGAAAAGGTAATGATGTTCCACAATATATAACTACAGCAGGATTTTAAGTTTGGTAAATGGATGTTTCTTTCCATGTAGTTGTAATAGGGTGCATTTTGAATCCAAACATGAAGCCATGAAGAAAATACAGTCATGGAAAAAATTATTAGATCACCCTTGTTTTCTTCAATGTATTGTTCATTTTAGTGCCTGGTACAACTAAAGGTACATTTGTTTGGACAACAACAAAATAAGTCAGAAGAGTTTAATTTAAGAGCTGATATTTAGACATTTTCCATGGTTTTCTTGATGATGATTTTGGTTATTATCAAGAAAAACATGGACAATGTCTAGATATCAGCTCTTAAATGAAACTCTTAGGAGCTATTTTTGTTGTTTTCACTATATTTGTCCAAACAAATGTACCTTTAGTTGTACCAGGCATTAAATGAACCAGAAATTAAAGAAAAAAGGGTTGTCTAATATTTTTTTCCATAACTGTATATACCACAAATGTATACTGTCACTGACCGAATTTTAAGCTCTGATTTTACTGTTATTTCAGGTTATTTCAGCTCAGCAGCTGCCAAAACCAGAATGGGACAAACCCAGCTCAATTGTGGACCCTCAGGTGTGGGTGGAGATACATGGTGTTCCCATAGACAACATTAAGAAGAAAACTCAGTATATCGACAACAATGGTAAATGCCTTCCCTGCTGACAAATAACCCATTGTCAAATTAACATTTATGAATATCGATTAACTCCTCCCCCACCTGCTCCTAACACACACATGAGATGGGGTTGAAAGTTACAGAAAAACCTGGTGGACCCAGGTTGAGAAGCCTCTGGCAACTCCAAGTTGCAGTTGTAGGAATGCATGCCAACCTAAACATTGTTGTAACACAGTTGTTTTATGAAAAAATATATTGTACATTCAATGTTTTAATACAATATCCATAAGGCATTCTTTTCAATCATGCCAATTGTGATTGTGGTCCTGTGTAACGGATTGTGTAAGGACCCACTTGCAACACACAGGATACAAGGAACAGTTTGTAACTGATTTTACTGTAAACTCAGCAAATACAGGCCAATACAAGTGCTATGCACACAGAACAGGTTGAATGCAACAGCAAAGTCTCTCATTAGTGGGCTGAATAACTCCAAGTCAGGGACAGAAGGCTGGTGAGTTAACTGGGAATCAGGCGAGATGGGTAGATCCGAGGCAGGCAGGGTCGGCAACAGGAAATCAGTCTGAGATAAATCGCTGAAAAGCTGAGAAAGCTTAATTAGTAATCAAAGGCACCTGAGTGAACAGGTGAAAGGAGTTGGGCTGATGAGGTGGGAGAGGCTGACAGGCAGAGTGAGGAGGAGGCAGGCTGAGTGGAAAATTACTGGGAGACAGAGCTGAACTGTGAGATCCTGATGCTGTTTTATAGTAATAATAATAATAATAATACATTTGATTTTTATAGCACTTTTAAAAGGTACTCAAAGTCGCTTAACATAACACATTTGGAACACACACAAACACAAAATGCAGAAAAAACAAAATAGAGATGAGAGATTATATTTCAGGTTTGGCGGCAGGAGTCAGGTCAAGTAAGCTATCTTGAATGGGTTTTGAGTTGATTTTTGAAGGCGGGGAGTGTGTCTGAATTGCAGACGTGAGTTAGGTTATTGGGGGTTATTGAGGGCTTTGTAGGTGATTAGCAGGATCTTGAAATGGATTCGGTGCTGGATAGGGAGCCAGTGAAGGTGCTGAAGGATGGGCGTGATGTGATCTCTGGAGTGGGTGAGCAATCGGGCGGCTGAGTTTTGGACATATTGTAGTTTGTGAAGGTTGGTGGAGGGGAAGCCGTGGAGAATGCTGCTGCAATAGTCCAGTCTGGAGGTTAAGTCTAATTCTATTAGAATAACCATCCTGTTTTCTTTGCAAACGTGTGGGTCTGTAAAGCCCTTTGAGGTGACAGACTGTGATTCGAGGCTCTAGCTACATAAAACATGAACTTAAATTAGCTGCAGCTGTGAGCCTTTGGTTATGGTTATGGTTAGTAGAAGGGTTAAATATTAGCAAAAATTTTCCATCTCTGAAAGGCTTTGCTGTTTTATAATGGTTGTTGGCGGACTTGGTTGCTTTGCAGTGTAGGCAGTTGTTGTTTATGCTGGAATAGCTAATTTTTCTGCGGGAAATTTCAACAGCTGAATCAACCTTTCACCATCTGAAGAGATGTGCACACATTTGGAATTGTAGAACAGCCAATGGGAACGCCCTCACTGTAAAATAACCTGTGATTGCAAAAAATAGGTATTTTTATAAGTTCTTTTTCTGTTTCAGGCTTTAACCCACGATGGGACTGTACCTTCAACTTTACCGTCCATGTTCCTGACCTGGCTCTGGTTCGCTTCATGGTGGAGGACCATGACTATACCTCAAGCAATGACTTCCTAGGACAATGCACCCTGCCTTTTACAAGTCTCCGCACAGGTGTGTATGGGGACAGTAAAGATCATCAACAATGGGGACAGTGGCAAACACAATACGTGCCAATAGATCATGAATAACCATTAACTGTCCTGATCCTCTTTCCTTTTTCTCTGCAGGATACCGTCATGTCCGACTGCTAAAGCTGGATGGCTCCAGCCTCTCACCCTCCTCCATCTTCATCCATCTTAAGGTCACCCCATGTCAGACCAGCCCCTCAAAATCATCTGCTAAATCACCAGCCAGGTCATCAGCCAAGAAACCTTAATCCCATCTCTACCCTATAGCAACATGGAAGCCACCATAGCAAGACCCTTGAACATATCTGCCCGGATCCAGGCAAAAAAGAAAATCTGGGCTCTGATTCATAAAATTTTACGGTTATAAGTAACCTTTTCTGACAAATTTTGCAGCTATATACTTAACCTGAAGTCTATATTTTATGGAACAAAGGGTTTCTGGTGTTCCTCTTTAATCCCTCAATTAATGGATGTTTGATTTTCAGAGCAGAGACTTGGGAACTTAATGACAACCCATTGGACCAGCCTGCAGAAGTCCTAGTTATTAATTAACGAGAATATGACCAAAGTTTGGTGCTAGATTTTCTCTTTAGATTTTGAACATTTACAATTCTTAGGTAAGCCTCCTGGAGGAAAGACTTAATTTAACTACAAGTGTATTATTTTGGTGTATTTTATCTGAATGGTCTGACCTGCATGCCTGCTGATATATGATTCAAACATTACTTGGGTAGAGTAGAAAGTCATCATCTATAAGCAATCCTCTGATGTGATAGTGTTTGTACGTTGACAGAACTATTGGTCGCTGCAATCATTCCTGTAGTACTGTCTGTGGAGTGACACGGACTGCCTAATGTGACTCTACCGTAAAGGACGAGGGACTGAATCCAAAGTCAACATTTTGTACAAAAACACATGCGTTAATTAACGTAAATGCGTTTTTTAGTGTGGAGGTGCTGGTATACCTCAAATAATGTGCTTGTTGCATCAAACAAAACAGAACTTTTCTTTCTTTTTCTCATTCTTCAGACAGTGTTCTGTCGCTTTCTGTTTTGACATGTGTCTTAAACTGAACATTACGTATACGCGGTGGTGGTTCTAGACCAGTTTTACTGTGGGAGGTCAGTGTTTAATCAGAGGGGCACATTTAAAAACGGCAAAGATGATATTTAGGCATTCAAAACCTTTATTTTAGCTTATTTAAAAATCTCATTTAAATATATTTGGAAGATACAAATACACTGATTGGAACAATGAGACTTACCAACAATAAGTAATTATTTTTGTACAACAATGACATTTCTCATTTTTGTGCACAATTAATTTTTTATTATTTTGAAAGTGCAGTACAGTGAGAATGATCTTTCTGTAGGCTGCTGTGTGGAACGCCACTGCGTATACGTATTTATGCGACTATAGCATCTTCCCCATCTCTATTACAGCAGGCTTGTGGCTTTTCAGTACAGCTATGAACACCTTTGCCAAGTGTGGTTGGATGACAAATCAGATTGCGAGAAGAAGAGAAATGTTTAAATCACCAGTAAAAACTGGCAGCAGCTTCGCCTGCAAAGCACTGTATTTTTTTTTACAGTTTCTAATTGTATTTTAGAGTGAATTACAGTGAATTTCTAGAAATAAATGTGCAGTATATTACTGTATTCTACTAAATTTACAACATGATACTGTTCAAAGGGTTAGGGTTATATTTACTGTACACTGCAAAATTTCTCAGTGTAAATTTAAACTACAAACTTAAACTCAAAGTGATGTTGTCACATGTTTTTTTCCCCCCATATTGCGTTGCAATATACATGTGACACTGTATGGCATTAATACAGTAGAATACAGATTTCATTGTAAATTTACATCTTTGGTTTACAGTGTATCAATTAGACGATAACACACAGTCCAGGCAAGCCAGTTCGAGTTACGCAATTGTGGAAAGTTATCAAAATGACAATCGTTTCATCCTCCATCTTCACTTTAGATTATATCAATTTGATTTATCTAACGGATATAGCTAATGTCTCATATTAGCCTTCTTACAGTGGAGTCATATTTGAAAGCATCTGCTCACAGCCAGCATGAATAGGAGGATTAATTAAAACAAGCATAACTCTATCAACATAGTACATACGGCATGCAAGTATCGTATCAAAATATATGTGATAAAAATATTCTAATTTCAAGGTTCACTTTTAAAAATTTTCTGGAGTTTATGACCGTATATACTCAGTGCGTTTGCATGCACCAGGTGAATAACCAGGTGAATTAGGGTAATCTGAGACATGTTTACAGGCACTTTAGTAACCTGCTTACTGTAAATCTGTGTATACTGTACATGCAGCAGGACTGTATCCTAATACGGCTCCCAGTGTGAATCTGAGAACTGGGTTCAAATGTGGCCAGTACTATATAGAGAAAGCCATATGGAAATTATTTTTAAATATGTTACTGTAGTCTCCATGATAAAAAAAATCTGCCTGTCTGACATGTGCTGTACAAATGAAGGGTGTATTGGCAGTTAAATCTCATCCCAGTACTTTTTTAATGTAGCTTAGGTTCTATGTGAAATATTTTGAAGGGATTCTTTTTTTGTTTAATGTTTGATTGACAGTGACTGTACAATCCACATTATATTTGTGTATCAGTGAATGATCAAACTACAGTCATGGAAATAATTATTAGACCATGGTTTCTTCAATTTCTTCTTCATTTTAATGCCTGGTGCAACTAAAGGTTCATTTGTTTGGACAAATATAATGATAACAACAAAAATAACTCAGAGTTTAATTTAAGAGCTGATATCTAGACATTTTCCATGGTAGTATTCATAGTATCCAAAATCAAGAAAACCGGGAAATGGCTACATACCAGCTCTTAAATTAAACTCTTATTATATTTTGTTGTTGTCCAAACAAATGTTCCTTTAGTTGTACCAGGCATTAAAATGAACAAGAAATTGAAGAAAACAAGGGTGGTCTAATATTTTTTTTCCATGACTGTATATTATTAAGTAGCCAGTTAGAGTTTTTATACTGTAAATACAGTAGAATTAGCTCAGTTATGCAATAGAAAGATGATGATGTGCACTAGATAAATCTGCTGCCTTATTGTTAGCTTGTTATATGATATATATTGTTCATGCATATGCTTCATAGCTGAAAAGAGTTTTCTTTGTTTAGTTTTACTTTGTGTTTTTAGATATTTTCTGTGTGAGGAGAGTCCGCTTCACTGATGATCCCGGTCACTGTGACATAAAGGCTTTATTATTGTCAGATTATAAAACACGTTATGTGAAGTCATCTACTGTAGCCTATGTTAGAGAAAAGGTTTTATACAGCGTTGTTTTTATTGAGGAGGGACGTTTTATTTTGTAGGAGTCTGTTTTAGAACATCCATATTTTGTTGATTTCAGAATGAATATTTCATGTTTAGATAATCTCAGAGAATCTTATGAACTGAAGGAAGTTTTCATCAGCACTGGGTGATGACAAGAGAAATCAGTATTCATTTTCAAGCTTCTTCTGAATGTGTGAAATGATCAAACAGGCACAACAACAGGGACAGGAACATTTCTATCAAATTAAAAAGGTTTTTGTATAATCAAAGTGGGAAAAGTGAAGTTTTGGAGCCAGTGCCAAAACTTATTCATAATAATCTCAGACAAATCTGACAATATTGCACTTATTCATACGTTTCAAGACCTGTACGTTTAACAACTACATGTATGGTTGAAGACCAAAGGTGTTTTTTTAAATGTAGCAATGATAACAAAAACTCTTTATTTATTATATGTGAAGTATTATACTGTTTGCTTTTGTTATGAACCAGCTGTAAAGTAATAAACCTGATGTTATTTATTGAAACAGGTAACCTAATATATACACGATGTTAGAGCAGAATTCTGAAAATAGCTGAACAAAGTGAATAATGCCAGATAGTATTTGAGTAATTGAAGCCCAGCTCCGAACCAAACTGTTAACTGATGTATCTAAATAACATGTTGTTGTTGTTTTTTACAGTGAAAAAATAAATAAAAGTATAAGTTCAGCATCATGTTGCTCTTGTATTTCCCAGTCAAATATCAGCATTGAAGCATCTTTGTTTAAACCCTAAACAGGCTTGGAATTGCATAAATTGGGCATCACTGGAAAGCTGAGACTCAGTCTTTCTTGAAACTTGACCTCAGTGTATAATAAGAGGACCTGCTGCGACCTCTTGGATAATCACAGTTCCTCATTCTTGTGAAACTTTATAACCACAAACTAGAGACATAGAGCATTCCGATGATGATGGCTTTCCTGGTTCCTACACTGCAAAAAAGCCAACTTGTATTTTTTGGCCTAAAACAGTAATTTAAGTTGGTAAAACTTGGAAATATAAATTACTGACATTTAGTCAGTAATTTATGGAATTAAGAGGATGATGACAGGCTCAGGATCAGAGGCAGAAAGCACATAAGTTAGGGAAAATGTTATATTTTAAGCCGCGTTGAACAAAAATTGCAGCAAGTTTAAATGAGCGTGGAGCTAAACAGCATAATCGTATCATCATCATCATAATCATCAATCATAACACAGGTTGGAAAAATGGAAGAAGATAACTTCATTTTGAATAGCCTGCATTTATTTATTTATTTATTAATATTACAGTTTTTGATTTTACATTTTACAAAGGAAATGTTAATTTACACTTCTTTATTGTGTGGGGGGAACAAATTTAATTGTGTTATTATCAGATCGCCATTACATTTTTCATCTCGCGCAGCCCCAGGGGTGCATGCACCACACTTTGGGAATCCCTGCCCTAGACAATAACAGGTTGTCTTACATAGTTTTTGCTGCTTCTTCTAGGGTGGGTAGATAGATATCTTACCTTATTAGGTGAACGACCATGCATTCATATATTTTTTTCTCATGATAACGAGTTAATTTCATTTGTTTTCTCGAGATAACAAGATAATTTTCTGGAGATCTTTAGTCCAGACACGTAGCCAGCAAAGGGCCCGCCCATTTTACTCACTGGCCCACCCAGCCAAGTATGATAAAAACATATTTTGTTACAAAAAATTATAAACATGTATAAAAGAAAGGAAATAAATGTATAATTGTATTTGTAATCCAGCCCATGTGGGATGAGCCTCTCCACACCCTGGAACTCTGCGTTGTGTTGTTTATGATGATGTAGGAGGAGGGACCAGTCGGACATGGGTGGTCGTTATATTTGCGGCTCAACTATAGCACATGACACAGAAATGCAGTGCCACCCACCTTCCTAAAAGTGCTGATTGCACTTTGATTTTTATTATTTTCGTGCTTTATTTCTTACAGTATTAAACGGTAGATAAGGTGTCAACGCACAGCATAACATAAGCCTGCATCAGACAGAATTCTCACATTAACAGCAAGTGGTTTCAGTACAACGGACAGCTCATGCAGATCATAGCCTACGGCAACCAGTTAGTGTGGAAACCAGTAAGCACACAACACCAGCCTTTAGACTTTCTGTTGTCTCACGCCAGTGTTATCTTGTACTGTTTAAGATTGAGCTGCCAGCCGTTCACAGCCGTGTTCACATTGTTTTATAAATGTGGTTCATATCAGACTGCGTGTGAACTTACAGTCCTGAATTGTGATCACTGTGAAATGCGACATGACTGTTCAGCCTGAGGTCGCATTGGAAAATATCAGATCTATATCCGATTTAGGATCACAAAGAGACCCGGTTCTGATTTGAAAAAAAATTTGATTCCATCTGATCTGTGCTGCATACTGTACAAAACAAAACAAAAACAGATACATATAAGCAAAAAAAATGAAACAGATTTGGGCCACTTTTGCTTGCAGTAGCCCATGTTGTGTGGCAATCTGCCATAAAAATTGTCTGCTTTATTTGAGTCTATATTTTAATGTTCAAAATCCACACCCCATTCAACTCTCCCTTGTTAAGCCAATAGGAATCTGGCATTCATTGACTTTTCTTTTTTAAATACTCGGCAAAAAAGCTGTGTAATTTACCATACCCTGGACCAGTAGTTCTCAACCTTTTTGAGTCGCGACCCAAATTTAACATGCATGTTGTCTGTGACCCCCCCTCACTGAACAGAATCTCACAGTTCTACATAACAATGTTTCATAAATTCCCGCCCTTTTTGATTAGCCACGCCCCCTTTCATAACAAATAAACTGTCCTAGAAACTTGTATAAGGTGTCAGATTACTCGGCATAGAGTTCCTGTTTAATTGGTGGTTGATAACCCTGCCCCTTTTGATTAGCCACGCCCCCTTTTACTAACTAATGAACCGTTTGTCCTACAAACTTGTATAAAGTGTCAGATTACTCGGCAGAAAGTCCCTGTTTAATCCCTGCCCCTTTTGATAAGCCACGAGAGTCACGGTCCAGAGGCAAGCACACAATCAAAATTTCTTTAGAAATTTTGTAGTTACAGCTACAATAGTAGCCATTAGCGTATCAATGCTAACTCAAAATCGTGGTCGCAACATTAGCTGACATTTCATAGCAGCATTACAATCGTGCCAATTCAGAACATTACAGAAGTTAGCAGAAGCAAGGATTAAAAGTTACTACAGTGTAAAATTATAAGTTAGTACAATTTACAGTTGAGTTGAAAAATGTTTTAATTCAGAGTTGAGCAAACTCTAAAACAAAACTTAAAATATTTAGTTTAATTGTCCAACTTTAAATTTAATCGAAGTTTGTTGCCTTGAAATTTTGAGTTCACCCAACTTTTCTTTTTTTGCAGTGTACAAATCGACTTGTCATCCAACTGCTTGAAATACAGAATCGCAATATATATATATATATATAAATATATATATATATATATACAGTCCAGGCTAAAAGTTTGGACACACACCTTCTCATTCAATGCGTTTTCTTTATTTTCAAGGCTATTTACATTGTAGATTCTCACTGAAGGCATCAAAACTATGAATGAACACATATGGAATTATGTACTTAACAAAAAAAGTGTGAAATAAGTGAAAACATGTCTTGTATTTTAGATTCCTCAAAGTAGCCACCTTTTGCTTACTAGAATATAAGTTTTGTATATGTTTTCAGTTATTTCACACTTTTTTGTTAAGTACATAATTCCACATGTGTTCATTAATAGTTTTGATGAATTTACAATGTCAATAGTCATGAAAATAAAGGAAACGCATTGAATGAGAAGGTGTGTCCAAACTTTTGGCCTGTACTGTATATATGAATATATATATATATATATATATATATATATATATATATACATATATATATATATATAAATATGAACCCAGGTTGGAATACACATATATAACATATAACAGGTAAAATGAAGATAATATCTAGTTCTATATTTTTATACTAAATATATTTGACATTATCTCCAGTACTTGGCCGAATTTGAGGGAAGCTGATGGCAAGGCTCGACGTTCCTTAATTTTTATGTCTTCACGTCATGAAGAAGTACTGTGCAGGTGGTTTCATGGACTCCAGAGGGTTTTTAAAAAGTGGTCTAATTCAACAGCATATGTGTTAAACAAATGGTATCAATCAAAAAATGTATGCAACAACTTATGGGACATATTGATCATGGAAATGGACTTCAGAAAGCCATACATAAATGTTCTGAACCCTTATACACCTTATTAGGTTAAATGAATTGAGAAGTTAATTATTCAGTCATTTGTATTAAAGATTTATAACTAGAACAGCTTGACACACAGTGCAGAGCAGCATCTCCAATTAATCTTCCCATCTTTCAGATGGGAACAGTTTGAACCACTTCTGTGTGAAATTTATTGTTGACCTACTATTAAATCCACTGCTCACGACCTCCAATTACTAATATTAGGGGTTAAGAACCCTCGAGGATCAGCTGGAAAAGTCATCTACACAAAGCATTGTTCTAAATTAAACTCCCCAACAGGATACAGGTGCATCTCAATAAATTAGAATATCATAGAAAAGTTTATTTATGTCAGTAATTCAATTCAAAAAGTGGAAATAACACATTATATAGATCCATTACACACACAATGAAACATTTCATGTCTTAATTTATTTCATTTCGTCTAATTATAATGATTGATAATGATTATGGCTTACATTTAATGAAGACTTAACATTCAGTGTCTAAAAATCTTTTAATATTACAAAAGACCAATTTTAAAAAGTATGTTTAATATGGAAATGTTGGCCTCTGAAAAGTATGTCCATCTATTTGACTTAAACTGCTGGAAATTGATCTTTTCATGATATTTTAATGTATTGAGATGCACCTGTACATATATCTTAAACATCTACAGCAGTAAAATGCAAAAATTTTGCTTAAATGTATTGTTTTTCAAGGACCGCTTTAAAAATCACCATGTCCTCGCTTAAATAGCCTCAGTGTGTTGCATTATTTCCCTTCCTGACAATATATCATGACATGGTTGGTATCAATGTGTTAAAGGTTAAAAGCATGTTGAGCTGTAACAAAAAGTGGATATTAAAGTGCCTTGTGGAGTCCTGTGACCCACTTATTAAAATATTGTTCTACAGAGGAACCACAAGGTACCTTTAAATTTACAAAAAGTATAGTTCTCTCACAATTAAGTTAAATGTTGCAGACACTAAAACTTCTTGTAATATTCAAAAGACCTGCATTTTTTTTACTGGCTGTGATTTGGCCATGACTTCCTTTAACTGCAGTTAATTTCCTTCCTCTCTCATGTGGATGAAGCATTAAGTTGTTAGGTTTGCTGCTTCTGAGTCTCTCACACGTGTATGTAGTCTATATTTGTGTTTGGTCTTGTTTTGCTTATTCAATCATTTGTTTATTAATCATTTCAAGAGTATGTAAAAAAAAAAAAAGGAGGAAAGATGGTGGAGAGAAAAAAAAAGAAAAGTAAGCAAGTTGTGTGTGGTGAGTTACAGTTTTTCTCAGTGGCTTTGGTGCATTTCTCACATCACTATTTACATTTGCACAACAGTTAATGCATTTCTCTATAGCAATTAGTACAAACCTAGTTGTTAACCTGCAAAAGCGTGTCACTTGCTCTAAATGGATAGCTCATTCCTCAAAAGCAAGTATTAATGTCAATGAAAGTGTCAGTGTCATCAAGATGAAAAGTCCTGACACCATGTTTATGAACAAGATAGTCAAATGGCTCTGTCATGTTTTCATTATGACACTTTACTCTGGAAATGTTTTCCAATGCAAAAAAGTCAGATCTTTGTGACGCTACCTGAAAATGCTCCAGACAGCACTTTATACTATTTACACAGCCATTTGAAAACTACAGTAAAGTTACACATTACTGTATTTAGTGAGGTAACTGAGTACAACACACTGAATAGGTATGTTTCACATTTTTACTGCGTATGCTCTTTGCAATTTTAATTTGTTTACAGCATTGTGCAAAAGAAAAAAACACCCTTATTTCCAACAAACATAAAGTCCCTTTGGGTAGAGCTGTGACAGTACAGAGTCACAGTGTTGTATAAATGGTCCACACTATGTCCTGCTTGGCACATATATGCTGTAAAGTGTTTATGGGTTTATGGATTCAGCTCTGTGTGACTTTAGAGAAGTGGCTTATCATTAATAGCAAACAATGCTTCACACAGCCCTTCTCATCAGTGAAAGCTGAGGTTCACCTGAGAGAAATTGTTCAATTGCGGAGACATTTTCAGTAAAAAATAAAATTTAAATAAAAAGATTTAAAAAATTTTAAATAAAATTTGCTTGACAGATTTTGACAACTAGTTCAACATTTTTGTATGTAATGACTCAAGCAATGAAACGAGGACTGTTAGTTTTAAATGGAATGACCAGCCAGCATTCACAAGTAGGCCTATAGTTAATTTTGACTGACATGACATAATCAAATGATAATGTTATAAAACAGCAGAGAGTTGTATGAAAGCAATTGATGACTGTCCAAAAGCATTTGTAATTCATTGTGAGGAATGACAAACTGCTACTATGATGAGCACAAATGACTAAATGTTGTGGAGTTTGAAGTAACTGTTATGCAAATTTTTATAGAGATGTGAGAAATGCACCAAAGCGACTGAGAAAAACTGTAAACCACAAATTTACCTGAGATTCAGAGAAATAAAAACACCAACTAATAACCTTACAGAGCCTGTTTTAACACACCGGCCACCAGGTGGCGCCATTAGCCTACTTTTCATCCCCCATACAGTGAAGATTTTGTTTTCACCCCACAGGGAAACTCTTCTCTGTCGCCGGTAAATAAGTCAAACGAGTCAAACCAGCTGAAATCGCAGCTGTGTCATGTGACATCTTTCCACCAATCAGAGCCTTACAAACTTTTTGGTCACATCACCAGGAAGTAAACACCTGACATGTCAAAATAACCTACACTCTTTCTATTGCGTCTATCATTATATTTATAGCGTTTTGTTAGCTTGTTAGTTAGTTAGTCAGTTTCCCAAGTCATTTGAGTGAGTTTTGTTTCATTGATAAAGTGAGTGTTTTAAACACTGTGTTTAACGCTGTAAACTTCCTCATGGCCAGCTGTTTTCCCAGTGTGTCCGAGCTGGTGGCGGATGCTCGGCGGCTGTACGGGCAGCTGTTCGGGGAAGAGGCTCCTCTGACGGCCGTGTGTGCGCCTGGAAGGGTCAACCTGATAGGAGAGCACACTGACTACAACCAGGGATTTGTACTTCCAATGGTAACACCATGACAGCTTCCTCATGTGATTCTGGTGAAGTGAAAGTCTAGTGTTTGTTGTCACACCAAATCTCGATCAGAAATCTGACAATGTCTCAATTCAATTCTCCTTCAAAATAACCGAAACATAATTGAGATCAGGGGCATACAACTATGAGATCTCCCCAGTTTATCCCACTTCAAGTATTGCTCAAATGGTTTTTCAACTCAATAGGGCTGCAACTAACGATTATTTTCATTGTCGATTAATCTGTCGATTATTTAAACGATTAATCGATTAGTTCTTTGGTCAATTAAATGTTGAAAAATATCAATCAGTGTTTCCCAAACCACAATATGACGTCCTCAAATCTCTTATTTTGTCCACAAACCAAAGAGATATTCAGTTTATTGCATATACAGTCTATGGTTTATTGTCATAAAGGAACAAAGAAACCAGAAATATTCACATTGAAGAAGCTGAAATCAGAGAATTTGGACTTATTGTCTTTAAAAACTGCTCAAACCAATTATTCGATTATCAAAATAGTTGACGATTAATTTAATAATCGATTATTGTTCAATTAATCGAATAACTGTTGCAGCTCTAAACTCAACCTCCTCTGTCTTAGTGATGTCTTGTCTCTTTTTAGCTTATCTCTTCCTCCTAATGGTCCCTTAGGAGAAGGAATTCAGAAAGAAATGATCACAGAATGATACGGATATGAGAAGCTCAAACTGATCTCAAGAGACGAGATTGAGCAACACATGAGCAATTCATTTTTCTATGCGAACGTCTTAATGTAATGCTTGATCATGACATAACTCTGGGCCTCTTCAAAACATTTTAAGGACTCACTCTACTTTTGGGCAGTGGTGGGAAAAGCATTAAGATCCCTTACTTAAGTAAATACCACACTGTGAAAATGCTCCACTACAAGTAAAAGTCCTGCATTCAAACGTACAAAAGTATCAGCATGAAACAAGTATCAAAAGTAAAAGTAAAAAAAAGTAAAGAGTAAAAGTAACCAAAGTAAAGTATCAAAAGTAAAATTACGCAGAATGGACCCACTCAGATAGAAAAAAATGGAAATGGAATGGAAAAATTATTATATATCGTGATTTTAAGCATTTTGCGAAATGGTGAGTATTGCGATTAAACAGTTTAACTGCATTTCGTGTCCACAAAATTAAATTAAATCAAGAATTGTTTCATCAAATAAGAGAAAATTCTCAGTCTATTCATCTCACCTCTAGCTGTAATGGTTATTTGAGTTATTGTTGAAGCAGTCTAGACATTCTTTGAACTCTGGCATCAACAAGGCATCAAGGCACACTGGATATTTTCTCTTTTTGGGACCATTCTCTGTAAACCGTAGAGATGGTTGTTAGATCAGCAGTTTGTGAAATCCTCAGACCAACAACCATGCCACATTCAAAGTCACTTAAATCACCTTTCTTCCCCATTCTGATGTTCTCTGTGAACTCCAGCAGCTCGTTTTCATCATGTCTACAGGCCTAAATGTATTGAGTTGCTGCCATGTGATTGGCTGATTAGATATTTGCGTTGACAAGCAGTTGAACAGGTGTACCTAATAAAGTGGCCGGTGAGTGTATAGTTAAATTAATAACTCTCTGACGGTGGCAATCAAAGCTGAACATTATTATTAATTTAAAGACAAAGTTATGGATGGAAATGGTGTATTGGATTGCATTAGGCAATACAAGTGGACGGTTGGTGTAGTTCCACATATCAGTCATAAACAGGAAACATTATACTTCCTGATTTTTTTTAAATGGATTTAAAAAAAGAGGAAAACATCACCAACCAGTTGCTTTTGTGTGTGTAGGCGCTGCCCCTGGTGACTGTGGTCGTAGGGAGTGAAACCTCTGGCCAGGACGTTACTGTGGTAACAGTGACTGAGGATGCTGATGAGCCCCGGAGGGTGGACTTCAGCCTGCCCAGTTATGGATCACCGCTGTCTCCAGGACAACCCAGCTGGGCAAACTACGTGAAGGGTGTTATACAACATTACAGGGGTAAACACATGAGCAATGACTGTATTTATAGGTAAAAAAGCACATCCTAGGATTTACCCCAATTAGATATTATAGTTGTGATATAGTTTCTTTTAAATGTTTCACCTCATACAGTGATTATATTAAATCTCACAAGTGTCATCTTATCTTAGGACACAACAGGATGTTTATTTAATGTGCTCTACATGTTTCAGCTCCTCCTGTCCCAGGCTTCAGGGCAGTAATTGCCAGCAGTGTCCCCCTTGGAGGAGGTCTGTCCAGCTCTGCCTCTCTGGAGGTGGCTTTCTACACATTTCTGCAGCAACTCAAGCCAGGTCAGTGTCCGATTACCAACCAGTGTGACTCTGATATTCAATAAGTGCAATCAGAAAGGAATCGGAGGGATTGATTTGGGTTATTTTCATGGAATGGCCAACATTGCATTGACACATCTGGTGATGCATAACTACAGTCTGAAGTTCTGCTGCAGCAAAATTCAATCCGTAGACAACAGTACTGGTTTATCTTTATCTGCAAAGCAATTCTTGGAAAACGTCCTGTGTACCTCTGTAACCTCCTCTCTGTTAGCTCTGAGACCTATCAGCTTCGCTCCTCTAAGTGGTTACTCTTAAATGATCCCCGTGTTTCAACTGAACTGGGAAAAACTGCATTCTCTTACTCAGCACCCTGGGAAAGGAACAATCTACAGAAAAAGCTTAAACCAAAAAGTCTGATATCAGTCAATGAATTTAAAGCTACCATCAAGACTGTGGTGATAGAGACATGTCCTTGTTTGTCTTAATAAGGCTCATTATGTTTTAATATTGTGTTATATTGCACTTGTTTTATTGTAAATGTTAATTTTTTTGACACTTGTGTTGAGTTTTGGCTGCTATTTTGGCCAGATGTCTCTTGAAAAAGAAATTTTGAATCTCAATGGGACTTACTGGTTAAATAAAGTTTAAATAAAATAAAAATATATAGATATATAGATATAGAAATAGAGCGTTTTATTTTTTACAACCCCTCTGGTTGAGCCACAGTTATATGAGCCTGGGTTTTTACTCTATATATGTCTTCATCTTTTAGATGATGGAGACAAGGTGTCCAAAGCAATGGCCTGTCAGAAGGCGGAGCACACTCATGCTGGTGTACCGTGTGGCATTATGGATCAGTTTGTGTCTGTTCTCGGCAGGGAGGGCCATGCTTTGCTCATTGACTGCAGGTAGTGTAAACATCCAATGAATGTGGAATTATCCAACAGTGAGGAACATTCAGCATTGTCTAACTTCTTTTTGGTTTGACTCAGGTCCCTGGAGGCCACCCCTGTACCTCTGGCAGACCTAGGCCTGGTCATCCTCATCACCAACTCCAATGTGAAACACTCTCTGAGTGGCAGTGAATACCCCGTGAGACGCAGACAGTGTGAGGAGGCTGCGTCCATCCTGGGAAAGGACAGTCTCAGAGACGCCACCATGAAGGACCTGGAGGGTGCGAAGTAGCATTTTAGAAGTATTTCCATAATCCTGTGCTGACCCATTCTGTCCCTCTCTGGGACATTTTATTCTTCCATATCTTTCTCTGTACTTATTAGACCATTGCTTTCTTCAATTTTTTGTTCATTTTAATGCCTGGTACAACTAAAGGTACATTTTTTGGACAAATATAATGATAACAACAAAAATAGCTAATAAGAGATTAATTTAAGAGCTGATATCTAGACATTTTCCATGGTTTTCTTGATAATAACGAAAATCATTATAAGAAAACCATGGGAAATGTCTTGATATCAGCTAAAGCTGACGGTGCCAATCAAAACTGAACATTATTATTAATTTAAAGACAAAATTTATGGATGGGGATGGTGTATTTTATTTTATTCTTCTATATCTTTCTCTGTCCTGGGCTAGCTTGCTGTCCTAATTCCTATCCTGTCCTCTTCCATTCCATTGATGTAATTGTCTTGTCCTGTCTTTTACTGCCCTGTCTTTTTATGTTTTGTCCAGCTTCTTCTGCCTCAGTGATCTAGTACGAACCTGGCTCTGTTCAAAGTTCAAAAACGCATCTACTAACACATCATTAAAAACTTTTAATGCTTTTTTTGAGATGCAGCCAGAAATTCCCCTTTGGCCTCCAGGCCATGGAGTCTGTAGAATTTTCTGCATTTTTTTTTTACTGATAGCTGAGTTGACAATGGCATGGAGACCAAATATAAACCAACTTGTTCTCATAACTGTAGCCTCAGAGTCCAAAAACGGACAGTGTATGACCAACACAGCACTGGACACAGATGATGGAATTAGATGAACTGATGCATGGATTGTTTTGAAGAATATATCTTTTATTAGGCGCTTTTCATGTTCACATTCTCCTCATGTCAGCGTGGGTTCTCTCCAGCTACTCCGGCTTCCTCCCACAGTCCAAAGACATGCATCTTAGATTTAATTGGTGACTCTAAATTGCCCGTAGGAGTGAATGACAATGTCAATGGTTGTGTGGAAGAATGTCAACCTGTCCAGGGTGTACCCAAATCTCACGACCCGAGTTCAGATAAGTGGTTAAGGATAATTAATGGTTGGATCTTTCATTACTTTAGTGAAGTAAAAACAGGGTTTTTTTCCTCAAATGCACAGAAGAGATATTTAGTCCAAAAAAAAGGGATTTCTTTTAATTTCAGGGGCTTTAGCATCAATACTATTGCAGTAGAGTACAATTGTAACCCTCCCTGTTATTTCAGAGGCGAGAAATAGACTGGATGATGTAACCTATCGAAGAGCACGCCATGTGATTGAGGAGATAGACAGAACTGTCCAAGCTGCTGAAGCCCTGAAGAAAGGAGCCTACAAAGAGTTTGGCAAATTTATGGTGGAGAGCCACAACTCCCTCAGGTACAGCTAAAGCCGCTGTGTCACATTTGTTTAAACAGCAGTCATTGTTGAGGGCAGAATGTGGGTGGTAACTTGATGTCTCTGCTGTGTCAGAGACCTGTATGAGGTGAGCTGCAGGGAGCTGGATGAGCTGGTGGCTGCAGCCATGGAGGTGGAGGGGGTGTTTGGCAGCCGGATGACCGGTGGAGGATTCGGGGGATGTACCGTGACTCTGCTGCAGGCCCACGCCATTGACAGGACTATACTGCACATACAGGTTAAAACACACACATGTTCATACATGCAAACGCTAGCCGTGTTTTCATTGAAGTCAAATCGAATTTTCAAGCAGTTTTTTTAAAATGTTGCATTGAAGAAAATGCGAATTAGGGACTTTTCCATCAACTGGTTTAGAGCAAATAAACAAAGCTGCATTAACGTACTTTGGTCAGAAGATGGCAGTGTAATGTGTCGCTGTAAGCTGATCCGTCAGTAAACAGTGGAAGAAGAGATTGAGCAAGAGAAAAAGATAATGAAAAAAGAGGTTTTCTAATCAGCATGACAGCAACCCATGACAGAAACTATGTCTTCAGGAATTTGATTCAATTGGGAACTTCATGTTTGCTACGTCATACTTTTTTCGGTAAAAGCATTTCCATCTTCCGTTTAGCGCATTGATTATTTTTGAAAACGACAAAAAACACCTAAAGTGACAGTAAAAACTTTTGTCCTTTTTCTAAAGTTTTATCCATCAAGCTTTCTCATGTGAATCTTAAAAATGCGCATAAAAATTTGTTGATGGAAACACGACTACTGTCTACTGTTGAGACCACATCTTCAATAAATAAAGTTTATTTTAGGAAAACTGCTACATGCTCAGAGACATGCTGTTATCAATGCTGCCTTTATTTAAGGTACATTTCAACATTTTAGAAACTTTTTCCTGTCTTATTTGGAGTTAGACGAAAACACAATATAACCTTTCTCTATGTGTGTAAAACTGTTCCAGGACTGATTAATTACAGTTAGCAAACACAGTGCTAACAAGGGGAAACCATAGCCAGCTTTTACCAAAATAGACTGACTGATCATTATAAAGCCAGTCCGTCTGAACAGACCTGCGCTCTCTCTCTCTCTCTCTGTCCTTCTTGCTCAGCTAGCATTAGCATTAGCACAGCTACCTGCTCCCTCCACTGCAGGGCAGAGAATCATTCAGAAACTGATAGGATAGCTTTGTGATATTTCTTGTGTGAACATGTTGAGGAAGATTTACATGGTTGACATAAATCCTGAGACCCTGAGTGTGCTCTTACTGGCTTTGCCTCGTCTATGTGTGTTAGTGGAAGGCTGGGGGAGGAGTCACCATAAACAAGGCATGAATCTGTGGGCGGACACGCTGCTTTCCCGCTATGCACCTTTTTCATGAGGTCAGACTTGCTTACTTGCTGACTTTGTGCACCGCAGGCGTACGCTGGCACGTTAATGGTGTGCAGTGTATGGCAAGCCAAAAAGCTCATTAGTGCGCAGCCACTCTGCAGCAGACGTCTTTGCTTAAGAGCTGTGTGTTCGACTAAATTTGTGCTGTCGTGTTGCATTTACGACAACTTCAAACTCCTCTTTGGAGTGAAACTTTCTGCGGTCTTACTCTCACAATCCATATGAAAAAGACAGAGGTTGGTCTGCCTTTTGCTTCAAATGTACACAATCTTCCAGCTGCCTCTTAATCAAGGTTATAATAGTTTGGGATTTTTCATTAGTCTTAGTTTCAATTTTGTTGTGTTGTTCAAATTCAGTTTGTTTTCATTCGTTTTTAGAGTGAGTTTGCTATTTTTAGTTTAGTTTTTAGTTTTTGAAAATGCTTCGTATTAGTTACGTTTTTATTAGTTTTAGTGATAGTTTTAGTTTTAAGTAAATTTGTTTTTGTAATATCATGGGCAAATTCACTTCGGATTACCATAATAACTGAACGGTTTACGGTATCGGAATTTTCATATTTCCAATGGCTTCTAAAAGCTGAGAAGTTGCTCTTTACAGCCGATATGGTGTCATTGCGGTAATTATACTCGCGTCTCTCCCGGAAGCCCGCAAAACAGGAATACACACACTCAGCGGCGGAGAAATAGAAACACTGGATTATGTATGAAAAAAGTTGACAAAGACGAAAATGAAGGACATTTTCACTATGATTTTAGTTAGTTTTGTAACCACACAATACAGTTTCAGTTAGTTATCGCTTTTTAAAAAACTCTAGTTTTAATTTTTATTTCAGTTAACGAAAATGTTTTTTCAATTCTAGTTTTCGTTATTTCATTAGTTTTCGTTAACCATAATAACCTTGCTCTTAATCAGTTAGCGCACAAATTCAAGGTTCTTTTTTTGGAGAATTTTTGACGTTACTCACTGCACCTGGCCGTAGGTACTGGTATTTTCTATACTGTTTTTACAGCTTTTCTACACACAAAAGCTATATGGAAAAGCTTCCTTGTTGGTTTAAGCACGGTGTTAGAGGAAATTATAGAAAAGGGCTGATGCTCTGTTCTGCAATTAACCCCTTGTAGACAATTGTTGCGAATTCGCCTCAAACCACTTCCATCACACACATGTGATGATGGAACAGCAATGACTGCACAGAAACATATGTTGTTATTCAATTTCAAAGCAATAGCAGCATCAATAAAATTATTTTCATACCTGAGACTGGAAAATTCGTTCAATTTCTATTATGCCTAATGTCGCTAATATGCATCAAAGTTTATTTTAATTTATATCTATTGTATATGCTATATTGAAATTAACAATCTCCACTTAAGTTAGCATCTACTTGAAAGCAAAACATTTTTTTATATAATTGTAAATAAATTTAGGCAGTAAGGGGTTAATGCTATTGGATAGTCCGGGATTTTGGATATTGAGTTGCATGAAATACTTGCCAGAAGTGTAGTGAATGCAAAGCTATTAGCTTGCTTTCCGAGCTGACTTTTTGAGTGTCGGAGTTCTTGCCGGCTTTGATTGTAGAATAGTTAGTGTACACGTAGTTTTGATGAGTAAAACCTTGTAGTTTCGTGACCCTGCCAGCTTGCCGGATCTAACTAAAGAACTAACTAACCAACTAACCAACTAACCAACTAATCAACCAACCAACCAACCAACCATTCTATGATCTAAACTGGTCAGAAATCCGACACCGGATCTGGGCTCTGTAAGCTAATAGCTTTGCATCCACTACACTACTGACAGTAGCAGTATTTCATACAATTCCATGTCCAAAATCCCAAACTCTCCCTTTAATATTGGGGAAAGGCAACACTTTGCTGAATCTTGCCACCTGTCACATCCTGGCATTATCCAGTATTCCAGCAGCTGCGGTAACCAAGAGTGCAATTAGCATGCAGTTGGTTCATTGGGATTTGAGAATTGAGTTGGCTTATCTTGTACAATTAAAAAGTGCTAATGGAATACTTAAAGCCCCCAACACAAATAACACTGCTGGTTTGATATAACTGATCTATAATTACCGTGTGATATGAAGTGAAATTAAATGAGTAAGAGGCATCATTATATGTAGCATGTTTCCTCTCACATGTAGTTTCTGCAGTCTGACTTCAGTTCACCACCTCACCATCTCCATCCTGTGTCTTAACATGGGTCCAAGTAGATTAAGGTACAATTTCGATTTTATCTTTTTAAATAGAAAATGGCATATGCGCAAATAATTCATTTTAGATCATCATCCATGTAGGCATAGTGCTAATTGTACTACTTATTTAGTTGAATTATTCTCATCCTGCAACGCAATACAGCAGGTGCAGCCAGGTCAGTTTTGCTGTCCTTTAGTCGGGACATTTTTCTGTTATATGATTCTGTTTTCCAGAAGGTCGATGCATTCCAAAGGGTATTTAAAATGAAAAGTGTCGCAGGTCATTGTTCATTTGTTCACAGGGGATAAAAAGCACTTTCAGTGTTCTGTCTGTCACTTTAAGGGGTGCATTTCAGACAAATTGCCCAGTTCCCTCGTGTCTTGCTCAGACAGCTCCTGTGTGTGTGTGTGTGTGTGTGTGTGTGTGTGTGTGTGTGTGTGTGAGAGAGAGAGAGACCGAGCGAGAGAGAGATCAGGGGGTATGAGCTGAGAATAAAAGCGAGCTTCGTGGAGCCAGAAGTGTCCAGTTATTAGCATGCTGGTCTGGTCACTGCGGCCCTGCTGTCTGTCTGCTCTAACACAGTCAGACAGTAGGCCTGCTGTTAGCTGACACCACTCCTACAGGAGATACATCAACAAAGATGTACATTTAACTGCAGAAAATCACAGGAAACGCCTGCATTTATAAGGATGACACATTTTCTTGGCAGCAGTGAGAAGGAAAAGAGCAGCAGCCTTTCATATGTTTGGAACTTCAGCTTTGGAAACAGACTTGGCAATTTTCCTCGCATCTTTCCTAACTTGGCCGTATCCTGGCTACTACTGTGGCTTGCTGACTGTCAAAGAAAACAAGTCTTTCTTGGAAACAAAAGAAGCACTTGAAACGTCCACATCCCTCAGTCCTCGGCATTCCTGAGCAGAGCAGAAGGATCCTTGTCCTCCCAATAACAACATCAGAGAAGGCGCCACAGCATCATAAGAACACAACTTTGCCTCCAAGATGCTGAACCTCAACTCATCGGACGATAACAGCAACAGGAACTCTTTCCAGGACCCGGTATCACTGAACGTCGGTGGAGAAATTTACACCACAACACTGGACACTCTGACACGCTGCCGTGACTCGATGCTGGGCGCCATGTTCACCGGACAGATCCCCGTGCTTAGAGATGACAGAGGAAATGTTTTTATAGACCGTGATGGTAAAGTGTTCAGGTACATCCTGAACTACCTGCGCTCCAGCTCCCTGGACCTGCCGGCTGGCTTTTCAGAGCTGTCGCTGCTGCGGAGAGAGGTCGATTTCTTCCAGATACGCCCCCTGCTGGAGGAGATTTGCCACTTTGAGGCAACAATGCCTCTCAGCCTTAAAGGCGGTCCGCTAGGAGCAATGATTATAGTGAATGTTGATTCCAAGGTATGTTTGTTAAAGTATGTCAGTTTGGCAAGAAATCAGGTCAGTGTAGTGGGTTGTTAATGGAAAAATGGATTTAAGACAATTTTTCACGACAAGCAAGTACAAACAAAATTCATGAATGGTCCAAGTCAGTGGTACAAGTAAAGAACAGACAAAAAAAACACTTTTCATCTGCTGGCAGGTGGTCTTGAAGCTCTGTATGATTAACTTCTTGTCTTTACTCTTTTGTACCATTTTTTTCTGAATTAAAATAAAACAGCTAGCCAGATACAGAAAAAGAGTGCAGCACGTCACACTCTGAAGACCACGCCCACCTGAGGGGAAAGCTGTCCGTGCCACAATATACAACCATGGGCTGAAATAGTGATGTGCCAATGAAGCCTTATGAACCATTTTCTTTATTTTCTGACTCCACTAGATGTAGCTCTTTGATCAACAAAGTGCTGGAACCACATATGATTACCATTGCTAGAGACTTTTTCAATGAACCAAGGTCAGAAAATAAAGGAAATGGTTCATGAGGCTTCATTGGCACATCGCTAGGCTGAAACACCAACAAAATGCCTGTATCTAGCTAAAAACACGAGATTTAAGCCCTATTTTAGCACTGTATGTTCACCAGAGAGGACAAAGTAACTGTGAGCAAGCAAATGTTAGCTATGTGTTAGCAAGCTAATGCTAGCCATGTGTTAGCTAAGGCATTTGGAAACATAATATACCCTTTATCAGAATATGTCACTCGAGCATCACACACAATTGCACACACATGCCGGTTGCAGAAGGAATCAGAAATTTAGTGGCTTAACTCCAAGAAAACTTTAATCACAGGAACAGCTGTAATCTGTCGCATTTCGCTTCCAAAACCAAAAAGGTTCTAATAAAAGTCTTCAATTTTGCCAAAAAACCATCACTATTATGTCAATTTGGCATTTAATTAAGTATTATAATAATATCAAGCCTGCATTTCAACAGCAAAATAAAGAAATAGTTTCATGAGAAAGTAGTCTTTTTTGCTAGCTAGTTTTCTTCACAATCACAATGGCATTCGCTTTTTTTTTTTCAACTGGCATGTACGCACATGGTCAATGTTTGTATACAAATCATTGGTCTATACTGCAGAGTTTTCTGATTTATTTACATATTACACCAGAACACAAGTTACGTGTTGTCAAAATGCTTTAGCTTAACTTAAAGAAATGTAGTTAGCCTGCGTATATGGATTGGCATACGTAGCGTCATTATCCCACAGTTTCCCCATTGTCACTGCCGATGCCTCACATCTGTATATGTCTGTATCCAATTTTGTCCTTTTTAAAAACGTAGTTACCAGTTCTTTACCCTGTTGGTAGAGAATTTAAGCACACATCAGCTTTTATTTTTTTCCTGTTGTTTGCTAGCAGACGGAATTGACGAGGAGGCTCCTTCATTCATTACAAAGTCAATGGGTGGGTTGTTTTCCCCTCAGATGGCCGCAGAGGTGCACTCTGTTTCACTTTGTTTCTATAGCATCTTAAGGGTAATGATTATGAAAATGATTGTCTATAAAGGTGCTTACAGATGGCGAGCAGTTACAGCTGTTAACTCTTCTTGAACTTAAGTGGATGGCAGCAGATTGCAACACCTACTGGCACTGCTTATCCTACTTACAACCTGTACAACAGATTACTGGTTGCTGCTGTTCACCTACTCTATCTCAGATGTAGACAGAGGAAATGCTCATTAATTAGTGAATACAGACCACATGATCACACTACCATGTTGCTTCAGGATCGCTTTTCTTCCCATCGAAAACAGTCCAACCATTATTTACATGCATAATCAAATACATGTACCATGTTCATGTTTATTAGTGCTGTTTGTTCATGTGGTATTATGTTTACATGCTGCACAGTGCCATATATTCAGGTCAGCAAAAGCGGCATGAATTTGAGCTGAAACAGTCCAATTCACAATAACCAAATTATGCCATTGTGCATTTGGAGCAAACCCATTGGAAACAAATGAGTAAACTGGCACAGCAACTGCTCTCTTTCTGAAAGTACCTTCATGGGTTTCTAAATAGAATTCCCCAAAAAAGTAATATCTCAAAAAAGTTTATTCAAATAGACTTAAAGTAGACCCATTTACAGACACTCTTTGAGAGCTGGAGACTCTGAACTAAGATAAATAGACAGCACACAGAGTCCAGAAATAGTTTTTTGAATGTCAGATTTGCTCTGATCTCGTGATCCTAGGGAGAACCAACAGGAATTGGTTTGACATTTTAGGAAACCTGCTTATTTGTTTTCTTGCTAAGACTTTGATGAGAAGATTGGTATAAATCTTCTCATCTAACTCTATTGGTTTGAACAAAAAAAAGACTATTTTCTTTGGAGAATTCTAAAACTACAGAAATACTGGCCTTCACACTTACCTTTTGAAAGTCACTTTATGTTTATCACAACATATGAGCAGAGGGTGTGTGCGTACGTCTGTGTGTGTGTGTGTGTGTGTATGTCGGTTTGCACATTCAGAGACGTGGACAGACCGGTTCTTTGTTTGTGTACACTCTGGAGAATGTGTAGTCAGCATATTTTGCCCTCTCATTCCAGGTCCGCGTTCTCCACTTTAACTTACGCCACGGGCCTGAAAACTATGAGCTTCGCACATGCTCTGTGCGAGCCTTCACAGTTGACATCTTTTGCACCTGGAAAGCCTTCCTGGCCCTTCTTTGTGAGCGCTTCTTCTTCAGAACATCCAAGGGTCTCAAAAGCCCCAATCCGTGCAATCTGAGGCAGAACAGGCTGAAACTGGAGTGGGTACCGAGACCTGACGAACTCCCGCAGGACCAGTACGACAAGCACTGCTACCAAGGGCTAACTGTCTCTAACCCTGAGGTCACGCAGTTAGATGACATCACGAACAGGCACAGGAACCTGTGTGATGTCACGGACATGCAGGGGTTTGTAGAGGAGCTCCTGAAGGTGTCTTTGGCTGAAGGGTTCAAGGTTGATCTGGTGACTCCCGACCCAGCGGAAATTCTAAACTGCACCTCACTTCGGCTTGTCAAGTGCTGATCTCCTGGACAAGAACATACACTAAAAGCACCAGAACAAACCAGTTATATCAACTTTGGTCTGTTCTCTCTAGACTCACAACTAACCAGTTAGTTAAAGTTGGAATAAATGTTTTAATCTGGAAATCCTTAGGATACAGATTATGAAGAGTTCATTGATATTTTTTCTGTTCTTCTGTCATAGAGTTTACAAAAATAGTAAATTATAAGCTATATTTAATATTAAAATGTAGACACTTCATATTTTAGACATTTAGATAAAACATTTAGACATAACAGACCTTTTCAGATGAGGAATTTAAAACATTGCTGGCTTCATCTCTCTCTTAAAGTGATTGCATTTGCGCTTTCAGGTATCTATTATGGAAAACAGTGACAGCACTACTGAAGCTGTGATTTCATTAAGGAACCATAATGTTCTGATCTATGTAGAATTCTGTTCCCTGAGAGTTAATTAATAGCTAATTTTGTGGAAATATGCTTATTCTCATGTCTGTCCCCTGTGCACTTTTCCTGTAAAAAGAAAGTTATGATCAGTTTTAGTGTTTGTCAACTAAATGTATTGCGTGTTACCTTGAGGCCTAACAAACATGTTGTGTGCATTTCCTATCTTAAAACATTTTAAAGCAGATATGACGTCACATGCTGGAACTATTTGTCTACGAACACGATGACTTGCAGAACATTCGTCGTCACCAAGGAAGCAAATAAGCGTTCCAAAATTTGTAGCTATTCCTTTAAACTCTGTTTATAGTTGAAAGGGAATGACCTCGTCTTATTATTACGATAAGACTAAAGACAAGCAGCAAAGGCTGACCAATCACAGTTCTTGTAGTCCAGCTGACGGCCACAGGTCAGCCCTACACACAGGTGTGTATGTGACTGACTGATTGACTGTTTATTGATTAGTCAAGGCTCCCGGTCTGTCTGTAAGCTCCCCTCACTCACTGCTGTGGCAGAGTTGACCTGCCTTCACTAGGCTTACTGACAGCAGAAATGTACTGAAATGTCCGGATTTTCTGATTTTTTTTAATGTCGACTGCATGGTAAGAAATATGTCTCATGCCCTCAGCGTGGATTGACAATTAATCCTATTAGATCCATGACATGTGCCAGTGACAGAAGTGGGGTGTATTATATTATTAAAATGTATTATTACTTGTTTGTATTACTGGGACAAAAGCATACTAACTACTAATATCCAAGACATTCACATCATATACACTACCATTAACCATTTCTGTCACACATTGCCCACAAAATCACATTGACTAGTCCTGTTGAGCTGGTGTAGTAGTAGTAGATGTAGTGGCCACATGCATAGGCTCAGTAGCCATGCTGTAACCCTCTTCACACCAAATTCAGCCTTAGACGTGTAACATAAAACATATTGGTAAAAGTTCAAGTTTGTCTTTCATTTTTTGCTAACATAGTTTGATTTTGAATGAAGAGTTTTCTTTAAAAGGAAAATATGAATGAAAAAGGTTAAGATTATTCAGACTTGGCTAGTGATAGATGTTTTTTTGTTGTTTTTTTCTCTTTTGCCAGCAAATAAAGAAAACCTGCATCTAGTGTACACATTAACTAAATTGACTATTTCCTCGTTGGGTGGTTATTTTTGAATGACTTCAAACGGGGGGAGGGGGAGACAGATGAGTTTTGTCTGGTGCGTCTCGGCTGAAGAGGAAAAGGTGTCTAGTTGTAAAAACAAACCCGGTGGTTCTTTCCTCTTGCTCCCTCTTTGAACTTCCTTCCTCGGACTGTGAGAGATGTGAGGAGCGTGACTGGCTCTGCAGCCCTTCTGGATGGACAGTCTGGCTTTAGAATGGTTATTCACACTCTGCACAAGGGACACATTAATGCTCACATATAGCTATATTTCTTAGCTCTAAAATTTAGGGATTTGTTTCAGGATACTGTTGTTTGATGTTCTCATTGTGTGTTTGCATGTTTGTTTGACAGGAGCGCTACAGTGGAACTCCGACTTTCTATGTCACAACTCCTTCAGAGGGCGCTCGGGCTCTCACGCTGCCCTGACCTTGTCAACACATCTCGCTATATGACACATTCATTCCTCTTTATAGGGTTTTCTTTTTCTTTTCAATTTCCACAATTTAATTAAAAAATGATATGCTGTTATGCACACAGTTGCTGATTGAAAAACATTCTATTAATATGGGAAATGTGCCTTCACAGATTTTTTGTTACAATGCTTTTTCATCTCCTAGATAATTTGTAGCAACTGTTTTTAGCATTATGACTTACATGTACTGGGAAAATACAGACTTCAATGGAATATATTTAAGAGCACATTTTTCTGACATCAATATTTTTTTAATATTAACATCTAATGTGTAATTAAGTGTCTATGCAGTTTTATCAACCTCATTTCCAGCAGCAACAGGCAGCTGTTTTCAACAAAAAAGCTCCTACTGTACCTGCCCAGCCTCAACCAGCAGACCGACACAGTTAAAAACTAGCAGGTGGGCATAGTGGAGCATTTAGCAGCTAAAGAGTTGGAAGCTGGGGGAGACCAAAAACAGTGTTTAACCCTTTGATGCACAACATGGGTCTAAAGTGACCCATATCAATTTTTTTAGCTAATTAGTTAGCTTAGCAAGCTACTTAGCCAAGTAGTTTGCTATGTAATAATACAAAAACTTTTTTTCTTCATAAAGTATGAGAAGCAGAATGGAAATACTGATCTGTTATCAAAAACAAGATATTTAAAGAATACTTGGAATATTCAATCATAAAATAAGTTGTTATCAAAAGATAGAGCACAGAAACACACAGCAAGCGTTAAATAACATGGGAAATGAATGCGGGTTATTTTGGACCCATGTTGTGCATTAGAAGGGGTGTCAATATGTTGTGCATCAAAGGGTTAAAGGAGACTGAATATTCTTCAGGTGGCTACAAACCTGTTATGATAAAGTTGGTCTGTGTCTGCAGGATGTGCAAGTTAAAAATAACACTTTGAACATGTTAGCAATAATAACTTTGTTCATAAAATATCAGGACAGTGTTGGTCAGTTTGATTCTACTGCCCAAAAAACGAAGCTACATTAATGATTTAAAGGCTCTGCACACTCACATGTATTTTTTGTTAATTATTCTGGCTAATCTGACATCTGCTTGTTGTTTGTCAGTTAGTGCCTGATGTCAGTAAATTCCATATACTAATAAAACTGAAGTAACAAAACTGACAAGAGCGTCAGGTCTAATCAGTCAGATTAATTAAAACACCTGTGGGATGAGACATGGGCATGTAGGGGCTTTAAAAAAATGATTGAGGGTATTTTAGTGAATCTGTTTTCAGATTAAGTAACTGTTTTCCGCTTTTAATTTAAAAGGTCATCCATGAAGTCTTATTTTCAATTAATTCTGGTTATAAGCCTTCCCCTGTTCAAAATGAAATATTTCAAATCATACTTTTATTTTGGTATCTTGATTAAAAAATAAACGAAACATCTTGTCTTGTTTTTATTTTCTGTAAAGAAAGTCAACATTAAAACTGCTTGATTAACCAACACAACTGTAGCGTCTGAATGGATGTCAGGATAGAATATAAAAATGCCTAAAAAAACCTCATGAAACATGTAGCGCTACTCCAAAAAGAGAAGGCTGCATTTGAAAATCTGGCACACATCATTGAAAAAAAAATGTTTTAAAGACTGACAGTACAAAACTCTACATTGACAAGGGGAGGAGTTAGTGTAGTGTGTTAGTGTCCCCTTTTCAAAATGAAAGATTTCAAATCATACTTTTCTTTTGGTATCTTGATTAAAAAAAATAAACAAATCATCTTGTTTTTATTTTCTGGTATAGGGATGCTCTACAGAAGCTGTATTGGTATTTTTTCAAATAATTGTCCTTTTGTCATTGTTACAATAACATGATTTACATTTTTTACAAGCCATATATAAGTAGATACCGATTTTGCTAAGGACAGTTTCATGTCTTCAGAAACAATTATAGTGGAAGTGCACTGACCCGAAAACTGTTGGAGCGGAAGCTAGTGGGGCGGGACTTGATCTCTGGGTTGGAATTTAACGAGGTGCACTTGAAGGCATCACAAGGGAGGAGTTAGCAAAACAGTGAAGTTTAGCCTAGCAGGGTTGAGGAAACACCGATGTTACCACCACAGCCACAGCGGTGGAAAAAGAAAGAGCACCAGTCAAGTTTTATTTTTTAACCGGGAATCAGTCGTGATATTTCCTCAAGAAAATCCGCTGTCGCTTGGATTGTAGGAGTACTCGCTTTGGGTCTGGTCACATTTTCCCGACTTTCTATGAGGAGAGAGCTCTGAGCCAACTAATCACCGACAGTGGCCGGGGAGGGATTCATCCAGCGGCTGTAGACGGCGGACATCGGCTGAGCAACGGCTGATTTGAACCAGGTGGGTTGGGAGCTGGGACCCACAGGTGTTTGCTTACAATTGACCGTGTTCACCACAGCCACCAGTTTTCTGTTCAACACCTGAACGGCTCCAACTCAAGCTAACTAAAGTTGCTAGTTTAGCCAGAGCAGACATCATTCTTCCCACTGGCTAGCTGGCTAATCTTTACTCCCTCATATTCCACTGAGACATTAGGTACTGGGGTTAGTGCCGTATGTAATGGCCAATTGGGCAGATTTCGTTGACCTACAGTCAACATTGCATTCTGAGATACTATCCAACAAAAGGTTGTTTAGCTAACTTGCAGGTTAACCCTATAAAGCCTGAACCATGAAATAATTTCCAGAAAATTCATTTTTTGTAAAAACTGAGTGCTTATTAACCTGCTGACGAATTTTAATAAATAAATAAATTGCATATATGAATTCTAATTTGTATCATATTTGATACATCAGGTCTTTTTGTGCATTTTGTTGCTCAGTTTGTTTTTCTCGAACTAACAAAAACATATAAAACCTAACATTTTTAACCTATTAAGACTTTGACTTTTCCTTTTTCCTCAAACATGCAAAATACATATTTTTTCCATATAACACAACATCATACATAGATATGAAGTTTTTTAATGCAGCAATGACTGATCCACTCGTGGAACCTGCATATCATTTTTGCTACATCTGGTATTTTTGTGCAATTTGTTGCTCAGTTTGTTTATCTTCAACACATGTATACATCAGGTTTTTGATGATGTAGAGGTCTCAAAAATTACTGTATCTAATATGATACACTTGGCTTTATAGGGTTAAACTCTCAGGAATTGATTTTTGATACCTGCTATCTTAAAAATCAAAGAATAAGCACATACCTGGGTGCTCACTAACAACACAGTTGTGTTTTAATAGTTTGCCTGGTGAGTTTCTTGCATGTCGACTATACCATATTGTCTGAATGACTGAATGAAATCGTCATTTTCTTTAAGAAGCGTTTCTGTCCGCGGCACCAACCTTTAAATCATTTTTTTCCTTTTTTTTGCTTTGTTCCAAAATTATTTAATCAAGTCTCGTTTTCTAGTTTGCTAACTGCTGGCTAGCATGTTGTTGACTATAGACCCACAGAACATTAGAGCATATTGTTACCCTGTTAAAATATTTGCCTTACTATTTTTTCAGTTTTGCAGGAAACACAAAAAACTTCACCAAAAGTGTAACATATGACATTTAATGATCGTTTCATTCAAAAAGGATGTAACAAAGGATGGCTACTGGCACAGTAATAACACTGTGTGTAAATTATGTAACTTAAGAGAAAATAAATGACTTTTTTGACGAGTATCATGGGCATTAATGTTACTTCAAAGTATCATTAATGTTCATGACACATCCCATGTCATGTTTATGGCACGCTGATGTCACTCTGATGTAGACACCTTCAAAATAAAGTGTTACCATATCTTGCTTATGTCACAACGGCATGTTCAAAAAATTGCCGAAGTCACATTTTATTTTGACTCTGCTCTGCAGTCTGTATGTATATTATCATTTACTTTTGTTTGTTCGAATTTTATTGTAAAACTTAAACTAATAAAATTTTATTTTATTATTTAACTATAGACCCATAGTAAACAGTGCGTTCAGGGATATACAACCTGTTTTAAGTAGGCGGAAGCACACACCTGGACATATTGTCACCTTGAATCAGTTCATCTGAGTCCACTACAGTAAATTATCACCACATTGATTTGTGGGTTAGTCCACTATGTCAGTCGAATTGAAGAATCCGTGGCGTTTCTTGCTAATCTCAGTGTGCTGCCAGGTAGTGAGTTGTAGTTGTAGATGGTGTTGCATAATTACGGAAACGTATAACTTGAGCAAGGTGTGTCTCCCCAGCAGGTATGTTAGCAAGGCCTTTGAGTCAACGGTCTGGTTTCAAGCATGAGTAATGGTGTGTTTGGGGAGGGGGTGTGTGTGTGTGAGAGAGAGAGTTTCACCGGTTTGGCTAGTTTCAGGACAATTCACAAGAAAATGACATGCAGAATAAAGTACTTTTATTACATTATAGTTTTACTCAGATTATATCAATTCAACCAAAACTAGTTCTTGATTGGATCAGTTTTAGTTCTGAACTGATACATGAGTCACCCTGTGGCACCTTCATGCTCATCTGATAAACTCAATAAAGTTAGTTTCCCACCTCTTTAAATCGTTGTATGATTAACTGTGACAGACACTTGTTGTATGACTGTTTAGCACAAAAAGTCCTACAATCTGGTCTGCTGAAGGGCAGACTGTGTCCTTCCAGCTCCACCTGCATCAGCACAAGACTAGCCAAACAAAAGGCCTTTGTTCTCAGTAGATTTAGTACTATTACACCTGCATAGTAAGGTCCACCTGTGACTATTATGGAGGCAAAATAAATGGCCGCTCCCAAATGTAGGGCAAACAGTGTATTTTAGACGAGTAGAGTAAAAGTATGCATTTTCAGCTCTCTTGTAGAAACAGTGAATTTACAGTCTAGATCAAGTGTTGTATGCAAAGTCTCCCACTTTTTAGAACTTTGATCAGATGTTAATTTATCTAACCTTACATGTGTTAGATTTCCAATAGATGTAGCTTACTCATAAACTTCAGAGCTCACAGTGTTAAGTGCTGTTAACTGTTAACTTGATTCCTGTTTTACATCTCCCAATGTGCAACACATTAACTGCCAGGAAAATAAGCTTTTTCTGTGGTTTCCTAATGGCACGGCATAGGAAGTAGAACTACTGTACAATATCTTCTGGCTCATCAGGCTTTTAGCAGATAAGCGAGGGCATAGCTGTTTTTTTCTGAATGTTTTGTATAAAAATGACTTGGACTTGTAATAGATGAATAGTTATTTCATTGAATGTCCAAAATTGAGGATAAATCGGTACGGAAAGCAGCTCTATATTTTGCGTGAGTCTCATATCAAAGTCCACATTAAATCCCACAAGCTGCACTGAAATATGTGAATGCATATCCAGTACATTTTGCTCACATGGCTCTTTGCACTTTGGGCTGGAGGAAATGACAAAAATCGACATTTTCTCCTGTTTTTTAAACAATTTATAGATCAAACAATTAAACACTTTATTGAGAAAATAATGTGCACATTATCCAATAATGAAATTAAGTGCTACATGCAACATATCAACTACAAGTACAAGCCTGTCTTTGTAGGCCCCATCATATTAAATAAGATATATTCCTACCAAGCATACAAGCTCATTGTGTTTTGATGCCTTTGTGCTGGAGACAGCCATGGCCAAAGACAGTATGTAATTGAGTTATCGGACTGTCCGCTCCATTCTCATGATTGCAATTTCCTTGGAACGCCTAAAAATGAATGAATTGATAATTTATTACTTATCCAAACAATCAAGTCTGCTGTGACTTCATAATGTTTTTGCAAAAACACATATCTGGACATTATTTTTTGTGACATATCGGACCCTCATTAACTATCATTAACTACGAGCCCTAAACAAACAAGCATGTTGTGAGCTAGTTTAGCAAATTTGTCAGCTGTGTGTTCCTTCGTCCTGAGCGCAGTCAGCCACAAACTTTTCTTTTTTGCTTTAGGGCCACGCTTCTCTCTTTCAACAGCTTCAGCGATTTCTCCAAGAATCTTTGATCCGTCATTAAAGCTGACTTCCTCTTCAATTTTTGATTTCTTCAACTGTACAGTCAGAACAGACTTGACATGGACATAGTCAGCTAACCTATTACAAGGACTTTTGAATTGTTTTTTATTTCTAATATGAGGAAAAGGTGATGTCCCTGGCGAGTCCCAATCCATTACTTGTACTTTCCTAGCTGCACACTTCAAGTCCATCAAAATTATTGAAATCAATCCAGTATATATGCTGCACAGTTGAATAGCTCTGCATTGCTTTAAGGGGAAAAATCATGCATCCAAGCTGTTCCTTAATGGGCTTTTTGTTGGACTTTTAAAAAAAAATAATAAAATAGCAAACCCTCTGTATTCTCTTTGGCCTTGTCACTGTCTCGAGGGAATTTTTTTATCTTCATAAAAGTTTCCTCCAGTGCACCATAGATGACAGCAAAGCACAAGACATTACGCTGAGGGGAAATCACATAAATGAGATACACTTAGGTAAAACACTCACCTGTGCTCTGTTTGCGGACCAACTGGCTGCACAGCCAGCAGTTCGAAAAAATTTGGCACAAATTTCCAAATAGCCGTTATTTGGATAAACTGATCACATATTGGGAATCTAAATGGCTTCTTTCATGCAACAGCAAAGTAGTAGATTACAAAAAGATGCCCTAATTTAGGTCAAGTAAGAAGTCGATAAACAAAACGATCTGACCATCAGTTAAAAAATACCCTGCTCAGCCCCTTGGGAAATGCTTCACATCTTCCATATGAAGAAATTATAAATATTGTATTGTAATTTGAGGTGACATTCCCTTTGCATTTCTCAAAAGCTGTACAGTAAAAGCGTATGAACTTTTGCATGGTCGTAGTCGGGGACATCCTGAACAGTCCGTCGGGATTTTAGGCTAAATTATGAAGGAAAAGTTTTCAACATAGGTCAAAGATAATTATTTGATATTTAAACGATGGATATCCTTTTTTTTATCATGTATGTATATGAAGTACATTACATTACATGTCATTTAGCAGACGCTCACAATTTAGCGACTTAGAATAAGTGCATTCAACCTGATGGTACTAGACATAGACCATAGGAATCAAGTAAGTACATAACTTTAGGAGCTAACTGTCATCGCTAAAGTAAAATAACTTCTAATGTAGTTATTACTTGATTTTGTGTATTGTACAATGTACTGTCATTTTTACTTAGTATATCAAACGTGAGTATTGCTGAAATATGGCTCCTTCAACTTTTTGGCTGCTTCAAGCAGTTGTCTGGTTTGGCAAGTAAAAAATGTGATGTCTAAAGTTTGGTGTGCAACGTTATCTGAAGATAAACTGCACTGTGACAACCTTGGAGTTTGGCGACTTTTTAAGAGACTTTGTAGGAAAAATCCACAAGAATAGTCAGACACTGAATGTCAAGTCAAATTTTCCATGTTTCAGTTATCTGTTGGCCATCCATGACGCCATGGGTTGAGTCTGTTGACCAGTCAGAGGCTGTGTTCCTGCATTGTAAAAGTAGCAATACTAGTGTAGTATTGCTCTGTTACAAGTAAAAAGTCCTGCATTCAAAATTGTACTTAAAATCCTTGTCTTATGTTATGGCTTTCTTGGTGACTGTGATTCGAGCATGGCTATTTTTAGTTACAGGAGTCTGACACATCTGTTTATGTAATCTTCGGTTAAGGAAGACTGAATGAAGTTTACACCAAGGTGGCATTAGTATGGACAGGTTTCAGGTTAATCCCGCAGTTAATTGGAACACTACCTCATCTGTAACGTCAGTGCTCTGACTCTCCCATACCAACACTCTTAAAGGGATAGTTCAGGATTTTGGACATTCAGTTGTATGAATTACTTGCCAGTAGTGTAGCGGATGCAAAGCTATTGGCTTACTTTCGGGTGTCTGAGTTCTGGCCGGTTCCAATCATAAAATAGATGATTCTGGCAAGCTGACGGGGTCACAAAACTACAAGGTTTTACTCCACAAAACTATGCGCACACTAAAAGTAGAGTTGTTCCGATACCAGTATCGGAAATTGCTCCTATACTGCAGAAAATGCTGGTATCGGTATCGCCGAGTACTGGAGTCCAGGCACTGATCTGAATCCACGTAATTTAATAAATTAGTAATCTTGGAGTAATTTACTGGTTCACTCCGGTAAGCTCTGGCACAGTTCTTCTTCGACAATCTTAAAACAGTGGCGCTTTATTTATTTAAGTTGCTGTTGGACTACTGTTTTTTATACTGTACCTTCAATTTACAATATTGTGGCTTCACTTTAATTAAAATATATTCCTAGATTTATTTATTTAAGTTGCTGTTGCACTACTGTTTTGTATACTGTTTTATTCAAAAATAAATGTAAAAATAAATGGCTTGAATGTGCTGTATTTATACATGTTTACAAAGGGTTTAACCTGAGCCAGACCACTACGGTAATCATATCGGTCATGCAGGTGTAGTATAATATTTTTTTTATAACATACTGGTATTGGATCAGTACTCGGTATCAGCTGATACCATTAAAAAATGGTATCGGAACATCTCTAACTAAAATGTCACCCATTCCACCACAAATCAATGGTCCTCGTGCATATCAGAAGCTTCACTTGGCTATTTTGTTTCTTGAAAAAGCCAGTAAATAATGACCACGCTGCTGCGGCAGGTAATATTACAAAGTTCTCTTTTTGCCTAAAGTGACATGTTTTGGTAAAGCCAGCAGAGAAACCACCTTTATATCCTCTATATGTTAAGTCCATGTCATGAGGAGTAGGTGAGGGAGGTGCAGTTAGCCTAATATGTCACCGACAACCTGAGCTTGACTTGTCTAAACGCTGGCCTGATCAACCCCCTCTTCCCTGGTTCTGATTACAGGAAAGAGGGACTGAGTTGGTGGGGGATATGATATCCTGCCAGCCACACCCAGAACTGACAAGATCTCATGTCTGTTTTGTTAGAGCAGTAGGAGGAGCCTGTCATAGCCACAACTGCAAATATTACAGAAATGCTTCCTTCCACCATCTCTGTCTTGTTGGCTGCATTCTTCTCTGTAGGTACACTGGAAAAACCTTTCCATTTTCACATGTGTTCACCAGTGCTTGGTCTTCGCCAAGTGTCAGCCACTGATGGTTTCTGTTTCATGCTGCTCACATGCCCCCTCCCTCCCCTCCAACTGCACCGACCTGACACAAATCACACTCTAACCCCCACACCGCCCAATCACCACAACCAAGAATAGATCAGATGTGCAGCTCAGGATCACAGAGAGGTGTCAGGCTCACACACCTTCAGTTTTTATTTGGTGCGTTATCAACTGTGTGTGGTTGTCAGTGTTGTGATGTGAGAGAGCATATTGTGATCAGATTGTGTGTGCAGGCCAGTTCTCTTCGGCTCAGCAGCTGTCGAACAGGTTCTGCTCCACCTGTGCGAATGCATTTTTTGACACCATAAATATGAATGGATAGGTCTGTACTTCAAGTTTATCACTCTGTTTAAAGGCCTGTACTACAAAGCAGGATTTAAGGTTGGTGGGGTAACTTCAGGTTTAACCCTATGTTTTCAATGTTACATAGGTGGTTCACTTCTTGGGTGGGTACATAATTGTAGTAACTGATGCACACCTATTCAAAATAAGATATCAACATGTATAAAACGGGGTTCGTACAGGTGCTTGAAATCCTTGAAAATGCTTAAATTTAAATGTTGTATTTTCAAGGTTTAAAAAGTGCTTGGATTTTGGATAAAGTGCTTGTAAATGCTTGAAATTCTTACTGTATTTCTCTTGCAATCTTGACTATCCCCCTTTTAGTATGTAAGTACTCATCTAAAACATGCAATTTACAACTGGTGTAAGGTACTGGAAAAGCTTTCAAATGGACCTTCAAAAATGCTTGAATTTGACCACTAATGTGTACGAACCCTGATAAAAGCACCACCTACTGACTACTTAATTGGCAAACGGTATCACCATTCATGTGGATGTTGGTGCGCCCAAGTGATCAGGAGGCATGTTTCTGATTAGTGCATTGCTGTCAAGCTGCGGGGACCTCTGTCTCTACGTACTACTGTTATCTGTTTTATAACCAGTTCTAGTCAACAATGCCACGTTTAGACAACTGCTCACATTTACATCAGTTATTCTCCATTTCTGACTCTCAGCTTTTTTTGGGACCTCTACATACATACTACTATTGTGTTATTACTTTAAATTCTTGTATCTACTACTTCAAATGTATACATCTAAACCACCGCTACAGTGTAGCGTTGGCTCTTCAATGAATTTAAAAAACGTCCACATTTTTTATACATTTTGGGTATAATTTTGACTTTTAATTACATTCATATTAATTCCACCCAGTCCCACTTTTCAAACTATTCCTACTTCCACTTCATCTGACACGTTCCTGCCAGCATGGAAACACAGCATCAGCTTCTCATTATCCAGATTTCCCACCACAATTTCTTCAGCAGTTGCATTCTCATTCATTATTACATTTCTACATAAATCTAATGATGTCACTCAGGGAGGGGTTGATTATCTTTGCACTTTTTTTCCTGTCTTGGAGCAAGTGCCAGCATAGCTGCTGATTGCAGTCTGTAAGCAGAGTGTTTGGGATGCCAGGCATTTCCTGGCCGTTCATTCTTCCTCTGAAGCACTATGCTAGCTATGTCGTTGACAGAAGCAGTCCATGTAGCAGTTCTGCTGGTCGAGCTTCCTTCTCCTGAGCTTGTTATTGTCGTGCCCAGGCATGCTTACACACATTTCTTTCTTCCATTGACTCCCCACTCAACTTAGATGGCTTGGTTGATATGCTGGGAATTTGATGACATCACTGAACTGTGGGATGTAAGATAACAAATGGCATGTTGCTAACAGAGCAAACACATTTTTAAGTGAAGGACATTTGGATTGTATATTGGACAGTATAGAAGCCACTCATGTAAGGCAGACTATGGGGCTGCGTGTGACTGTGAGAAGGGTCAATAAGCCAGTTTAATTAGCTATCAAAGGTAAATACTGCATGTTTTCTCTCCTTTCTCCGACTGAGAGATGAGCTCACTGTAGATCAAACAATGTGACCAATGGGATGGAACATGTTGCAGTCACTTTCATTTACGATTAACTTGTTTCCTAACACTTGCTAATCTGCTGCCAACTGAAATTCCTGGGAAAATCTATATCTGACAGTGGAACTAGGACACGTCACTGCAGCTCTCTGCTGAAACTGGTCTGATCCTCTGTGTTTCTATATCGCACACTTCTGACCTGCCATTGTTCTTCTGATTAACCTGAAACTAACAGCTACTTCCTTGTCACAATAACAACCCTGTCCATAGCCATTTTAATGCAAATTAACCTGTTGTGTATGGTGTGTGTACATACACACTGATCAGTACGTTTCTTGCCAAACAAGTCCCCCTGTTAATATGGTCGTTATTATCGTTGGACAATATGGCACATTTTTAAAAATCAATACATTAATAACGGCGTAATAATAACCATGAATAAAAAAAACTTTTTTTCATTTAACAAAACAACATGTCCGACACCGAATACTGTGGTGTCCCGCAGGGCTCTTTTACAGTTTTTTACAGAGATATCTTGCTCTTTCCCAGCAGTTTATTAGTCAGCACTTCTTCCACATAAATGGAGAGCTTAATGCTAGCCTGAGCCCATCAAATGTCAAGACCATCATCTTTTTAAAGTCATTTTTAGGAATTTGGCACTTAACGTTAAATGTCGAGCAGTATAATATCCAAACAGCTGCTATAAATCAGGAGAATGTTATGTTCCATCAAATTCATTGGAAAAATATATCTTTTTCTTATGAATTCTTCTTTTTCTTATTAATCGACCACATTATTAGACATTTTCTGGGGTTTTTTGAAAAAAAAACAGTAGAATCTGGGGATAAAATGTCATGGGGCTTAGAATGATAGACATCAATAGTTGATTAATGTATAATAAAGTAATAAATTGCAGCCCGTAATTATAGTTTGTTTTTTAGTGTGGGATTTGTTAACCATAAGAAAAATATGGAACATCACTAACTTTATCCATTGAATGTGGTCTGAAAAAAGCAGGCATTCATGAATTTGACCTCCAATAAAAATATGAACTCACTAAATATCTGCGAAAATAATTGGTTAAAAAATGCTTTGAACCCAACCAGGACTTTGACAGCTTTCATCATCAATTTTTGATATTCAGTGCCACAGACAATAACAGACACACCTATATTTCAGGACCACAAGTACAGAGGTTAGAATACGCAACCGTGATAAAGACATGTATCCCTTGCAAATTGTTGTATGGTGATCAAGTAATAATAATTTAAAAGCGCAAACATGTTGCCTTGTTAGCTCAGCACGTGGAATATTCTGTTGATTCTCCCTGACTGTACAAGATTTTGTGCGAGAGCGGAGGAGGAGGGTAATCTAGCTGTCTGAAGGAACAGCCTTAAACATCACTGCAGTTCACATAATTGTGATGTTCATTCCCAGCCTTGGCCCTTGATAAGTAGCTGTGTGGAAATAACACTCGAGTGTGTTTAATGAATGGGTAATTTGTGCTCTAATGTCTGTCAGGTTACTTGCAAGGCCACAATTAATTTGGTTGGAGAGAACCAACTGTGGGATTAGGATGTCTAAAGACTGCAGAGAGAAACCCACGTCTGACATGTAGCATGTGCTGAGGTAACAGGGTGAAGCCAAGCTTTCCATGCTGGTTGTTGGCTCCACTGTTGACATGGGTCGCAGGCTATTCCTACTCTTGTTTTCTATCAGCAGATTCCTCTCGTAGCCCTTAGAAGCTGTAGTGTTTGTGAAGCAGACCTCCCACCCTGCCATTGTCAGCAGAGCTTAGGGCTTTTAACTCCCTCTTTCTGCTCCACTGCTTCTCCTGAGACTTTCTAACACTCATACAGTGTCTCCAAGGAATACAAGCTTGTAACCTGCTGCAACAATAAATAGGTTAGTTGCTGATCAACTTATAGTACATTTAACCAGTGAGAGTTCTAACTGGCTGTCCAGTTGTTGCAGTACTAAATTGTGGCTGAGTATTTTTGCTATATTTCTGACATTTATGTCAGTATTAACCCATTTAGGCCTAAAACGCCTGTAAAAAATGCCTGTAAAAAATGCCTGTAAAACCTATTTTAAAAACAGAAAAACAAGTTTTCAGCCTCTGTAGCAGATAGAAATGAAATTCAAAACGTATTTGAGAGCTTATAACTGTGGCTTTCATGAGAAGTTGAGTTTATTTGTCCAAACCTTCAATAAAGTTGCATTGCGACACTCCCACATGTATTCTGATGCATGTCATTGGCCAAGAGATTGAAAATAGGTGGAAACAAATACAAATACTGTAAAACGACGTATCTGCTTTCCCGGCTTTAATGGTAGAAATACTGTAAAGCTTTCCCGGCTTAAATGGGTTAAAGTCCAAATTTAAAATAAAAAAATTATTAAGAATTCAACATTTATCCTTTGCAGTTTGTTTTACCTCTAAATGTGTATAGTTTTCTGCAGTGCAAGTGGTTTAAGTGATTTGATCACAATGCTTCTTAGACCCTGTTTAGCTCTGACCACTTGTGATCTGATCGCTTAAGACACAATTTGATTCCAAGTAGAAACGGTATATTTGATTCGAACAGACAGTTTGGAAAGAACTACTGTGCTGCAATACCTAATTTATTTATTGATTAGACTGACATTAAAGTTTTCCCCATTTATTTTGATTGAAGAGAAATCATTTGGTAAGTTGTTTTTCCTGTTTTTAAAAAATACATTTTCTTAAGTTTCTCAAGGTTGCTCCAGTTTTTTAGCCGCCAATGTTATTGGAACATATACGTGCTTAATAGTTTGATTGGTGGTCTGTCGGAAGACTGATCAGGAAAGACATTTAGTTAGTTTTTCTTGTTGGACTTCTCCTTGTTTCCTTGCTTGTGGTGTAAGAACTTTCAGATGTCACTTCCTTTGGATAATGGCTAAATTAATTTTTGACATTGTAACAATTTCTCCATGTGCCACAAAAATGGCTTCACTAATCTACCAGGTGCCTGAAAGAGACAAAACATTGCAAGGTGTGTTCCAAAGGATTTATCTGCTGCTGCTGTTATGTTAGATTAATATCCGACCACACACCTGGGAGGGTCTAATGACATCATTCAGCACAGTAATTAGCCACGTGATTCTGTTTGTTTAGGCTCTGCATTACGACTTTGTTTGTCAAGCGGATTTTTTTAGCCTCCCCACAAGTCAAGTCATAATCAAAAAAACAAATAAAAGCATCTTCACGTTTAGTCCCACTCATTAATCATCTATTTACATAGCCAACTTGCAACTCCCATTTGTAGATGTATTTAACAAATTTAAATGTATTGAGTTAACTACAACCATAACATTGCCAATAAATGAATAATACAACATAATAAATAGAAGACTTAAAATAGACTTAGTGATTGGTGTTGGCTGATACTGCTTCCAATGATCACTGATTGGATTTGGATTCAAATGTGTGAATTTACTTCTTTCGTTGTCTAAACTCTGTAATTAATTCAATACTATTGGGTTTGGGACTGTTCATTGATCTTGCAGTAAGAAAGACATTATGCTGGAGTTTTCTAAACACATTGCACTGTGGTAACAAGTATTCAACATCTAACTTGAATCCAGGAAAGACATGCATATGGTCAAACCCAAAAAGATGACTACACATGACTACCCAGGCTTGGGGCGATGGTCGATTGAATTGATTGATTTTTTTGCCAGAAAAACACTGCCAAGGTGAATGTTCAGGTGTACATATAAACCTTTTTGAACTGGGCGGCTGTGGCTCAGTTGGTAGAGCAAATTGCCCACCAATCGGAGGGTTGGTGGTTCGAGCCCTGACCATGGCAGCCTACATGTCGAAGTATCCTTGAGCAAGATACTGAACCCCAAATTGCTCCCGATGCTGCATTCATCGGTGTGAGAACGAATTCCTAATGGTGGCAGGTGGCACCATTTAGGGTAGCCTCTGCCAGTATGAATGTGTGTGTGAATGGGTGAATGAGCTCAGTTCGGAGCCAGTTCTCTATCGCGAACCAGTTTTCGCATCTCGACAGCCAGGAACACTGGTTCCAGAGCGGCACCATCTCTTTGCTGGTCTCATACCGCGAACAGCTTATGTCATTACGTCATGATCAATACCAGGTAGACTGTGCTAGGTGGCTAGTTGGACCTGTTGGTTAGTGTTGGCTTCCATCAAAGTCGACCACTACCATTTTCATGTGTGCATTCACATAATGCATTGTAAAAGGTGAAAATATCAAAACAGTGGTATGTTAAAACGGTCAGTACTAGGGGTGCACCGATTGATTGGCCAGCCGTTCGGCACAGATTTCCTTAATTTTGCGGGATCGGCCGATATCTTTTACGTCAAACTGATCTTTTATCTACCTCCACAAAGGTCTGAAAGTGCGTCTGCATGTATGCGTACTTCTGCATGACTGAGTGTGCTCTGGGTGACAACAGTCGCATTTGCGCATTTGTTCTTGTTGTACTATAACGAAACCAAAAACGCAGGACATTTTGTAAATTGTTGCTATTCATTTTAAGTTCAATATTTTATTAACTACCTCAGACATTGTGATTTCCTTTATTTGTTCAAGAAAAATAATGCTGTGTTATTGTTTTTCAATAAAATATGATTCAAACATTGCAGATTCAGCTGTGAGTTATAAAAAAATCGGTATCGGCCAAAATCGGAATTGGCAGGTCAGGCTTTTTAAAAACTGGTGATCGGCCAGAAAATTACAGTCAGTGCACCCCTACTCAGTACCGGTACAGTCCAGAATGATGAAACAGATTTTTATAGGGAGAGGACACCTATTCAGTCTGCCCTCTTAATAGTAACTGAGCTCAGCCAGCCTTCTGTACCACAATAGTGTTGACTCTTTCTGTAAGGAAGCTGGAGTTGGATATTGTGACACAGCCCAGCAGTGAGTCAAGGCAACACTGCTGATATGAGGGTAATAACAGAACTATGTCTCCATTTGGACCGAGGCAAGCTGCTTCGGATGGAAAACTGTGAGTCATGGCGCGGGCCTTTGTCACAGGCTTGTGACACTGTGGATCATATGTCTGACTGTACTTATGAGTTTTCCTGTTCTCTGTCTGAATTATTCTGCTCTGAGCTGCTTTCTTCTACATAGTTGAGTGTCAGTGAGTGAAGGAGCCAGCGAGCTGAGGGCCCGGCCTCAGAGAGCAGACACACAGCAGAGATGAGGAGGCTTAGAGGCCTTTCGGCTGCTCTGTGGTTGAACCTTTTCCTCCACGTGATGGAGTTTAGTGAGTCAGGCTCTCTGTACAATTAGCCACCAGTTTCCCGCAGATAAATGTTGCCTGTTGCAGCGCTCGGTCTTGTCAGTGCATTTGTTGACTTCCTGTGTGTTACTTGAAGAAAGAATGCAAGGATGATATTTTTTCCTTTCTTTGTCTTCCTGCTCCCCCCTTTCCTTTCCATCCCTTTCCTTTCTTCTCTGAAGTGGACTTTATGAAAACCGCCTTTGTGTGTCACAGGTGTTTTCATCAGCCACTGTGTGCAACTTAGTTGGGCTGACTCTGTGTGTTTGTGTGTGTTTTTGTACTTCCTACACAGTGAGGACCAGGACACTTTTTTAGCAAACAAAGTCAGGACATTTTTGAGAAGTGATGACATTTCACACATTCCTCACCTCCTCAAAGGCCTGTTTGAGGGTTAAGACTTTTTTGAAGGTTACGGTTAAATTTAGGTTAGAGTAAGTGTTGGTGTTAGGCATTTAGTTAGGGCTAGAAAATGCATTATGTCAGCGACGGTCCTCACAAAGATAGAAGTACAAGGATGTGTGTGTGTGTGTGTGTGTGTGTGTGTGTGTGTGTTTTTTTTAGTTGTGCCCCTAATGACCCCTTTCCTTTATCTTTTGTTGTGGTAGAGGGGAGCAGGACCTCAGCCTTGTGTCTGTGTGTGTGTGTGTGTGTCTGCGTGTGCGTGCATGTGTTCACTGATGACGAGATGACGTGCCAGACTCCGCCTCTAGAATTCCTTTCTCTCATCTTGAGTTTTTCAGCTACCTGAGGCTTTATAGATTCTAGCTTTAGGCCTGGGTCATAAGGCTTATAAATAATATAACAGGTTAGACTTTAATTTTGAAATTCCACAGGGCTTTAAATTTATCTTGGTGACACTCTGAGGTAGTGTACTGTCATTTTGAAGCCAGATTGGTCTTTGGAAATGTACTCTTTATTATATTTGACAGATTGCAAAACACATGGTTCTGATCCAATCACAGTTTTGAATCACTGATTGGATCTTTTAGTGTGTTTACTCTGTGGGTGTTTGTCTGTGAAATAATCACTAAGATTTGGATCAGGTTCCAATAGAATTTCATTTTGCAGTGAGTAAGTAATAGATCATCTCTTAACAAAGACACACATATGAAATCGCAGTCGACCCTCTTGCAAACATTTATGTCTATTGCAATGCAGAAACATGACGACACAGAGGGCCTGCATCGACCCCAAATCAGGGATGGGCAACTGGAGGCCCGGGGGCCACATACGGCCCGCACACTCACTTGAAGTGGCCCTTAGTACAACTACATACATTTGAGCATGAAATCTTAAAAGTGAAGTGTAAAAATGCACAAAATGACTTCTTGCAATGAATGTTGGTCTGCTGTTTTGCAGATTTGCTTCACGCCTTTTGTATTCCTATTTATACTGTTCTACAAGCATTTGAGCATGAAATATGTTAAGTTACTGCACTGTAAACAAATTTAAAATTGCAGTTTCATAATATCTGGTTAAGCCTTTGGAGTCTGAGGCTATTCTGTTGGTTTTTGGCTCCTTTTCATTCTGCCTGTATAAACTACTTAAAAAGTGTTCACCCTGCCACGTTGGTATCATTGTTTTCAGTACAACCTCACCTATATGACCTGATTTATTATTTTTTCATTTTGACTAGCAGGATCAACATTTTGAACACAGAAACACACAAAAAATACAAAAAACACACAAAAAACTCATAAAAACCCCAATAAAATTTCAAAAAAACACACAGAAAACACACAAAAAAATGCAAGAAAAACACACAGAAAACACACACAAAAAAGAAAAAAAAATGACAAAAAAACACAAACATTAAACACAAAAGATTGCATTAGAAATGCACTGAAATGCTGAATGCCCACTGCAAAATTCCAAAAATTTCAAATTCGGCACTTTCGTGGACTCCAGAGGGTTAAGTGCACGGTCCTATATGTGACCCTGTGGAAGTGTCGATGAAAAATTGTGGCCCCCTCCAGCATTTAAGTTGCCCATCCCTGACCTAAATGTAGACACTGAACACGAGGATTCCTAATTTAAAACTCTTTGTCTTTCCTCTCTTTCCTCCCTGCAGCGTGCGTCAGTGGGCCCACAGGCTCCACGCTGGTGCTGAGACAGGATGAAGAGGTTCAGGCGACACGGCCAGGAGTCACAGAGAGATCGGCTCAAACAGGAACTCTTCCAGTTTAACAAGGCGAGTGAATCATGACACAACACACAGTTCAGGACGCCTCACAACAGCAGCACACTCCTCCAAAAAGTGAATCTGGACCTCATCCTTCTGTAGAAAATAATATTTATCACTAAATGTTGACGTTGGCGTACTTTTTCCAGATGGTTTCTTTGTGCTGGGTGTGTTTCCACTGCAGAAAGGTGAACAGTTTTTATCAGTGTGTACACAGGATTTTGCCAAATGCTACCTGATGTAAACGATAGCTTGTTAAGCTTTTGTTTTGTCATTCTGTGTTTATACCTACTTTGACTTGTTAGATTAACAAACCAGATTGTTGTTATGGGAGCAGTGGATTTTTAGGGGGAGATAGCAGGTCAACAATAAATGCCACATAGAAGTGGTGACATCATCTGAAAGCTGGATCCTCAAAGCCTGAATTTGAGCTGCAGCTCACCACTGTGTGTCAGTTTGTTCTAGTCCTAAATAATATTAATATTCAAATGATAAAGATTTTAGAACATTCTGATATCAGTATATGAAGTGAATTTCCATGCTCAATTATGCGCCATAAGCTGTTACAGCAATTTTTGGGTTGATACAATTAGCACAGAGTTGGTGCTAATGTTGAATACCATATTAAGACACCAAGACCTTGAGGAACACCATAGAGAGTCCATGCTGTGATTCTGTATCAAAAACTTAAGACATTTTGGAGATTTTTTGCAATTGAATGACGAACACTTCTTTTCTTGAGACTGCTGACAAACCCACTTATTGTCAATATACATTAGAAAGCGATACATCCTCTGGATGCTCTAGGTCTCTTGTTTGGGATTGTAACGTTTCATGAGGCTGTGATTAACCTAGAGGTCACAGCAGCTCATTTTATACACTATAGGTCAAGTTGAAAAAATGCATTCACTACAATGAACTGGCTACTATGGGGACTAACATCATCACATATGAATAAAAGTTGGTTCATTGAATGCACGTCTTTTTATACCAATTCAGATATTATATATCGTAACCCTGTTAAAATAACAGCTAACTCATTTTTTCAAGTTTTGCAGGAAACACAAAAAACTTCACCAAAAATGTAACATATGACATTTATTGATGATTTCACTCAAAAAGGATGTAACCAAGGATGGCTATTGGCATAGTAATAACACTGTGTGTAAATTATGTAACTTAAGAGAAATAAATGACTTAGGCAATTTTTTGAACATGCCTTTGTGACTTAAGCAAGATATGGTAACACTTTATTTTGAAGGTGTCTACATAAGAGTCACACAAGCCTGTCAGAAACATGACATGACAAGTATCATGAGCATTAATGTTACTTCAAAGTGTCATTAATGTTCATGACACATCCCATGTCATGTTTATGACACGCTCATGTCACTCTTGTGTCCTAGTGTAGACACCTTCAAAATAAAGTGTTACCATATCTTGCTCAAGTCACAAAGGCATGTTCAAAAAATTGCCTAAGTCACATTTTATTTTGACTTAGGCATAATAAATCTGCTTAAGTCACACACTTGACATAGGCCATTATCTTAAAGGGGTAAAATCACATGATCTGATCAACTGAGGATGTAGGTGATTTTACCATAGGTGGCCGGCGTCATGAGGAGATGATTTAGGCATAAAAAAAACAATTTTGACAAAAAACGACTTGGGCTATTATTTTAACATAACGTGTGACGATATAGTACAATGGTATGAAGGCTGGTGCATCATACAGATGTATTGATGTTCCAACAGGTTATTCAGGGTGTGTATAGGTGTGTATATTTTTTTTACATCTGGTCCGTGAAGAATACGAACATGCAGAAAGATTGTAAAAAAAAAAAAAAAAAAAAAAAAACACAGACGGATGGGTTTTTATGAACTATTTTTAGCCTGATTGCTTATTGGACAATTAACCCTTTGATGCACAACATGGGTCAAAAATGACCAGCATTAATTTCCCATGTTATTTAATGCTGTGTGTTTCTGTGCTCTATCTTTTGATATCAACTTATTTTATGATTGAATATTCCAAGTATTCTTTAAATATCTTGTTTTTGATAACAACAGATCACTACTTAGCCAAGAAGTTAGCTTAACCAGCTACTTAGCTAAAAAATGGATATGGCTCATTTTTCACCCATGTTGTGTATTAGAAGAGTAGTGACAGAAAAAGGGATTTCATTCAAAAATTAATAAAGGAAAACCTAAAAATTAGGATGTATGATGATCAAAAACAAACGAATTGAGGAAAACCTGGAATACTGAATGATGAATTATTGCAAAGATATAGAACATAAAAACTCTGTCGGGTCATTTTAGACCCATGTTGTGTATCAAAGGGTTAACTGAAGAAGTCTTTCTTTCTAAACGCACCATGAATAACCTCATATATTTCACAGTAAAGACAGAGGAAGTGAAAGAGGGTGGGTCTGGCAGCAGGATTCATATTTCTATGTTATCTGTAATCCTTCCTATTTCTTATCCACATGCTGTTATCTGCAGCGTTTCTCTGCAGTGTCCTGTCTCTGTCCTGTCCTGACATTGTCTCTGCTGCCACAGCCCACTCTCACCCGACCCTCTGCCTGTCCACTCTCTTTCCTCCAGACAGTGGAGCATGGATTCCCCCACCAGCCCAGCGCTCTGGGCTACAGTCCCTCCCTGCAGCTCCTGGCCATCGGCACCCGCTCCGGAGCCATCAAACTGTATCCTTCCCTCCACCTCTGCGTAGAATAGATAGTTGTCAGGGAGGAATCTGGGCGTCATGTTTGAACTTGAGGCAGGCAGTGCTAATGAGCGGCTATGATGCTGCTAAATCCTCGTCTGCGGTTCACATGGAGATCTGGTTCAGGTGCTTAATTTTCCCACGCTGTTGCTCAACTGTGCCTGGAATTCTCAGACAGTGGAGGCCGTCTCACTGTAGCCTTTCGCACAATTATGCTCATTGACAGTGCAGCGGAGCCAGTCCGTACACTGTGCCCATTGACACAGAGACACACGCTTGTTTTGATAACCGCTGTGCCTTCTCGCATAAGAATAGTTCATTCACTTAATGCAGCACATTGTTCCTGCTTAAAAACTATAAAAGGGCACAGATGACTGACTCATAATATTTGTTTAAAGATTTTCAAAGTGCAGGATGCTTCGGAGTCAAAAACAGAGCAGCTTCTGTTCTTCTATGGCACACAGTTTGTTTGATAGTGTGATTCCTCCACAAGGATGACGTATTCTACACTGAGGTCAGATTCAGGCTCAGCTGATTCAATGGTGTGCTCATTGATAATGAAACTGCACGAGACATTAAAGTCCGTTCTTCATGTTTAATGCAATTTTATTTACACTGCCCAAAATTTGTCTTTAGGGTAGGGTTGTCACGATACTAAAATTTTCAACTCGATACCGATGCATATAAATATATCGATAAATATTCGATACTCGATACCATTTTTTGATACCACCAGGATAAAAACAAAGACCCCAAAATTTAGCAGACATATTTTTATTAACAAGAAAAATGCAACATGTAAAAATTAACAGAACCACAGGTTAAATATTTATAATAAAAATCAGTTGTGCAAAAAGAAACTGCAACTATGATAACAAGCTTCAGGTCTGAGGTAGTGCAAAAAATAAATAAATACAATAAACGATAACAATAAGAACAATATTTTGAGGTTGTATGCTGTACACAATATTAGGCAAGCTTGATGAAAAAATAATAACTTAAGTGTTCATTCCTTGGCTAGGTATCGATACTTTTGAAAATGAGTATCGTATCCGGATACAATGTTTTAGTATCGATGCTTTTTGGAGTATCGATACTTTTGACAACCCTACTTTAGGGTTTAGACAGACTCACTTCTTATGTTTTGGCCTGGTTCCTAACAGAATTACATTCACAGGTAAGCCAACTAGCTTGGGCTTAAATTTAGGGTGTTTGTTTTTTTTGTTTGTTTTTTTCTGGCATCAAGAAGAAGTTGCCTATGCTTGCCTTGCCTACAGAGGATCAGATCTAAATGTGTAAACAACCTGCATACTGTACAATCAGGCAAAGTCATCAGTCAGTTCTTCTGCCCGTGTTTGGCTTTTTACAGATACTTACAATCTCTTGGCGTGATGATTATGTCAGCGATTGAATTGTTTTTGTAAAACCAGGGGTCAACTTAGGCTTTAAACAATGCTTTAAACAAACAAGTCGCAGAGTGACAGCTGTATGAGGAAAATATCTGAATTTAAATCTGAATTTCTAATAAAGCCAAACTGATGTGGGCTTTTTGAGACCGATGCCGATACTGATTTAGAGGAAATTCATTGATAACCGATATGGTGGCCGTCATTTATTTCAGCTGGAATGAAAATTGACCTTTTTTATGTAGATTGTGCACTGATTTTTTTTCACCACTATGAGAAAGTAGCTCTCTGAGTACCTTCACAAACACATTTTAACATTGTTTTGCATTATTATACAGTATACAAACAATGTATTGCATTGTCAGCCAATTCTATAAATGAGAAATGAGAAAATTGAGTATAAATAGGAATAAAGCAAATGGCTAAATAAACATCATTACTGTTAAGTGTCAGTCAATTGCTGACTATTTAAAAAAAAAAAAAAAAGAGTCACGGCAAGCAATAATTCCTGCATTATATATTGTGTAAAAAAGTTTTTATTTACGGTACATATCAGACAGTCTATACACCGATATCAGTATGCCTCGGTTGACTAATAATATCAGATCAGAAAGATAATATCAGTCAACCGATCTATCTGTCGGGATCTAATAAAGAACAATAATACTTTTTTACAGATCCTCACAATCTTTGGCTTAAAACTATGCTTTTAACAAAAAGATCACTGCACAATAGCTGTATGAGGGAAAATATTTGAATTTAAATCTTAATTTCTAATCTCTTCATTTCAATATTGGTCTTAAAAAGAGCAACTGGTCAGTGAAACTAGAGTCTTGTATTTCTGGTCTACATAGTATCACAGAAGATCCATCCGTAAACACAAATAATACTTGTTTATGCATGACTACTTAAAAAATGCAGCTCCCCATGTATCCTTGTGTGGTGCTTTTTTAAAGACACAGTGAAATAAATATATATTTCCTGTGCCCTTCTGTGATGCCCTCTCTAATTAAAACCTGCTCGTGGATTTAGAACAGGGGTCTCAAACTGTATCAGAATGACCAAAAAGACACAAAATTACAAAAAAAGACACAAAATGACTGAAAAAACACTAAATTACTTAAAAGACACAAAATGACCAAAAAATACACAGAATTACCAAAAAAGAAACTAAATTATTTTTTTAAAAAGACACAAAATTACAGAAAAAACTAAATTACTTAAAAGACACAAAATTACAACATAAGACACAAAATGACCAAAAAAAGACACAGAATTACCAGAAAAGACACAAAATTATTATAAAAAGACACATGACCAAAAAAATACACAAAATTACTAAAGAAGACACAAAATTATTTAAAAAAGACACATAATTACAAAAAAAGACACAAAATTATAATAAAAAGACACAAAATGACCAAAAAAAAGGCACAAATTACTAAAAAAAAGACACAAAATCACCAAAAAAGGCACATTATTTAAAAAAAGACTACACACAACACAGTAAAGTGCCATTCATATAAAACTCACATTAAACTTTCATATCAAGGTGGGGGCCACAATTGGCCCTGCGGGCTGCGAGTTTGAGACCCATGGTTTAGAGTTAGGAAAAGCGAGTTAACTGAACCAGCTGATTGCCAGCTTTTGATACCAGTTATTGTTCTTTTAAACACATTGATCTGTTGTCTTGAACATAAGCAGCTCCGGAGCAGGTTAGCTTAGCACTGTCCATCACACATCCAGTCTGTCCTTGACCAGTAGTCAGATATGGAGCTCCAGGTGTGGAGTTCATGGGTCTACATGACGAGAATGCTGCTGTTACACAGGTGCACTTCCTCCCCCACCAGGTACAGTCAAAGAACACATACAGCACAACACACCCCCTGCAGCATCCTTACCCGCTTTGTTCATCACAGAATGGGACTGTATTCCCTGCTAGCCTCTTGTGAATGTCTTTTTAACCGCTTTTTGGATTGTGGCACATGTTCAGGTTGAACTGGTGACTCTGCTGGATGACAACAGTCTACACATGTGGACTTTAAAAGCTCACAAGGGACTTTCTGAACTTCTGGAGATAGGACGCTTCACACTGACTGGACCACCTGGGTAAAACACACACACACACACACACACACACTTAAACGTAAAGGTTCCCCTTTACCAGTGCAGGTAGTTTTTTAACAAAGCTTTTTTGTGGAATTTTGATCTACATTTCAACCAAAGGATGTTGTTCCAGTGATGATTTCTGGAATGTAGTTTCTGCCAATAAAGTGACTGATCCTGAGGTAGTACTTTTCAGTTGCTCAGCAGTTATTAAGGTGGATGTGACTGATCAAACACAGGCCTCCAGACTGCAACGACATGGCTACAGCAGCAAACACTGGTTGTTGCTTGTATTAACCCTCCCATCCATACTCTTAAGTTCTTGAATTTATTTGAGCCTGAAAAGCCCTTTTAGGCAAATCTGTGATTTGTGATTCTGGGCTCTATAAATAAAATTGACTTGACTGATCAAAAAGGCATCAAGGCACTGCACACTTACCCAGTTTCATAAATCCTGTATAAACATGGTGTAAACTAGAGCTGAAATGATTAGTCAATTATCCAGTTATTTAATGAATCAATCATTAATCAGCAGTGATTTTGTTTCAGTCATTTTCAAGCATAACTGTCAAACCTGGCCTTTTAACCATTTTCTGACATTTCATAGAGCAAACTATTATCAAGAAAAGAATGAGCAGATGCATAGGTAATGAACTTAATTGTTACCTCTCCTGTCCAAGTAATTCCAACTAAATCTTTTTCTTCTCCTCCTCCTCAGTGCCCCTCCGAGTGTGACCAGAGTGACGGCAGTGCTGGCTCACTCCTCAGGAGAGCTGCTGCTGTTGGGGACAGAAGGAGGACATGTCTTCATAGTTGAAGTCCCAGGGTTCAGAGAGCTGGAGGAGAGAAACATTAGCCTTGACCAAGTGACCAGCAGGTGGGCAACCAATCCAGACTTTGTTGCCTTGATTTATTTTTTTTTACATGATCATAACAATAAGGCAGATATTTGTCTAGGCAGGGAGGGGAACATTTCTGTGTTCCCGGTTGATAACAACAGTATATATATATATATATATATATATATATATATATATATATATATATATATATATATATATATATATATATATATATATATATATATATAATGTTGAATTTAAAGGTTTGAAAAGTGCTTGGATTTTGGATAAAGTGCTTGTAAATGCTTGAAATTCTTACTGTATTTCTCTTGCAATCTGACTATAGATAACCGCATTTTCAATGGAAAAAAATATATAAACTGAATAGCCTATAGCCTATATCTGAAATGAAGACTGCTCCGCCTGCGTCTACTTGTTTCTGAGATGTTTCTTGTTGCTCTACCCTGTATCTTCTTACTGAAGGGAGTTTTTCTAATTCCTAGTGGATGTGAGGGCTCCTGAAGTAGCCTATTTGTGGGTGTTTCCTCCTAGTTTGGCAAGTGTATAGTTCCACCAGCTGCCAATTGATGATTTTTGTGAGCTTCCTTTTGCTCCTAACAATCTCATACCAGTATGTTTTATGAGATTGCAGACTACTTTTAGTTGTTAAAAGTGTAATACCATTGCTGGTGGTATGGTAAAGTGAAATTACCCCTTTTAGTATCGAAGTACTAAAAATCGGATTTTGGCTGGCAGTCTGAACGAGGCCCAAGTGATCCCCTGGCTCGTAAAAAAACGGCAGTCTGAAAATGACTGTAGTTTGACTTACGAGACAGGGATTTGTGCCAGATGCACTTAACAACAAAAGATAAGCAACACAAGCTTACAGTAACACTCTGAAGCTTTGCCTCTTCAGATTCTTTGATGTGTTGGTTTTTTCCCCTTTTCCCTGTGGAAATGCACAGTGCAGCAGTATTTCTAATGGAAAGGGCATAAACGAGGGCATAAATGTGTATTGATCATTCTGACTAAACCACCGTCACACACACACCATACAGTACATCACCGTGGCATCAACAGATCAGCTCTGTGTACACCACCTCTCAGCCCCAACAGATCAATAAAGACGTTTCTGTCGTCTCTCTCACTCATTCTTTCCTCTCTCCTGCCTCCTCCAGCGTGCCAGATGACTACATCGGCCGCAGGAATCTGGAACACGTCGAGGCCTTACAGGAGAACCCGGTCAATCCAAACCAGGTTGTCATTGGCTACGGACGGGGTCTCATGGTGATCTGGGATCTGGTGAAACAGTGTGCCATCCAGCACATCCCCGCCACACAGGTAAGTGTTGTGTAGCTCAGCGTAAAGCCTGAAGAGAACAGCAGCCCGTCCTGGATAAACTGTGGTTATAACCAGCATGCCTGATCTCTGTATGCGCTTTGTGTATTTTCCATGTAACTGTAGCAACTGGAGAGCGTGTGGTGGACCGAGGACGGAGGCTACATTCTCAGTTCACACAGTGATGGAAGTTACTGCCGGTGGACGGTGAACGGCGAGGACGCAGAGGAGGAGAAATCAGACATTCCTTACGGTGAGGAAAGAGGTTTTTACTGCACATGTTTTTGACTGCATGAATGTTTTGGGGTTTTTTTGTTAGCTGATGATGACTTTTCTTTTATTGCTGCAGGACATTTCCCCTGCAAGGCCATTTCTAAAATAATCCAGCTACCTACAGAAGAAGGGTGAGTTAACTTTATTCATCTCTTATTTGTCCTCTCTCTTTCAACCCTCAGGGTCGGTTCAAATTTTATGCAAACTTGTACTGCTAAGCACTTAAAATGTGCTCTTTAAAAGCAAGCTATGAAAAATATTATACATTATGATATTCTACTTTCATTGGACTGATTTTTCTCCCTACATCTTACCTATTTTTTTTTTTAAATATCAAACACTAATTGATTTTTGAATATTTTAACCCTTTATATGCCAGGTTTCTGTCATGATGCCACCATTTCTATAGACCTGGCTGCAGTCAGCTGTGTAAATAATCTTTTTTTGTTATGAGTTTGTCATGTCTCTCTAGATGGCTGCATCTTTGATGTGATTCAAGATGATCCATGTTTTGTTATTTTTAAGAAGCAGTACATGCTTGTGTGTGTGGATTGTGTGTATAAATCACATGTTTTTTCTCTATATGCCAAAGCTGGTTAAAAATGATGCAATCTGGTGGAAAGTAGGGTTGTCACGATACTAAAATTTTCAACTTGATACAGATACTCGGGAAAATATTCGATACTCCATACCGTTTTCAATACCACAAGAATAAAAACAAAGACCGCAAAATTTAACAAATATTTTTATTAACAAGAAAAATGCAACATGTAAAAATGAACAGAACCACAGGTTAAATATTTATAATAAAAAACAGTTGTGCAAAAAGAAACTGCAACTATGATAACAAGCTTCAGATACTCAATACTTTTGAAAATGAGTATTGTATCCAGATACAACGTTTTGGTATTGATACTTTTTTGAGTATCGATACTTTTGACAACCCTAGTGGAAAGTAATAAAACTGATCAATTTCAAGGCAGAAGCCCAGACTGACACCAAGATTTAATGAAATGCATGTGTTATGCTTTTACGTAACTGAGATCAAAAATTGTATTTTGAATGGGTTTCAATTGGGCTCATTTTACGCCCTCAACCTTAAGAGTGTAACTTGTTTGTACACAGTGTATTTTAGCCTTACTGCAGGAGCTGAACTGGAAATAACAAGAGCAAATAAAAATGCACAATCTTGCCAAAATTCATGCCAAATGCATGAACTCAGCCAAAACTATTAACAAATGAAGAAAGAAAAGCACGTAAAATGTGCTCAGCCTGCCCTGAGGGTTAAAGTTGTTCTCATTCCCCCACTGTTCTGATGTTTAACTTTATTCCCCAGATGTGTCATATGACCTGTTACACATTAATCTCCAGGCAAACTGAACTGAACTTGAACCTCTCTCTGTGTGTGTGTGTGTGTGTGTGTGCGTGTAGGCCTCCGTTCCTCCTCTTCAGCGGCGGCATGCCCAGGGCCAGCTACGGGGACAGACACTGTATCACGGTGATCCACAGTAAAACACACGTGGCTCTGGACTTCACCTCCAGGATCATCGACTTTTTCGCCATCAGAGACGGACCGGAGCACACAGGCAGGCTACACACACCAAAGCAAATAACTGACGAAATGCAAACACACTCATGCACGTTATAAAGAGGAAGCCGTTGAAAAAAACTGGAATAGCTTATTTGCTTGGATCCAGATTTTATACAATTGTAGTTGGTGACCATGAGAAAGTTGTTTCCAAAGAAGTCAGATCTAGATTTTCTTCTTTCAAACCTTAATGCTTTGTTGGTACTGACTGAAATATGTCCTGAGTCTAAGTAGTAGATGTTTAGATTTGAATTATTCTTATTTTTTGAGCAGTGTCTGATTGAAGTCACACGTTTGCTAATTTTGGACTGCATTTAATTCAAACAAAGATCATGTTTAGCTATTTGCATTAGGCAATCTGTGACATAAGAATAAGATGGTTGGCTTCTTTTGTTGAGTGCCACACACTGTGCATTTTTATTTATCTTGTACGTAGTGTTTACTCACACTACATATTTTAGTCAGCCTCTCTGCACCATCAGAACCTGCAACTTTTATGCTCAACTGACTAGACACGACATAAAGCTAAGAATAGGCTTGGGCTGACAGTCATTATCATTGGATTAACAGTCGATGATGGTTTGAATCAATTAGCAATGCCTACATAGATGTCGATGCTATGACGATTTTTTTTTTGCTGCCATGGTGAATTTTAAGGCAAACATACAGTGTTTTCTTTTCTACCAAGGCAGATCCAGGGCTGGTTTGGAGCCGGTGCCTAATCTTGATTCAGTTCTTTGCTTTCTCGACAGCCAAAGAACCGACTCTAGGCCAGGAAAACTGGTTCCAGAGCGGTACCAACTCTTTGCTGGTCTTGAACCCTGATGCACTGGCGGCAGGGGGTGGGATTATTATGCCCAACAAGACCAGCTAAAACATGTATCATTAATTTAATTCTATTGTTTAAGTGCAATGTGATCAAGACCAGGTGGTCTGTGCTATGTAGCTAGTTAGACCTAGCGGGCTAGCGTCAGCTTACAACAGAGTCTAACATTAACCTCTTACATTCAGTGTTAATACGAACTTAATCGCCGTCCATAACATTCAAGACGAGCATCACAAATGTGTTGTACAATTGAATCAACTATTGATGATGCTCAGGGGGTCGATGGGACGATGGAGTTTTGCACCCTAGCTCACACATTATATTCCTAAAAGTGATCCCGCTAGTGGTCGACCGATACAGGTTTTTTAAGGCCGATGCCGATAATGATTATTTTGAGATCAGTTTTAACCGATCCCCGATATGTGCTGCCGATTTTTTTTGGCCCGATTCTTGAAGCCGATATTGCCTTTTCTCCCTCCATTTTACATGATAAAAATGACACAATGATAACAAATGTCACACAAGTCTCAATTTAAACCAAAAAACATTTATGAACAAAACAAACAAAACATATTAACAGTTGGATAGCAAACAATGTGTATGTTGTTCTAGGCCTGGAGGTGGTGGCTGCTGATACCAGAGGTATCAGCAGCAGCTCACCAGAGAATGGCAGATGTTGCACCGAGCCTTGCCTGCTGTTGGCTCAGTGAAATGGGCTAATTGATCGGCGAACGCATGCATGTATCGGCCGATGCCGATATAGTTAAAAAATGCAACTCTCGGCCCAATATATCGGCCGGCCTATGTATCGGTCAACCTCTAGAGCCAAAAAAAAGAAATAAAAAATAGTGACGGCTCGCCAGCTGTCGAAACACTAAATATCGATACTGGGCGGCCATGAATCGATATAATATTGCCATGCAAAATATCGAGATACTAAGCTGTATCGTTTTTTTCCCTCCACCTCTAATATGTTGTGCAGGTTTGGTGTTCATCCACCTCATGTTGGTCATCTGTCTGTATGTAACCGCTGTTATTCCTCTTCTGTGTCCATCTGCAGGAGACCCCAGTGCGCTGGTGGTCCTGGTGGAAGAGGAGCTGGTAGTCATAGACCTGCAGACTGAGGGCTGGCCAGTCATCCAGACACCGTACCTGGTTCCCCTCCACAGCTCAGCCATCACCTGCTCACACCACGTCTCCGCCATCCCCCTCAAACTGTGGGAGAGGGTCCTCGCTGCTGGAGACCTGCAGAACACACACTACTCCAAGAAGGTAAGCCTTGGGCAGATGTCCCGAAAAGTTAATAAAGTGAATTATTCCAATAACAATGAACTTAAGTTCCATTGTTATTTTACTCATTTCCTGCTATTTCTTTGTTTGTTTTCATGATATTCTCACTGCACATCATAATGCATTTCAAAATAAATAGTAACAAATATTGTTGAAATTACTTATTTTCAGTGTAGATGATACATTAATTGTGGAAAATGCACTTACTTGCTTAAAATGAAACTACATTTTTTCTATAAGTCAATAAAGCTAGAAATAATATAGATTTTATTCCCATCTCATCAATATTAACCTTAAAAATATTTTTTTTTTTCAAACTTGGATGTAAATAAATGGACATTTTGATTTTCCAACTAGATTGAAGGTTCTTTTGACCTCAAACAGTTTAAACACGTTCATGCACGTCACAAATCTGTTCCCTCAACAATATAACAGTATTCTGCTGAGAGACATCTGCACATACAGTTCCCCAGATACAAAACCAGTATGTGACTCTATTTATCATAGAGGGTATGCTGGATCCTGAATATGGAGACATTCCTTCATTTCTGGTGTAACAGATGCATTAAGTTGGTATTATTGTTAAACTTTCATTTCCCCTCTCTCCATGCAGCCATGGCCAATAACGGGAGGCCAGAACCTGGCCCCAGACCCTCCACAGAGAGACCTGCTCCTCACAGGGTCAGTTCTGAACTCTATTGGAAATGTCTACTGGAACATTTCTTTGGCAGATTTCTAACAATATCATGTTTATTTGTGTGTGTGTAGGCATGAAGATGGGACGGTGCGTTTCTGGGACGCATCAGGAGTCTGTCTGTATCCCATGTATAAGTTGAGCACAGCTGGAGTGTTCCACACAGATGCTGATCCCAACGATAACATGAACCAAGGCACTGAAGGGGAGTGGCCGCCATTCAGAAAGGTGTGTGTCTGCTACACAAACCGTCACAGGAAAGAGCCTTTTTGTTTGCGGATCAAAGGTCGACTCCACTGAAGTTCTTTATGGGTTTTAGGAATGGGAACGCCCACTCAGCCTTAGCAAAAAGCAGTGACATACCTACATTACCACTGGAAGCTGTGAATGCTAAATTTGAAATTTGTAGACACCACCTTAGTACGGATCCAAAAGTCACAGAATAACCTACGTCCCTGATTGCGAACAGCTGGTATGCTGTGTAAAACACAAACAAACAGAAAGCATCAAATACGGTGTTCCATTTTCAACAAATTTTAGTGTTTTTGATACTCTGCATATATTTATGCAATAAAAAAAATACAAATACTGACCCGTGTGGGACACCCCAGGCATGTTGAATTATGCTGATCATTTTATTTTTTTAAACTGATGCATGGATATGTTTAAACTTTTTATGATTTCCCCACATTCCCAGATCTCAGCAATTATCTTCAATGAATACAGTATTATTATCAATGACAGGAGTGACGCACAAAACCATGAAAGCAAGACCCAGATTTGAATAGGCCGGAATTATCATGATGATTTTGTCTAAATCCACAATGAAAAGGAACTTTAAGCGATGTCGACACAAACAGAAACGGGATGCATCAAATTCGGTGTTCCATTTTCAATTGAATCAGCAATTTTTCCACATTCTTTTTCATTTATGTTTCAGACAATGTCCCAACTTTTTTGGAAACAGAGTTGGAAATAAACAGCTGGGGGGAAAGGGTTTGATCAGTAGCTCCTGTCTTGTTCAAGGTGAAATCGCTGTTTTTTTAAATGGGGTCTGGTGGCTTTGAAGATAATATGGATAACAGGTCCAGTTCCCCCTTTATTAAGGGTGATCTGACACCAAGGCAAAAGGGTGAAAATATTCATAATATAGCATACATTTAAACTGATATTGTTTTCTTTAGGTGGTCCTTTTAAATGCATTTTAAATAAATTTTTCTGCCCTCCCGTCCATAGCAGTACATATCGCTCTCTTGAAAGCCATCACTCCTTTAACAAAAATAGTAATTTAAGTTCCAGAACAAAGGAGTCGATGGTCGACCGATGCCTAGTTTGTTTGGATCCATTAGTGAAAGTCATGTAATAAAACCACCACAAGTTGCGTCCATAGCAGTACATTGTCTAGCTTCTGTCAATGTACTCTCTCCAAACAAGGATTGTAGGATTGTGTTGTCACTAAAACACTGGCTGTGGAAAGTTCAGAAACATTTGTCAGGTCACATAGAAGAAATACATTTCAGAAGGGCTTGGAAAACTGCCATTTAAATGCTAAAAAGCACAAACTTCAACCAAAATGTGAATGTTTGGATTTGAATATATGAGGAACACTACTGGGAAGCTACTGAATGATCCAAAACCTCATTTGACAAGAAAAGTTTCTTTCAAGGTCTTCGTACAAACCAGTTATGGTGCTTTCAAATGTAAATTGCAGTCTGAAAAGCTCTGCTGCTTTGAGTAGCTATTTTTTTTGTCTGTCTCTTCAATCTTTTTTAGTCTGTCTATACAAGGTCAATGCTAAATTGTTGGCATACCTATCATTTGTACTCTTGTCCAGGTCGGCTGTTTTGACCCCTACAGCGATGACCCAAGGCTCGGCGTTCAGAAGATCCACCTTTGTAAATACAGTGGTTATCTGACTGTAGCTGGCACTGCTGGACAGGTGAGATGACTGAGAAATCTTTAACATTCATACAGTTAATGTTTAAACAGATTAATCTGTGTGTGTGTGTGTGTGTGTGGGTGTGTGTGTGTGTGGTTACCAGACTAATTCTGCAAAAAAATACAGTACAAATGTAAACAACATTACAGAACAACTTGTAAATACTTATATATTTACTGGTATTCAGTGTACAATTAATAATAACTGAATGTTAATTTACTAGTATTCAATGCACAATAAGCAAAATCGGCATGTAAATTTTGCATAAATAATAAGTATAAAAGCACCTGTTAAATTACCAGTAAAGGACGGTATAAGCTACAACTTTAAACATTTTTTTTAAATGACTACAGTTTTAGGATATAAAATTTACAAGTTGTTCTGTAAAGATGTTGACATATGTACTGTATTTTTTACGGAAATATTCTGGTAACCACAGCTGCCAGTTTTTTTTTTCTGTAAAAACAAGACATTTTTACAGTGTATATATTATTTATAATTTGAAAATGTAAGAAATGAGAAGGAAAGAAAACAAAACAACTAAATAACATTAACTACTAGTTCACCCCAACAGAAATACTCTTCAAAGTGGTGCAAACACAACCTTTTTTTGTTTTGTTTTTAAAATTTTCTCAGAAAGTGGTACTGCACACTTAAGCATGCTTTTTGAGCTGTAAACTAATTTATGTACCTGTACTGTCATGAAAAAATAGGGTTGGTGTTAATATTGACACTTCTTACCAAAAATCTGCATTTTATGGTTTCCAAGAGTTGCAGTGCCCCTAGACCTTTGTCACTGTATATATGTCATATGAGGTTTCCAGCAGATTCTGTAATGTCACACCCATGACATTTTTTTCATATATTCTCTCAACATCTATCTCAACATTGTTATTCATCGCTTGTATGGCAGTATATAATTTACACATAGAGTTCAGAACAAAACATGTTTTTTATCATCTGCAAATAAAACAAATTTGAATGTTTTTGATACTCTGCATATATTTATGCAATTAAAAAAATACAAATACTGACCCCTGTGGGACACCCCAGGCATGTTAAATTATGTTGATCATTTATTTCTTTATTTTTTTTTAACTGATGCATGGATATGTTTAAACTTTTTATGTTTTCCCCACATTCCCAGGTCTCAGCAATTATCTTCAGTGAATACAGTATTATTATTAATGACAGGACTGACGCACAAAACCATGAAAACATGACCCAGATTTGAATAGACCGGAATCATGATTTTGTCTAAATCCACAATGGAAAGGAACTTAAGCGATATGTTTGAGCATTGACCAAAGTAACATTTGATGAAGTATCAAAAGGGAACTTACATTTCCATGGTGTTTCTTTAGGTCTCTGTGATGTGCACTTCTGTTTAGGGTTTAATAAAGTATGAGAGGTCCGTCTAGTGTAGACTTGGTTTTGTCAACTTCACACCACATTGTTTGTCTACAAACACAGGTGGAGCTCACATGGTGAGGGTGTTGGGGCCACTTGGTGTCCTTTTTTTAGCCGTCTTGAGCTTGAAATTGGTTTTCAAAAAGGCTGTTTTCTGCTTCTTCACATGTGTTCCACTGCATCTTGTGTTCTTCAGATCCTGGTGCTGGAACTGAACGATGAGGCGGCAGAGCAGATAGTGGAGGCTAAAGTTGTGGATTTGCTGTTGGGCCAAGAGGGCTTCCGCTGGAAGGTAAAGTGTTGGACTCATTACTACAAACAGTAGAACAATGCCAGCACCACAGAGTTTAAGTGATCCCATGTGTTTTATTTCTTGCTGATTAGGGCCACACTCAGCTGGATGTGCGAGAGGAGCCGGTTCTGTTTCCTCCAGGCTTCCAGCCCTTTGCTCTGGTCCAGTGCCAGCCTCCTGCTGTGGTTACCGCCCTCACCCTGCACTCAGAGTGGAAGCTGGTAGCTTTTGGCACCAGCCACGGCTTCGGCCTATACGATTACCAACAGAAGAACAACGTCCTGGTCAAGTAAGGAGACGCAGGGAAAGAGATACATGCTGTATTTGTACAAAGAACGTGTACACCCTCCGGGGATGTTCTGCTTCATGTTTTTAACAGTTGCATAGCTCTATGTAATAGTTTCTTTTTACAGCCACGTTTTGTCTCTACAGATTATCTGGTGGTTTGTGGATTCGGTATCTATGTCACAACCATTCTTCTCAGTTCTAAGACGCTGCTTCTAGTTACAGTCCTCTTGAGACACAAATGCATATTTTCACATTTAATATGACTTGAGAGATTACACTGTCAAAATATAGCACACATTAGAGACTGACAAGCTGACACTCATACACATCAGCATTTTTTATTTACTGCACACTATTGTACTCTGTTTGACATTTCAATGTTGGCAGAACTTTTACATTTATGCTCACCAGACAGGCAAACTTACTAGTATGTTGATGCCAACATCATTTTAGGCAGTCATGATGTTGTTGTACATGAGTTTTGTTAAAAGACAAAAAACAACTGGAGATGAACTATCTATATACAGCGGAGATGGACTGAACACAGGGAGAGGGGCTTCTTGCTTAACCTCTTGGGGCCTCTTGCTCTTAACATAGTCATGGGGTCTATTGAGAATTCGTCTATGGGATTTTTGCATTGGATTTTGTATCATTTTAGAAAATAAGCTCTGTGGCAAACACGTTTCTGATGCTTATACGTTTTGTTCAGCAGGATAATCTTCACAAATGAACACCACTTTTAGGATGTTTGAAACGTTAATACAGCAGATGAAAGTCAAAAGCTAACGTTATGCTATAGCTAACTACACCACATGACTTCAACGTCACTACCGTTGGCTTCAGACGCTCTCTGATAAGCTAACTAGCAGTTTTCACAAGCTAGCAAAACTGTGGCCTAAAACAATTTAATATTTATTGATAATTGCAATACTACAATAGTTTGCAAAAGCACTGAAAGTGACTAGTGAGAGAGTTTCCGCCTGTGTCCGGTGTGATGACGTTTAAAAACCACTGTAGTCTCATTTAGCAACCGCCCTTCTTTTTCACTAATGTATTTTATGTCATACAAACAAAGCGCAAACATCTCTTCAGCTTGTGTTAACCACTGACTTTATTTCAGGCATCTTGCCACCAACGCATTCAAAATCCTCATTGAGTATGAGACAGGCCCCAGTGTGCTAAAATGCTAATTTACTTCCTGTGGCACCCTGTGGGGTGTTTTCAGCTACATAGCTGTCATGAGAAGTACAAGAAGCATTAACAGACAGGTGTCAGTTCAAAGTTGGCTAAAAAACTGTGACAGCTCAAAGATGTTTGAGCAGCGCTTGTTTTACTTTAACAGATAGTTTTAAATGTGTCCTTTAAAGATTTGAAGAATTTCAGGTTATTTTGTACATCAACAATGCATTCAATGTGTTAACTCAGTATTTTCCCAATTGTAGGTGCACCCTGAACCCCAGTGACCAGCTGGCCATGGAGGGTCCTCTGTCCAGGGTGAAGAGCATAAAGAAATCCCTCCGACAGTCCTTCAGGAGAATCAGACGCAGCAGAGTCTCGCTAAGGAAACATCACGTCAACAATGCAGCAAAGGTAGCTCCATGGCTCTCTGCTCCTCTGGCCATATGGAGTCACTAGAAGCTGACTGAGAAAAAGTAACCCACACTTTATTTCTTTCATTCCTTCATCACTCTCTTCTCTCTGAGCAGCTCCAGGAGGCGAACGCTCGTCTGGAGGCAGAGCTGGCAGAGATGGAACTCGCTCCTGTTCAGAGGAAGATCGAGGCTCGCTCCTCTGATGACTCCTTCACCGGTCTCGTACGGACTATTTACTTCGCTGATACCTTCCTCACAGACAGTGAGTTACATCATTAAACCCTAAATGCAGCCCATACGGTTTATTTCCTGTGCTCGTCTATTGACAAAGAACAGAAAGAGAGCCCATATTACATCTATTTTAAAGTCTCTGCATTGGCTGCCTGTGCGCTTCAGATTCTTTTACTGGATTATAATCAATCAATCAATCAAAACTTTATTCCAAATAGGCATACAATCACATACAGTACATAAAACAAACATACAGTGTAAAAGGTGTTATATCACCTAATATTAAAGTGTTTATGCAAATTCCATAAAGCATCTAATAAATAATAGCAGTAAAAAGTGGCATATAAAAAACAGTGCTTATACACTTCCTATAAAAGACACAAATACCAGTGTTTCCACATACAGGACTGGTATCTACCAGAACTCCACCTTGGATTGGTCAACTGTATAATAATATTATCCTGGGACCCCTGCACTCTACATATAAACTTATACATCAGTCTTCTCAGGGTGGCCTGAAAGTTGTTTATCTCCAAGTCACAAAAAAGCTTGCTGGCACTACTACCCCTGGGCTTCTTGAGCAGGATTCTGAGACAGTCATTATATGCAACCTGGAGTTTGCGCAAGCTCTCTTTCTTATAAATCTCTTAATGGTCTTAGTCCAGCCTATTTATCTGATGTACTTTTATCCTATGAACCCTCGAGGACCCTCAAGTCTTCTGGGAGTGACCTTTTAATAAAACCAAAAGTTAGAACTAAAACCCATTTTGAGGTGTCGTTTTGTCACTGTGGATCAGCCTCCATGAAGACCTGACGCCATCAGAGACTGTTCATAATTTTAAGAGCAAACTTAAACTTATCTTTTTAATTTGGCTTTTACTTTAACCACTTTTAAATATTTTTCTGCTCATGCATCTTAATGTGAAAACATGTTCTCTTTTATTTATTTTCTATTATTTATTAGTTTATATATATATTATCATGCTTTCCTGTTTAAGTATTTATTTTCTATTATTTTAGTCTTTTTTTATATAGCTTTATTATTTTTTTTGTTATTACTATTATTATTTACTTAGGTGTTGGGGTGGAGGGTTGGGGATTTGCTTGTTTTTATGTTTAATTATTATTTTTTTATTTTATTTTATATGCGAAGCACTTTGTCTTACATTTCTTTTGTATGAAAAGGGTGATACAAATAAAGTTTGATTGACAGGGTTCATACGGATGCTTGAAATCCTTGAAAATGCTTAAATTTAATGTTGTATTTAGGATTGAGATGGATTGAGATGTGCTTGGATTTTGGATAAAGTGCTTGAAAATGCTTGAAATTCTTACTGTATTTCTCTTGCAAACTGACTATAGATAATCACATGTTCAATAGAAAAAATACAAAATTGAATATTGAGATTAGCAAACAGTACTTTTGGTTGTTACAAGCGTAATACCAACGCTGTTGGTATGGTTGAGTGAAATTACCCCTTTTAGCATGTAAGAACTCATCTAAAACATGCAACTTACAACCATTGTAAGATACTGGAAAAGCTTTAAATGGACCTTGAAAGTCCTTAAAGTGCTTGAATTTCACCACTCAAAAAGTGTATGAACCTTGGATTGATAACTCCTCATTTTCTTGCAGGTTCACATAACACACCCTCCCTATGGGCAGGGACCAACGGTGGCTGTGTGTTTGCGTACATGCTCCGCCTCCCTTCTGTCGAGCACAGAGCAGACGAGCCAATCACCGCACAGCAGGGTGAGAATCAGAGCTTTTGGTGTTTTTCGGCAGCCTGCTTTCACATCTCTGTGGTCTTGTTGTAATCTTCTCTCCCCTCTTCCCCCTTTCCTCCAGCTAAGGAGATCCAGCTCATGCACCGGGCCCCTGTTGTGGGTATCGTGGTGCTGGATGGTCACGGGGCTCCGCTCCCTGAGCCCCTGGAGGTGGCCCACGACCTGGCCCGCTCACCTGACATGCATGGCTCACACCACCTCCTGGTTATATCTGAGGAGCAGTTTAAGGTCAGGGTCACACACTCTGGAAGCTTCTCACACACCACAAACGCTTTGACACAAGATACTGGATTGTAGATGGAACTTATATACATAATTATAGCAGTATTGATGATGCAATATGTTGCAAATATGGATTGAATAGAATTTTATTGAATCAAGCCTCTAGAATTCAAATCCCCTAATGAATCTAATAGGGTTAACGATGTGCAAATAATGTACATTAATGTACATTTTTTTTAATTGAAATTATTTAAACATTTTTAAGATTGCCTAACGATAATGACAATAAATTGTGCTCAACAACACATCAATATTTGGTTAGCTGACTGTTCCAAGGTTATAGTAGTTTTGGATTTTTCATTAGTTTTAGTTTTAATTTCGTTGTGATTTATTGTTTTCAAATTCAGCTAGTTTTAGTTAGTTTTTAGAGTGATTTTGCTAGTTTTAATTCGTTTTTATTTTTTGGAAAATGCTTAGTTTTAGTTTAGTTTTTATTAGTTTTAGTTTTTTTGTAATGGGGTATTTGTTGGGTGCAAGATTAAAAAAAGTCACATTAGATGTTGCCTCTATTCCCTTTGGTTTATCCATCTCAGCCCCAATAAGTTTAAGTCATAAACCCAGATAGATGAAATGGATAAGACGAAAACGAAGGACATTTCCACTATAATTTTAGTTCGTTTTGTAACCGCACAATACAGGTTCAGTGAATTATCGTTTTTACATTTATTTATTTTTTATTTCAGTTAACGAAAATGTATTTCAATTCTAGTTTTCGTTATTCCGTTCGTTTTCGTTAACTATAATAATCTTGCTGTGTTCTTGTGTTCAGGTTTTCACCCTGCCAAAGGTGAGCGCTAAGATGAAGCTAAAGCTAACGGCCATGGACGGCTCCAGGGTACGGAGGGTGGGCGTGGCCTGGTTCGGCAGCAGTAAGTCAGAGGACTACGGCGAGAGCGGCCTCGTCGTTCTGACCAATCAGGGCGACGTCCACGTGGTGTCACTGCCCACGGTCAAGATGCAGGTCCATTACCCCTGCATACGCCGAGAGGACGTCAGCGGCATCGCATCCTGTGTCTTCACCAAGCACGGCCAGGGTGAGGACACATTTGTACTTCTCTGCATTCAGAGATGGTCTTCTGCAGACATTGGTAGTAACGAGTGGTTCATTGAGTTACTGTTGAACCAGTCTGGTCATTCTCCTCTGACCTCTGGCATTAACAAGGCTCTCTGGATATTTTTTCTTGTTGGGACCATTCTCTGTAAACCCTAGAGATGGTTCTGAACCATCTGCTCCCCTTTTCCAAAAACGCAAAATAACAATTTTTCAGAGCATTATATACCAAATTCACATTTTTATCTTTAAGTATATGTATAGTCCAAATTCCATTCCTAAAGCTTTCAGTGAATATTTCCAAGTCAACTCCGATTGCATAAGTACAATACTAGACAACTGACCAGATTTCACCCTCCTCACTATCGTACTAGCCTCGGTCAGTTCTCCTTAAAATACAGAGGATCAATACTCTGGATGATCAATTTAATAGTTCAATACAGTTTTCCTCTCTGAACACATACACGAGTAGTTTAGTGGCTGCTGATTGCTCAGGTCACTAAGTAGTACACACAGACGCATGCACACACACACTTTTGTTTAATTGTAATTTTTAATATTATAATTTTGCTTTATTTTCATAGTAATTTTTTTTCTATTTCATAGTTGTTTTTTTCTGCCGCTACCTTGCACCTTTTATTTTGTTGTTGTTTCTTTATCTTTTTCTTTTTGTCTTATTATTGTGCAAAATAAAAATTTTAAACTAAATGCTGCCATGAGATTTGCTGATTAGATATATGCCTTAATCAGCAGTTACACTGGTGTACCTAATAAAGTAACCGGTGAGTGTATATTGCCAGCCAGCACATATTGGTAGATAAATGAGACTATAGTTTACTAGCTGTAATGCAGTCTTTTGAAACTTTAACAATATGGAGTATTTTACAGGAGTTTGTCAAAAGATAAAGTTTGTCTTCATTTTTTTTACCTTCAAGTCAACATAATAACGTTACCAGTGTACCTACTGTATACAGTCATGGAAAACCTCATTAGACCACCTTTGTTTTCTTCAATTTCTTGTTCATTTTAATGCCTGGTAAAAACTAAAGGTACATTTGTTTGGACAAATATAATGATAACAACAAAAATAGCTGATAAGAGTTTAATTTAAGAGCTGATATCTAGACATTTTCCATAGTTTTCTTGATAATAACCAAAGTCATTATCAAGAAAAACATCTAGAAAATGTCTAAATCGTACCAGGCATTAAAATGAACAAGATATTAGAGAAAACAAGGATCTAATATTTTTTTTCCGTCACTGTGCGTCTGCTTTGTGAAAATATAACCACGGCCAAATGACCATTCTGTCTCCCTTCAGGCTTCTACCTGATCTCGCCGTCTGAGTTTGAACGCTTCTCTCTATCCACCCGCCAGCTGGTGGAGCCTCACTGTCTGGTGGAGGTTCCTCTTCATTCAGGCTCCACCCAACACTGGTCACAGCCCGATGGCGCTTCATCTGCTCATAGGTATACAATAAACCTGCTGGGTTTCTGTATTTCACTCTGGAAACTCACAATTTATTTCAGTACTCATGAGTTTTTGTCTTCTTTGTCCTTCTAGAAATGCCAGACAAGACAGTGAGGATGCAGGTAAAACTGTCTGTCTGAGACCTCTTAATGCAAAAAGCCCAGCGTCATAGTTAAACGTGCATGTGCCACTGGCTGAGGGAACACCACATGTCCACATGTGGTGTTCTGTTTCACGTTGTTAATCTCTGTGCTTGTGCTGTCTGTCTGTTTTACACACACACCTTGTTTGTGGCTGACTGTACTGACGTGTCCTCTGCCTGCTGCCTGTGTGTTCCAGAAAGCGCAGCTAGACGTGTTATGGAGCATGCTTTGCTGAATGACGAGAGTGAGTACTCGAAAAATAGAGACGGAGACTTGTGACGTACAAATATGATCCAGAATGCCCCTCTCTGTGTCTGTGTTTGAGCCCTAAAAGTCTGACTTGAGCTGTCAAAGTACCATGTGCTACCTGTCCTAACTGGTCTGTCAGCTTTCTGCTCCTACTGTCATCAGACACACCCACACCGGCAGGTTGGGAACCTGAAGCGTCACATAGCAGAGTTAACCAAATATCATCCGCATGATTTATATCAAAACTTCCCTTCGATCCCAGCAACTGTATGTTAATGACTGATAAGGTGCTGCAGGTCTCATATGAAGTGCGGAGCACTGGTTAGTTACAGTCATGTTTTATTGTCTTGCAGAAGTACTTCAAGAGATCCAGAAGTCACTAGAAGGAGACCAGACGTAAGTATCAGTGCTAATTACTGTTTTACACTTAAGCACCTGTCAATGCAGCATGTTCCTGGATTTGAAATTGTCGATATACTGGCTTTAAAATAAGCAAAACTAAGGGCTGACCCTTTGGAAGTAGAATTTTTGTGAAGTCGTATATAGCCCCTTTCATAGTGCGTCCCGTAAATGTCCCGCTATTTTGATGGAAAGATCTGTGCCGGCTTTTCACCTTAGGTTTTTCATAGTGATCCCACAAAGGCGTGATATTCTGCCCTTTCACAGTGCAGTCCGACGTCCCGGAAGAGGTTGACTTGCGACAGAACAGCAGCAGTGCTGTACAGTAGCACAATGCTAATAGGCTACACAGCTAGCTCTGTAGCAGTACAGTGTGTATGTGCTGCAGCAGCATGTGTTCAGTTAGCGACGTCCGTTTGTTTACAACAAGCACCGGACACTCTGTGCACAGTTGGCGAAACTGGTTTGTTTACCATCAGCGGCAGACACCATGTGTACAGTTAGCATGCCGGTTTGTTTACAATAAGCGGTGAGCGATGTGCACAGTTAGTGATGGCGGCCGCAGTGAACAGTGATTCGATGATCAAAAATACAGGCTTGCCATGATGGCCTGTTCATAGTGGTCCCACTTCCAACGGTCCCACCAATATTCCGCCTCTGTGATTTGTCATTTGATCCCGGCATCCTGCTTCGGGCGCGTTCATAGTGGAGCCGAGATGTTACAGAGCCATAAATGTCCCGCCATGAAACGGCACTATGATGGGGGCTATAGACTCTGTTTACACTCTGTTTTTAAATGCTTCTTGGGTGATTGGATCACAAGTGGACAGATGAGACACAACGTAGTTTGCACTTGTGCGTATCATGCGTCTATAAGATTGTCCAGCTAGAAGGTGAAGTTGCCCTGTGCACATTTATTACATCAGATAAAAACAACAACTCAAGTCGCTCGATTCAAACTGTTTTTTGGGAAAGCTAAGACAATTTTTGATAAACGTATTAATGTAATAATTTCCTGATAATATAATAACACCTGAAAATGTAATAACATTTGCACTTAACTTGATCGAAAATGTAATAAAACCCAATAATGTAATAACTTCACCAATAATGTAATTAAATATCCTGATTGATATTGTACATTTTACGGATAATGTAATACCTTATTGCATTATTGGAATTTATAACATTTTCATGAAGTTGTTTTGTTGGTTTGTGGTTGTTTTCATGAGGTAGTGATGTGTTTGAAACCTGTGAAGAGGAACGTTTAGGAGTTTAAGAGTTACCTGGGTCTCCAGCGCTGCTCACAAGCTTATCTTAGCTGGAATTCTATCAGTCAGGATATTTTATTACATTATTGGCTTTCATTACATTTTCTATCGAGTTAAGTGCAAACTTTATTACATTTTCAGGCGTTATTACATTGTCAGGAAATTATTACATTATAGGGTGCTGCAAGGCTGAATGAAGTGATGTTGACGGAAGCTGTTGTGTGTTGGCTGCAGGTCGTTCCTGGAGAATAATGTGAAGAGTGCTGTGGCCTGAGCGACATCTCTGGACAGTTCAGGTGAGGCAGAGGCACATTTATAGCATAACTGTATCCCAAATCGGTCACCGTTCGGCTAAGATTCTATCAAAATTTCACATTAACTACTAATATAAATGATTTTATGCTACTAGTTAATTAAATGGTGTGAAACTAAAGTCTAACTTCTTATCTTTCGAACCGTATATTGTTTTAACCGTGTACGTTAGCCTCGGGTTTACCAGAGTCGGCAAAAGGACGCTAACACGGGGGAATTAGCCGTGCGCTAATTGTATCCCACACTTGGATCTCCTCGCTGTAAAAAAATGGGGGCTGCTGAGTTTTTCGGGGGAAATTAGATGTTTCTGGGTAAGCCAAATAAATATCACCGTTATCAACCATCATTATCAACACAACCAGACCGTACTTCTGAAAAAGAAAAAAATAATAAAAATAAAATTGTACTTTTAAGATCCTCGCCCGAGTGTAGCCCAAGAGTTCTAACTGCTTTCTCGCATCAGATTTACTTTCGTGTTGTAATTAGACATGTATATCTCCACGAACATAACCTACATTTCACATGTAGATTGTTAAATATGTATAAATTAATTATGTAATTACACTGGTGGTGGCGATCTTATTCCAAATTTTTCATTTCATTTATCCTTGATTTTCTCGAGGAATCATTGAGGGCAACCCCTCATTTACAATGATGTCGAGAGTACAGACAAAACACATGCAAAAACATTAAAAACAGTTACAGAGAAAGGCAGAGTTATTGGTTATCATAGTTTTAAACTGGCCCATAGTTATAATTGTGTTAAGTTTGAGTGAATGTTGTAAGATGTTCCAGGTAGATGCAGCAAAAAAACTGAAAGCAGTTTTTCCAAATTCAGTATTAGTCCGGGGAACATTGAGCATGAAGCATTAATCACTCGAGCGTGTTGGATAATTACTATGTGACCAGTTTAATAAAGTGCTGAAGTATGGTGGCATGTAGCCAATCAAGACTTTATAAATAAAAAAGGAACCAGCGCATGTCTCGTCTCACAGATAAAGGTGAGACGAGACAAAGTGAAACACCGGAAAGTGCGGAATTGCAGATGTTTCTGATTTGGGATACAGTCTCTATACCTTTTTAGAACTAAAAACTTTCATTACGGCGTTTTGAAATCAACACTGTGTCTCTCTGCTCTGTGTCCTCAGAGTAAACTAACATGTTTATGAAGCGTACTGCAGTCCTGTAGCAGCACTCGCCTCCTGCTCAGCTGAAACAACCACTACTGACCCCCGACCCCCTCGCCTCAGTGACTGACCCCCCCCCCACTCTCAGACTACACCGACAGAGAGAGACGCCTCACGGTTCTCGGCAGTCGTCTTTACGAGCACCACAGGACTCACTCGCAGCGCAGACGGAGGGTGGAGGACGACACACCACCTGTGCCTAAAGACCACACGCTGTACACAGACGATGGCAGCACGGTCACAACCATCCAACCCAAAGCTACATGAAGCACATTCCTGACATGTGACCAACGCCATCACCCATCACACCCAGATCAACTCCAGCATCATATCACCATCTCGGATCTGCCATCGACTCATCGTTGGAGCTGTTTGACTTAAATAGCAACCACTTCACTCTGAAAAGCCTTTATCACCACCAGCCTTTTTGATGTGGATTCTGCCAGTGGAAGAAAAAAGTTTTTTTTTAGTTTTTTTTTTTTTTTTTATAATCGCCACGCTCTCTGCTGTGCAATCTCACTGGCCTTCATCTCCCCACACGGACATACAGCTGAAAGGATTGTGGGGGGTGATTTGAATAATGATGAAAATAATTTAACGGTTAAATTTTATGTGATTTGTGCCTGATTTTTATTTTTTATTTTAAGACACCTCAGATTTACACTGTGGAAGCCCATTTCTGCCAGGAAAAAGAAAAAAAAAGTTAGGAATGATGAGAAGAAAAGAAAGTTGTTTTATGTATATTAAACCATCCTGGTCATTAAATTAGTCCTAGCATTACCATTACATGTCCCCTGTATACTGCTAACACAGCCCCTCCCGTCCACTCTAGACTTTGTATCCGGCCATAGGTACTTCTCCACTATTGCGGAGCTCACAGTGCTGTACTTTTTTGGGGGATCAGCTTTCTACGGGGTTTGGTTTTTAATTATTTTTTATGTAAACCAATTTTTTTATGCCAGCAATGAATAATGTAATTTAGGAATGTAATTGTAAGCTATTGTAGTGAAATGTTTTTAATATATACAGTATGTATGTGACTCAGTCTGTACCTGTGGGCCTGTTGTAACTGGGGTTGGCTGCTACTTAGATCATGCAAGGAAATATTTTGGTACTGTGTCTCAGAATGCTGGGTATTTAGCATCAGCCTAGAATATATTTTTGTAGTGAACTGATTCAGAACCCTAATTTTTTTATTTGTAACTTCACACTACAGTTTTCTTGTGGATAATTATTACATGTTTTTTTTTCCCAAGAATGATCGTGTCTGTTTTTATTTACTCGGTGCACTGACATCTTTAAGTTTTCCACATCGTTCGTCTGTGCTGCACCGCAAACAAATGTTTGACAGTGTCTGAATGCCGTTTCGGTCTTTGTACGCTTCAATGAAAGTTGAAAAAACATTTAGATTCCCAACCCATCATTTTGGCCTGTCTGATTATATTCCAAAACGCCATGTTCTTTTTCAGTTTTTGCTCTCTTCTTAAAGCTCAGCTATAATCTTGGTCTTTGTGAGCCGCTGCGGCCGGGCCATCTCTGGTGAAGTGGATAAAAGAGGGATCAGTTGTCATACACGGACAGCCAAGAGTTTTGATCATCCATTATAGAATGAGGCGCTTTGTCCTCTAATTGCCTCGAGCCATGGTAGCTTCGCTGCAACCTGAGCCCTCTAAGGACCTGGCTGAGGCTGGCCCAGCTAACAGCAGCAGCTCTGTTAGAGGATGACCCTGCAAGATGACTCATTGTCATGTGCAACCTGAAGACGTTTAATGAGCTAGAAAATACCTGAGACTTTGGTATGGAGCTTAATGTGTTGTTGTAGTTCCACAAGTCTGTGTCATACCTCCAAGCTTTCATTTGTACCGTAACATCATACAGTCAAAAGTTTAGACACGCCTTCTCATTTAATATTTTTTCATTATTTTGATTATATTTTCTACATTATGGATTAACATTTAAGCCATCAAAACTATGAAAGAATTATATAGTAAACAAAAATGTTAAACCAGAATCTGTTTTCTATTTTAGATTCTTCAAAGTAGCCACATTTTTGCTTTAATGGTTTCAAAGACATTAAGAAGCCATGAAATTCCACAAACTAACTTTTGACAAGGTGCACCTGTTGATTGAAAACCTTTCAGGTGATCAGCTCATGAGTCTGACTGAGAGAATAACAGAAGTGTGCAAAGCTGTCATCAAAGCAAGAGGTGGCCACTTCAAAGAATCTAAAACAGAAAACATGTTCTGGTTAGTTTAACACTTTTTTTTTACTACATAACTACATGTTTTCCCGTGTCAGTGTGGCTTCTCTCGGATCCTCTCTCAGGGTTTTCCCTGGGTTTTTAGAGGTCTTAGGGGCGTGAGCAGCTGAAGCAGCGGGGTTAGTGTTCCTCGGCCTTACATTTTTTTAAAAAGCTTTTTTTACCAAAAACTGTGCAATTTCACATAATTTTGACCACTATCATTACTATAGGTAACTGAAAAACAGATTCAATTTGCTTTAGTTGTAATTTACACTTTATTTGCACAATTCACAGCCCCCTTTTGAACATTTAATTCTTCTGGCTGAATTGGTCCTGTAGAACCGCTGAACAAACTTCTCCATGGCAGAAGTTCCTTGGCTGGCGGGGGGCTAAATGAGAGCAAACACCTCACAAAACATTTTTCACAGTCGGGAGATACCGTATTATAAAATCTTTGCTATCCAATACTGTGTCATTTTTAATTGCTGTCAACATGCTTTCCACTAGGACGTGGAGCAGCCAGCCAGTGTTTTTTTCCATAAAAGCCCAAATTTGGTGGCCTCCCACAGATCTAATTCCACTATTCCATCATATACACTGAACTTAATCAATGCCTATTTTAAGATTTATTTTAAAGGAGAATAAGGGTTCTTGTATATTTTATTTAAGGCATCTTATTTTGACAGTCTTTTTGTAAATTCTGTGGTCAATTCTGTTAACACACTGCACTCTTCTTTTGAAAGCGGCATGTGTTTAGCGGCAGGAAGTTATTCAAAACAGTTAGTCACAGTTCAGTGTGATTCAACCCTCTCTCCAAACTCTGTATGGAGTTTGCATGTTCTCCCCGTGTCAGCGTGGCTTCTCTTGGTTCCTTCCGCTTCAAGCCCCACAACCTGGCTAAATGTTTCCTCTTGCTTCCAGTTTGCTAAGCTAGGCTTTACCTAACACACCTGACAGGAGATCAAGCTTCTTATCCCATTCTCTGAATAAATGTTTTTCCCAAATGGTTGGGCCATTCCTAATACAAAAGTAAGTCGTTATATTTCAGTGTGTTCAATCATCTTCTGATGATGGTTGACAAATGAGTTATTAGACATTAGGTCTGTTACAAACACTCACCTGCCACTTTATTAGCTATCAGGGTGTACCTAATAAAGTGGTGGTGTGGTCTTCATCTGCTTCAAGGTTGGACGTATTTTGGTTCAGAGATGGTCTTGTGCAGACCTTGGCTATAACAAGTGGTCATTTGAGTAACTGTTGAACCAGTCTGGTCGTTCTCCTCTGACCTCTGGCATCATCAAGGCTCACTGGATATTTTCTCTTTTTGGGACCATTCTCTGTAAACCCTAGAGATGGTTGTTAGATCAGCAGTTTGTTAAATCCTCAGACCAACAACCATGCCACGTTCAAAGTCACTTAAATCACCTTTCTTGCCCATTCTGATGCTGCTTTGAACTCCAGTAGCTTGTCTTCACCATGTCTACAGGCCTAAGGAAAATTCAAGATCTGATTAATCAGAACTGTCTACTTAATTTATATTATAGCTTGATTTATCCACACATTATACACTGCAACATATTTCGGGCCACTACATATGCCTCCAACATGTCTAAATGAATTGATTAACTGCCATGTGATTGGTTGATTAGATATTTGCATTAACGAGCAGTTGCACAGTTCTACCTTGTAAAGTGGCTGGTGATTGTATATCAGTATGTTCAATCATTTGCTGTTGGTTGACAAGTGAGTTTTTAGACATTAGGTTTGTTACATATAAATGGTTCCATCATAACGAAAGTTATGTAGAGGTCTAAGAAGATTTACCCTGGTCTGAACCAAACCTCACATGAATGCTTAGTTACACACTCAGGAGAAGCATCCAATTTCGTTGAATCTTTAAATTTAGGACCACGAAGAAAAAAATGGAGCATGATTCTTACGCCGTTGATCCTGAGTGTATATGAAAATATTTAAAGACTTGAAACGTCAGGAGATCGAACAATCTCACTTTCTCCTTAGGTGGTAGTATACAGATCATTACATTATATTAAAACCTTGGCATCATATAAAAGTTGTATTTAAATATGTGTATTTTTACGAATTTTAATGCATCATTTTTGCATTCATCCAATGCAGCAGAGTACCATGATTATTGAAGAAGCCACTGACTTTTCTACCTGGCTCTTGTGTTACTATTGAGGAGATGACCTCCATAAAATGGCACTATGCTTCAGTGACCTGCAGAATAATTAAGCACCACCTAAAGGCAGAATTTTGCATCCTACCTCCAATCTTTAGTTTGTACCTTCACATCATACAGTACCAGTCAAACACCGTCTCATTCAATGTGTGTGTGTGTGTGTGTGTGTGTGCACGCGCGCACGCGCGCGTGCGCATGCGTATGTGGATGAGGGCCAGATGCTACGACATAAATATAAATATATATAACATGGCTCACTTATATGTATAACACAATGAAAATAAATAGGCAAACAAAGCAATAAGCGCTAACGCGAGAAGAGAGGGAGGAGGAAAGAAAGAGAGAAAACAAATAAACAAGAATAAATAAAACTAGGCCTGCAAGCAGGACTGAACGGTACCGAGCAGAGTGGAGCCGTCGGAGGAGGCCACGTCGGGCGCGGCGCTCTGGGCTCAGTCCCTATGCATCCCAAATGGCGTGTCTGTGTAAAACATGTTACTTCCTGTAGCCAGCGGGGGTGGCAATATTGATATGTGGGTGTGTTCAGGGCTGGACCCTCATCACGTATGAGAAATTTGGGACAGATTGGACAATGTATGGTCAAGTTATACGGTCTCGTGTGTTGTGGCGAGACGGCATAATTTGCAGCCATACCACGCCCACATAGTGTGACGGTCAATAAAGCTTTTGATAACTTTTGATCCCAAAGGCCTTGTGATGGTACTGACCAACTTTGAAGTCAATCAGGTTAAATCTGTAGGAGGAGTTCATTAAAATATGAAATGTGGTCATTTAATGAAAGTGGGCGTGGATATAGCATAAGGGGCGGGGCTTTATGAATTATTATGATTTAGAAGTGTTAAGGGCTGGACTCTGATGAGGCCGGGTTAGGGTTAGGGTTAGGGTTAGGGCTATGGTTAGTTTACTTCAAACTTGGTCAGTACCATCACAAGGCCTTTGGGATCAAAAGTTCAAATCTTTACCGACAGTCACACTATGTGGGCGTGGCATGGCGGCAAAATATTGCGTCTCGCCATAAAACACAAGATTGTTATAACTTTTCCATTCTTTGTCCCATCTGCGCCAAACTTCTCATGCTTCATCAGAGTACAGCCCTTAACACTTCTACATAACAATTTTTTCATAAAGCCCCGCCCCTTGTGCTTTATCCATGCCCCCTTTCATAAAATGACCACTTTGCATACTTTACATAACTCCTCCAAGAGATTTAATCCCATTGCCTTCAAACTTGGTCAGTACCATCACAAGGCCTTGGGGAACACAACTTATCAACACGTTTACTGACCTTCACAATATGTGGGCGTGGCATGGCGGCAAAATATGGCGTCTCGCCATAAAACACGAGATCATTATAACTTTTCCATTCTTTGTCTGATCTGATCCAAACTTGTCATGCTTCATCAGAGTCCAGCCCTTAACACTTGTAAATAACAATATTTCATAAAGACCCGCCCCTTTTGCTTTATCCACGCCACCTTTCATCAAATGACCACGTTGCATACTTTACATAACTCCTCCAAGAGATTTAATCCCATTGCCTTTAAACTTGGTCAGTACCATCAAAGGGCCTTGGGGAACAAAATTTATCAACACCTTTACTGACCTTCACAATATGTGGGCGTGGCATGGCGGCAAAATATGGAGTTTGCCATCTAACACCAGACTGGATAACTTGACCATACATTGTCCAATCTGTCCCAAATTTCACACAAGTGATAAGGGTCCAGTCCAGAACACACCCACGTGTCAATAGTGACACCCAGTCATAGCGCCCCCTGCTGGTAACAGGAAATAACATGTTTTACACCTACCCGAGCAGAGTAGTAGGAGACACGCAATTTGGCACGCATAGGGACTGAGCACACAGCGTCATGCCCGACGTGGCCTCCCCCGACGGCTCCACTCTGCTCGGTCCCATTCAGTCCTGCTTGCAGGCCTAGTTTTAGTTTTAATTTCGTTGTGATTTTTTGTTTTCAAATTCAGTTTAATTCGTTTTTAGAGTGAGTTTGCTAGTTTTAATTAGTTTTTTTTTTTATGTTTAGGTTTTATTAGTTTTAGGGTTAGTTTTAGTTTTTTGTAATGGGGTATGTGTTGGGTGTGAGATTCAATAAGGTCAGAATAAATTTAGCCTTTATTTCCTTTGGTTTAGCCATCTCAGCCCCAATAAGTTTATTAAGTCATAAAACCAGATAGATTAAATAGATTAGACGAAAACGAAGGACATTTTCACGATAATTTTAGTTAGTTTTAGTTAGTTTTGTAACCACATAATACAGTTTCTTAAAAACTTGTTTTTATTTTTATTTCAGTTAACAAAAATGTTTTTCAATTCTAGTTTTCGTTATTTCGTTAGTTTTCGTTAACTATAATAACCTTGTTCCTGTGTCAGCGTGGCTTCTCTCGAATCCCCGTCTTCCTCCAGCTCCCTGTGACCTGAGTTCAGATAAGCGGTTAAAGATCATGAATGAATGGATGGATGGATAATTTCATGTGTTTTTTCATAGTTTTGATGCCTTCAGTATTAATCTACAATGTTGAAATTAATTTAAAAAATGAAAAAACATTGAATAAGAAAGTGTGTCCAAACTTTTGACTGGTAATGTATATGCCAACAAAATATTTAATAGTTAACTTTTTGTTGACTCAGTAAAATAACTTTCAAAATTATACGGTATCTTCCCTATGGAGGAGAAAAGCTTGTTTTTGCACATTCAAATATCTGTTGATATGTGGTGATGGCTTTACAGCTTTATCCATCTTAGTACACACCATATAACTTCCTATGATCTGTTATGTTCTGATATTTTTAAGTTTGAAGTTTTACTTTGAATCCACCTCCAAAATGTGTTTGTGATGGTTAGGTTACATTGAGAGTGCGAATTGTGGGAGAGCTTTACAAATCACCAGCTCCCTCCTCAGTTGTTTGTCATTTCTGAAACCTGAAGAAATTAAAGTTGGATTAAGACAATCCTCAGCTATGGTCCATTCCCCCTGGCAACCCGTTATCCAATTTCAGAGATTGTCCCATCTGGCAAAATCTATTTGGTTTACTGACAATAGTCTACCCCTGCTGTATTAAATCTGTCGTTTATGTTGAGTAAGACTATGTTATACAAAAAAACAAAAAATGTCCATTAACCTGCACAGAGATGATGACAATTTAGAAATTAAGCCTGTTCGGCATTCCTGTACACACTAATGGAATCTCCCTCTCCCAGAGGAAAAAGCTGGGTAATGAACCCCTTCTCTCTCTCCTCTATCTTTCTCTCCCTCTCTCATCCATCAGCGCCTATTGTTGATCACTCTAGGCAGCACCTCTCACCTTTCCTCCGCAGCATTCACCAGCTGGCCATATGAACGGCAGCAGAGCTGTATGACCTGCCAGGTAGAGCTGTATTATTCAGAAGGCACCTTGTGTGTATGTGTGTGTATGCGTCCGTGCACGCCAGCTCACCTTTGTCGATGGAGGCTTTGTGCGTATGCATAAACCACACAAACTTTTTGGTGGGTGTGTATTACATATTTGGCTGTGTGCCTCCCTGTATAATGTTAGTGGGTGGGATATTGGTGTGTAACTTCCCTTCAGCTCTCTTTCTGAGCATGGCTGAACATTTGTATCACTGACACCAGCTCTTGAGGACAAGCCGGAGCACTTTGCAGCCCCCCAGCCATGCCTGGGTTTCACCTGAGAAGCCTGGTAAGCTATATTACACTGAAATGAGCTCTCACTGCTTTCCCCCCAGGGCGTACAGGCTATACAACTACATTTAGGCAGATCTAAAGATAGCCTTTCACTGCCGTTTAGATTTAACCTGCAGATAATGGCTATTGTTTGCTGTAACAAAAAGGAAAAGGATAGTAGTTGTCATCCAGCATGGAAAAGAGTCATAGCAACTTTTGCACTGTCAAGTTTGTCTTGATAGAGCTGCATTGCAGCCCTCAAACATAGACAGATACCAAATCAGGTCAGCCGTAGCTAAACTAGGTCTGACCTGGGTGTCTTTAGAACAAGGATCAGGGACTTAAAAGTTTGAAACCTAGTCTAGATACTGATAGATTGAGCTAAGGACCTGGTTTCACTGAGTTTGACAGACATGTTACTCAACTTACAACCTGTAGTGGTTCATTTTATTGAGTGGCTAACTTATCCAAGTGTGTTGTTAAAAGGTTAAAAATACCCAATGCTTTACCTAAAAAAAGATAAGTATATGTATATATTTTTTTAATTTTCTAGGTAATATCAACTCTGAAGAATTGATAGCATGTCACCGGTCAAGTCCCGAGGTAGAACAAATGCCACAAAGGACAGGGCAGATGGAGCAAAAAAAGGAAATGAGGAGAAAAAAGTGAGACAAAATAGTTCCAAAGCACTTCAGCCTCCCTCTAAAGTATCTGATGGGAAAGAAAAATGTAGAGTGAATTCACCAATTGTGAAGGACAGAAAGACGGATGCAGCAAAGAGCAATAGAAGGAATAAAGTAGATCAATGTAAAAAGAGAAATACAGAACCAAAAGAACAAGTGGGGAGCACTCTAGGGAATGGAACAACTGTAAATCATAGATCACAACCTCAACATGACAAAGTTGGTAAGATGCGCATAAACAAGTCCAAACTCAAGCCTTCACCAAAAGCAGTGAGGATAAACAACAAGCTCCTTACGAAACCTGAAAATAAGAGACGTGACAAGGTGACAGAGAGTGAGGAAGAGGACGAATCAGAGAGTGATACAGGAAGCTCAGCGGAGGTGACAGAAGAGGAGACGAGTAGTAATGATGAGAAGGAGGAGGAGCAAGGCAGCGACGAAGAGCCATCTGAGACACATGGAAGTGAGGAGAGCAGTGAGGAGAAGGCTGAGGCGTTAGATAGTCAGAGAGACACGGGACAGACAGCTGACGAGGAATCAGACAAAGAGCATTCGGAGGAAGCCGAATCCAGAAGCGAACCAGTCACATCAAGTGAAGAAGAAGGTATAAACGAGAAGGAAGTTGAAGTATCCGAGGCATCCATCAGTGATGTGGGTGAAGACGAGGAGATAACCAAGGAGGACACAAAGCCAACAGCTGACAAAGCCTGCAGACGACGCAGACAGACTCCCCGTGCCTCGAGGCCTGCACAAGGACCGAAACACAAGATGTTTAAAAAAACAAAGGCAGATAAGCAGGCTGAGAAAGAGGAGAAACAAAGAGCCAAAGCAGAGAAGCAAAGGTTAGAAAAGGAAGCCAAACAAAAAGCCAAAGATGAAAAAAAGAACAAAAAGAAACGACAGAAAGAGGAAAAATCCAGTTCTGCAACAGAGGAGACGCAACCACCAAAAGGTCTTTCTGGAAATGTGGTTGACACAGCAAAGGGAAAGACCCAGTTAGCAAACAAAATAAAGAAGATCAATGAGAAATATGCTCCTGTAGAAGCTGATCCAGATGAGGAAGAGGAGGAGGCCGAACCAACATTGACCAATGCCATCAAAGGCCAAAACCGAATTATGCTTCTTAAAGCCAAAGGTAAAGACCTCAAAGCCATTCTGGACCCTGCAGAGCAGCAGGACACTGGAGGTGCCGTCAAAGGTCGGTTGCTCTTGGGGAAGGTAAAGATGGCATCTCTCCGGAACAAAGCAAATAAGATGTTACCAAAGCCTGATGAGGAAACATCAGAGAGTGATGCCAGTGATGGGGGGTCCTGCAAACCCAAGGAATGTTTGATAGCACGAAGATCAGGGATGACCACTCTTCGCCGAATGTCTGGTTGGATTCAGAAAAACATGCCACGGGGGTTAAATGTGAGAAAGAAGTTTTCTGCTTGGACTAAAGCCATTGGGTTCTCCCACTGGCTCTCCATTCGGATGATAAAACAGAAGCAAGGGCCCAGAAAATCTAAGGGTAATATCCTCAAACATAGGATGGCCATGAGAGTTGCCAGTAAAACCAGCTTGGCAAGTAAGAAAAACAAGAGTTCCCCTGCAGACAAATTGGGTAAAGAGAATGCCAGCGTCCAGGGAATTGTGGGGGAGGGAGGGGAGGAAGTGGTCCCAGCTGGGGAGAAAGAGGTAGAAGCCAAATTTGCTGTGGTACTCCCCAGGATGAACAAACTGGGCAATGCAAAGTTAGCTGATGTTTCCCAGGCAGCTCCTGGAAATGGTTCTCCATCAGGTACAATGGGACCACCAGGAGAACCCACTACATCCCAGCCAAAACCCCCTAAACCAGGAGCAAGGCTTGTGCTTCCTGTCAAACCAGATCTCAGCCTCCTGAAGTCCATCAAGAAGTCCTTTCCAGGAGGGTTAGCGTCAGGTGTAGATGTGTCAGAGAGGAGCCCTGGGTCGAATGGTGCACTGGAGGGATCATCCAACTCTGAGGAAAGAAACAGGAGAGCTGCTCTAGACAATCAAGATGGAGTCAGTGTGCTACAGGCTGCAAGAGGGAAACTGGACCCCTCTCAAATCAACCTGAGCAAGATGCGTTTGTCAGGCGGAACAAAAAATGGTGCGCCAACTCGAGCCAAGGGACCAGACTTGGAGAGAGAGGCTGCAGCTGGGCTACCCAGGTCCACCACTCAGCCCTTTCCAAATGGGGAGACAAGCGCTGTGATGCCAGGTGTCCGGTCCTTGTATGAAGAAGAGGCAGACAGGGAAGTGGCCCAGCTGATGGGTGAGGGGGGCGTGTATACTATCAACCAGCCAGAGGTGCACTGGGCTGGTAACCCACGGATGAGTGGAGACCCTCAGGTATGTGTTACGTTTTTGGTGGCAGACTCTGGTATGAAATTTATAATCCTAGAAAAATAACAACAGTGGGAGTGTGACAACATGTAGTTGAATCTTTGATCCAATGATTCTTTGAAAGTCAATCATCTGTCTTTGCTGTGTGTGGGATCAGGACTGGCTGCGTGCTGAGAACTTGTTGCCCCACCAGACAGTAGAGAAGCTAACCAAGTGGACAGTCTATGATGATGAGGGCCAGACCAGGACTGTTCCTGCCCACAATGGCAGGGGCCCCTGGGAATCAGAAGACCCCACCCAGGAGATGCTTGAGAGTCGAATGGTCACCACACAGGTATGAAAAAGTCCTCTTAGCACCCCTGGCCTAGAGGAGGGAAGAAAAATTAGATGCAAAGCAAACCCCCTTTTGCCACTTGATTGATTGAGCAGTTGATTGTACAGACATTATCTGTAGCTGACCAGCAGTGTACCAATTGCTCAGACTCTGATTGGCTGGAGAACCTACTGGGAATTCTGGTTCTTTTCCTTTTTCCTCCAGATCCTAATCCTCCAGCTATCAACTTTCATAAATTGAAGCGATAAAGCCTGGATTATTCCACTATCCAACAAACATCTCTGCCATTCACATCAACCGTAGAGGTGTCTACCTTCTGTCCTATATAATATAACAAGGTGGTACTCTGCCTGTTGAAAATATCACAGTTATATTGTTGAAATTATTAAATTAAGGCGATGGAGATAGACATTATGTTTAGTTGGCATGCACATTATATGATGGGCACCAGGAGTTTATCCAAACAGTCTTTTCTCCAGCCTGTATTTGGCTTTCCTGAACTAATGATATTGATAAAGGTGCAATAACACTGACAGGTGCAAGAAAAGTAATCAACCACTTTGGTCCATACAGTCCCAAGAGGAGGTCTAATGAGGTTAAATTAAACGAAACACCTGAGTGGGTGGACAGTTGGTAAGCAGGCCCTTAATTGCGATCTCCTGATTGATACAGATGTGATAGTAAAATGTTGATCACTGTGGTTGTGATGTGACAATACATCTCCTTGACCAGTCATGATTTACAGCACTGCCAGCAACCCTTGTAAGAAACCTGGAACTCACATATAGTAAGGGCCACATATAGTTTCAGGAACTTGTCTCCAAAGCAGGCAATGAATAGGGCCAGTGACAATGAACATGCCCGGTTTTACATTTAAGAAAGTGGAAAAAGCCTAAAAGTGGACCAGGGTGTTTGGAAAGGAGGATATCTTGGCGCGAGACTCAAAGAATAATTCGTATCCATAACACATTTCATAGCAAAATGGCCAGTACTTGTCCAGGTAATTGATCCAGAACAAAGTGTTGGACTGACAAAAAAGCCTATCTGACTGACACCCATGCTCTGGAAAGACTGCCTTGCACTTTGACCATTTAACATTGTAGTACTCCTGAGCCATTTTTATTGATTTATCTGTGTACGTAGTATTTTTCTACTACGAAACCTAAGAGACAAACATGACCCCTATTCAGAAAAGTTATAGTCTAACGTCTTAGGGTTGGAATGTAAGCATATCAGTTCTAATCATCACTTGTAGCCAGTGTGCACACAAGACAATAGGGCATAAAAGACTTACTGCTGGTTTATTTATTTCCTGGTCTGTGCAGATACAATAGAGCATACAACACACCGCAGCATGCTGCTATGAGATTGCAGTATATCAGCTATCACGCTGCTCCACTGCTGCAAGTGGATTGGTTACTTGCTGTGGAAAGGTTACTAGTGGAGTGGACCTTTAGCAGCAGGGAAGTGCAGAAACAAAACACATCTTAAACCATAAAGGGCTCTGGCAAAGGATCAGTCACTTTTTCTTCAAATCAAAATTATTTTTGATTCGATGTTAGCCAGACTAGTTAATGACTGTGGAGAGAAGGTAAGGAAAAAGTTATCTGAAGTTCACAGCCCTGACTGACAGAAAGGATGTATCGTTTTAATGTGGACTTGTGTCTTCTTAGCTGCTAATATCTCTGCCTTTTTCAGGTGCTTATTCCTGGCAGCAAAAGAGTTGTAGAGGTGGATGAAGTGGAAGATTTGTCCCAGCTGGAGTGAGTTCTATCTCTCTCTCTCTCTCTCTCTCTCTCACACACACACACACACACACACACACACACACAGTACCTTCAGAGGAGGATAAACATGCACTTTTCCACCCTTTTTGCCTGATGTTCTTAGAGAGGTCTGCGAGAGCTCAGTGCTTCTAAATCTGAAGAAGAGGTTCCACCGTGACTGCATTTATGTAAGTAACATTACTGACCTCACTCTATGATCTGAAGCATTTTTCAAATGACTAAACTGTTCCAATCTTTTGGGGCAAATACTTTGTGCCGCAACTGGAATTTTATGTTGAATAGATTTTGGAAAAAGCTTATATGTATAGTGTATAGAAGCATTTTAAAACTGAGCAGCTGTAGGGTTATTGCTATTATTGTTGTCATTTTTTATCTTGTTCTTCTCTGTCTTTCTCTCTCCTCTAAACTTTTCCCCTCTATCCTCCCTCCCTCTCCCCTCTCTCTATCGACTGTATTTTACTATGTTGATCTGTCCTGTACAACGAGATCTACTGCACGTCTGTCCATCCTGGGAGGGGGATCCCTCCTCTGTTCCTCTCCCTGAGGTTTCTTCTTTTTTTCCTGTTGAAGGTTTTTTTTTTTATGAGTTTGTCCTTGTCAGCTGTGAGGGTCAAAGAGCAGAGCATGTCGTGTCCTGTAGAGTCTGATTCTGGGCTCTGTAAATTGAATTGAATTGAATTGAATTGAATTGAATTGAATTGAATTGAATTGAATTAAATTAAATTAAATTAAATTAAATTGAACCGTCCACTGAGAAATATGATGAGATTTGGTTGAATTATCCAAAGAACCGAGTAAGAAGGACCTTAAGTTAAGATCTTTTTTGCAAAGGTACACATTTCATGCTTAAATGCTACATGAGAGCCAAATAGTGGCGATCATCTTGGCAGATAAGAAAAAAACACCAATGTTTTTGCTAAATTAGATTTTCAGACTTGTTTTTCCCCCAAAAAGTATTTTGTTTTCAGTATTACAATTTTCTTTACTCACAGACTTACATTGGAAACATGCTGCTGTCCATTAACCCCTTCAAGCCCATTCAAATCTACACAGAGGAGCTGAGACAGAAATACCAGGGCAAAGACAAGCAGAGAAACCCACCGTGAGCAAACACTTCTCACACCTCTTTTTCTTATTGTACTTTGATTTACAACTCTTTGCAACATCTGCCCACCTCACGTTGTCCATTCCCTATGTTTGACTTTCTGTTGTTCTCTGTTTCAGCCATGTGTATGCCATAGCCGACGCAGCTTTCAGTCAGTCTCAAACCTCCACACAGGAGCAGTGCATCATTATAAGGTGACCAAAACACCAATTCTATCATGTATCATCAATTTCTAAGCAGTTTTGCTTTTCGTTTTCTTCATAAAACTTTTCTCCATCATTTTTAATCTATACAGATACAAACATTATGTTAAATGATAAGGCTTCCTATTGTAGATTTTTTTAATCACAGTCAACAAATCCAATGAAAATATCAAAACCAACACCAAATGTAATGTGCTATAAGGTATTGTGTGTGTGTGTGTGTCCAAAGTCTCTGACCAATCAATGGTCTGCATTGTTTGAACTCTACCTTCTCGTATCAGCTTAGCTTGCTTAAAACCTCAATTGTAAAGTACCAGATACCAGGTACTATACCCAAGTTTTGCTCAGAGAAAACCAAAAAAAGTGTGAGGCATGTTGAGTGGAGCCGTGCTGTACCATGCATTGGAAATGCAGTTTAATGGCATTTCAACCACTGCTAAAATTCAGCATATCCATTTCATTTTCTATTTCTTGTATAGTGGCCAGAGTGGTTCAGGGAAGACTGAAGCTACTAAGCTGATAGTCCACTACCTCAGCTCCTTGTATCAGGGCAGAAACGACAACCTGCGACAGGTAATTTACTGTAGAAAACCATAGACTGTATATAAATAACTGATGTAGTCACCGTGACGTCACCCATTGTTTGTGGCCCATTGGAAGCGTTGAGTTCAGCGCTGCCATCTTGATTCCGATACGGGGAGCAGACCATATTTGGACTGTGAAGGAGCGAGAGGGATCTGATCACTGACTACAGCCTCTCTACACCTCAACCTGACTGAGAGAAGTCACTGCTAATTCATGTTAGCAATAACTGGAGCATTAACTGGGATGTTAGTTTTGGCTAGCAAAAAAACAAAAACAAAATGTACATTACTTACCTCAGAAAAACAGCGAACAGTGACTCCTTGGAGTGTCTGTTAGTCCAACCAAACGCTGAACAAGACATTTTTTATGGAACAAAACATTCAAATAAACTGTCATTAAGTGAAAATACAGTGAAAGGGTCAAAGTTATGAGACCAAATCGGTAAACTTCCTTTTTTATATCTATATAACGTTATATATAACTTTATTGACACGTTGCCATGGATACGCATTGTTTCTCTCCTGATGACGCCTCATCTTGTTAGTGACCTGTCAATCAAAGGTAGCATGCCCCAAATCATACAATTCTTTATCTTCTATTTTCTTCTAAATGGGGCCATTATTAGAGCTATTAACATTCGCTAGGAGCGATTGAGACTATAGTGTTGTCCCAAAAAAAGTTTCTGAGGTAATAAATCAAGTGAGAAGTTTTCTCATTTTGCATTGAAATGAATGGACAGAATTTTTTTGAAGCCAAACTTAGCACCCCCTGCTTGAATTTCGGTAGAATGCAGCTTGAGGCACTTCCTGGTTTGCCTCCCTGCTCAGACACGGAGATTGCCGCCTGTAGCAAACACAAAGAAACACTTTCATTAATGTAAAGTTTTATCAGTTAGCCACACTACAAAGTTGCTAATCCTCTAACCCAAATGACCACAGAGGTCATGTTGCATTTCCACATGAGTGCCTCAAGTAGTGGCAGGAGATGAAAATGTTCTCATATCTACACGTAACACTCACAAATCAGTTGCAGTTTAGTTTAGACAACAACACTACTTGGTTAGGTTTAGGAAAAGATCATGGTTTGGATTAAAATAAGTACATTTGTTACATTACTTAACCTTTTCGCGCAAGTACATATAGTTAAGCATGTAATGTAGAACATGACGTACTTATGTTTTGTATGTAGTTACGTTGACTTCTCATGGCTGTAGTAATTATGAAGGGAGCTGTGTAGGATGTCAGGTGATGGAGTATAAAGAGGGACAAAGTCCGTAGAAGGTTGGGGTGGATGGCACAAACAGCCATCCACCCCAACCTTCTATGGACTTTGTCGCTCTTTATACTCAATCACCTGACATCCTTCTTGGCTCCTTATTACTACAGCCATGACAGTGGTTGCACTACAATGAACATAAACATGGGTTGTAATAGATTACTTGTAAAAATGATCTATTGGGGCATTTTTGGCAGGGGGACAGTCTCCTAAAAAGTGTCCCATCATTGTCTTTGTTTCACTTTCTTTCTTTTCCAGCCAATGGAGGTCTTCCCCATCCTGGAGAGTTTTGGGAATGCCAAGACCATTCTCAACAACAACTCCAGCCGCTTTGGCAAGTACCTCCACATCCACATTCTCCAGTGAGTCCAACTGATGTTTGAAATATCTTCACTATACGCTTCTTTGTTGCTCCCCCTGATGAGATTGGTTGCAGCTGTTTTTATTGTCCACTGTCTCTAATCTTGGTTGACAGTGGGGTTGTTGTAGGGACCTCGTTGTCCAAATATCTCCTTGAGAAGTCAAGAGTTGTCTTTCAGGTGAGGACATTGAGTGAGGTGTGCTGTGTGCTCAAACAGACATCATGGAGAAGTCCATGATGTTGCATTTATAGAGAAGCGATCACATTGGCTTTAGTCCCTGCAATGTGAATAAGGCTGCTGGATGATTTGTCAATTTGTCACTTCTTCTTTTCTGGTTGAGTGTTTTTGATTCTTGGAAAATTAACTTTTTGGAGGCTCAGTTTTTTCAGTTTTTTCATCTGTAAAAACTGATGGAATAGTTTTCCTATCCTCAGTTTTTAGCCATGCGAGTCACACTGCTCTAAAAATGTCAAATGACAATGACATCATGATCCCCAGAGGTGGAATCACAATAACTTTTATGCCCTCTTGGTTTCCTTTCATGCTATCAGCAGGTCAAAGTTTTCAATTAATCGAGTGAAATGTCTCCACACCATGAGGCACATTTTGTTTTGTTTTGAATGATGGAAATCGACAACTGTTAGAGCGATTCCCACTAAATTTGGTACAGATACTCAAGGTCTCAGGAGAACTAGTAAAGAACTAACAAAATTGGTAATCCCGTGACATTTCAGTAAGCACCATCAACAAGTTAAAGTTTTAAATTATCAAATTAAATATGTCAACATTTACTCAATGGATTGACACACAATTTGGTACTGGTGTACCTTGGTACAATACCTCTGGTATTCGTGGTTCCCAGAGGATGAATCTTAATTACATTGGTGATCCCCTGACTTTTCCTCAAGCTATCAGATTGCTGCTTCTGAGTGAAATGTTTTGACAAATTCTTTTAGACATTCTTGATTCCCCAGGATAAACTGTAATAACGTTTATGATCCCAACATTTTCTCTAAACCCATCATCCAGTAAAACATGTAATTTGTCCAATAGCTTGGGTTATAATCAAATACCTAAAAAACCGAAGATATTCCTGAGACATATATGTACACTCAACTAAGATGGTGGCCACTGGTGATCACTGCTACATATCAAACTTTTAATATCGTCATTGTGAGCATGTTAACCTGTTGTTGTTTGCTTTTCACTCAAAACACTTTGCCTCATTAAAGCATCACAGAGTACTTGGCATGTCTGCAGAATCTTATCTTCCTATTACCTTTATTCTTTCCACATTCTTTCCTACTGGTTTGGAGTGAACGACTTAGTGAATAATACAGCCACTCATTTGTCCGTGACAGTGGAATTAATTGTGTTCACTGTCTCGTACTTGTCTCATTTCCCTTGAAGGCCAATGAGGAGAGGAACTACCATGTGTTCTATGAGCTGCTGGCAGGTATGAACGACTGGGACAAACAGGAGCTCTACCTGCAAGGAGCCGAGACCTATTACTACCTAAACCAAGTACATCACACATCAGTGACGGAACTATTCTCCATTATCTAATGTTGTCCCTCCCTCTATACTTGTTCTACATGTTACACATGTATTTTTGTCTGTCCTCCTTGAGGGTGGTGCCTGTGAATTGAAGATGAAGCAGGAAAAGCAGGACTTCCAGCTTTTGGTTCAGTGCTTTGAGACCATTGGCCTGCATGCTGACCAGATCTCTACCATCTGGGCCATCCTCTCCTCCATCCTGCAGCTCGGCAACGTCTGCTTCAGCTCATATGAGGTGTGTGTGGAGAAGAGAGAGTGGGAATTATGCAGATTATACGTTTAAATTGTACACCAGTTTTTTTTTTTCCTTCAGAGCGAGTCATTTGAGGTGGCACGTATCTTCAGCGAGGCTGAGGCCAGGAGGGTTGGATCCTTGTTGCAGATTTCCTCCGAGGCCTTGCAGACTGTCATCACTCACAGAGTCACAGTCAGTAGCCTCATATGCACCAGTCTTGGTTCGTTGTCCATATATCTATATTTGTGCATGAGCGCACACTTATTATCTGTCTTGTGTACAGGAGACGACCTACGATAGGATCTACTGCCCTCTGTCTGTGGAAAGTGCCATAGAATACAGGTACATTTCCTCAACTCATCATAAAGCAGCATTTAGGTCAGTTAGGTCCCTCTGTCCAACCTAGCTTATGTAACCTAGGAGTTGTGTTTGACAAGGACATGTCCCTGGATCACCACTGTTAACAGTTGGTGAAGAACTGCTTTTATCATCTCCGGAATATCACTAAACTGAGGTCTATGATCTCAAAAACTGAAATGGAAACGATAATTCATGCCTTTGTGTCATCTTGCATTGATTATTGCAACACTCTTTTTATGTGTTTCAACAAAAAGGCTGTAAATCGCCTTCAGACTGTGCAGAATGTGGCAGCAAGGCTCGTAACTGGAGCTAGGAAAAGAGATCATATCACCCCAATTTTATACTGTTTACACTGGCTACCAGTTAATTTTATGATTCATTTAAAGATTTTAGTACTTACTTTTAGAGCCCTAAATGATCAAGCTCCCATGTACATTGCTGAACTGCTGAGACCCTACTCTCCCTCATGTTCATTAAGGTTGTCAGATCAAAAACTCTTGATGGTCCCCCGCACCCATTTTAAAACGCGACGTGACTGCTCTTTCCAGGCCAATGCCCCTCGCCTCTGGAATGCACTTCTACTGACCTTACGCAGCATAGAGTCCACTTACAGTTTTAAGAGAGAACTTAAAACATATCTCTTAAAGCAGGCTTTCCCCTGATGTTAATGTTTTTCCAGTTTCCTGTTGTTGTACTATTGTGTGTTTTTCTGTTAACTCTATATTTTACTAGCCTGGGTATACCCATACTGCCTTGCGCGCTCAATTTCATTTCGAACTTCGAAAGGGTCTGGAAACTAACGCCGTTTCTTAGCCCTGTTTTAGGGATCCAATCACAGAACAGGGAGGGACGGCTAGACGATGACGCGTACTACTTGGCAGACGGAAGCTTGTAGTTTTGTAGTTTTCTTACAGATCCAACATGGCTGCAGCAGACGCAAAGCTCTCTTTCGATCTAGCTGACGGCGTTTTAAATAGTTTAGAGCAAAAGTTTATTTTAAAAGACGAACAACAATTAACTTTACACTCTTGTTTCACCACGAAAAAAGATGTTTTAGCCTTGCTTCTGACAGGATTTGGCAAAAGCCTAATCTACCAACTAGCCCCGCTACCGCTCACTGCTGTAACGCCGGTGATCTCGCTACGAGCCGGGGGACAGCGGAGCCGCTGAGAGACCCGCAGCAGCTCGTCTGTTGCCCATAAAATCAGTGGATGTGTGTGGCTGAATGACATGAGTGGGGAATAAGGCGTAAAAATAAAAAATCTTGCAGAAAGCGAGAACTGGAGAAGCAAAGCAGCAAGCAACACTCTCTATCTCACACACACACACACACACTGTCGATAGACTGTGAGCTGAAACTACAGAGCAGCCAGAGTCAGAACATGCTGCAGAAAAACATTGCAGAAGCAGAAATCAGCATTTTAGTCTCAAAGTAGAGATGGGCTAGTCCGGCTATGTAAACATTAATTTCTGTCGCTCTACATACATCATCTTGTAATAACTGATACGATTGGCTAAGAGCTAAGTACAGACGCTTTTGATAGATAATACTAGCGCCCGATAAACAGCTCTGGAGGATCGTAAACCACACCTCCTCTACGGAAAAATGAATGGCTGGTTTCCAGACGAATCTCATTTGTGATTAGTCTGGCGTTAGCCAGGCTAGTATTTTACTGCATTTTATCCCTGATGTAAAGCACTTTGTGATTGTATCTATGAAAAGTGCTCAATAAATAAATTGTACTTTACTTAACTTTTGATGCAGTCTTGATGTTAGTCAAGGCTAGAAAAGCACTATACAAATGCAGTCCATTTCCCATTTAACATTGTGATTTTTACATATTAGCCCCTGTTTCCTCTCTTGCAGAGATGCCATTGCCAAAGCCCTGTACTCAGTGCTGTTTGACTGGTTGTTGGAGCAGATCAACGACTGGCTGAGCCCCACAGAGATGGACAGCACAGTGGGCATAGTCGACATCTACGGGTTTGAGGTTGGTATTCTACCCAGACTGAGATCTTGAAACTTAAACTTAAAGCAGCATTTGCTTCTGATGACGGATTTGACGTCACAGTGCTTCTATGTTCCTCTGCAGGATCTGGGAGTGAACAGCTTTGAGCAGCTGTGTATCAACTTTGCCAATGAGCAGCTGCAGCATTTTGTCAACAAGGCAGTGATCTCCCAGGAGCAGGTCAGTGGGCTGTTGATCCATAAAGATCAACCAACCCTACAGATACCACTGTTTAATCACCTGTTGGAACCATGTAAGTCATATGTCACATTACATAGGATCATCTGCGTCATGCTGCAAAAGTTTCTGTGGGAAATTATACAAACCACTTTATGAGAATCTCTGGGTTACTGTAAAAGCCTTTTATTAATCACTTTTGAGAAATACTGTTTGACTCTTTTATCACTCGTGCACTCCTGCAGCTTATGTCACCTTCTAATGGTGTCTAATCTTAAATCCACTCTAATCATCAAATGGACGATTGTTGCATCATAACCATTCAGCATGAGTATGGGCAGGTTCCTTTTCCCAATAATGGGGATTTTAGTTTAACCCTCCTGTCGTCCTTCCGGGTCAAATTGACCCAATCTGTTTTGACTATTCCTTCTTTCCTCCCTCCTCCTGCCTTCCTCTCTTCTTTCCTTCCTCCTCTATCCTTCTTTCCTTCCCTCGCCCCTTCTTTCTTTCTTTCCTTCCTTTCCTCCCTCCTTCCCTTCTTTTCTTTCCTCCTTCCGCTATCTCCTTTACTTTCTCTCTTCTTTCCTTCCTCCTGATTTCCTCTCCTTTCCTCCTTCCTTCCTTCTTTCATCCCTCCCGCCTCCATTCCTTCCTCTATTCTCCTTTCTTCTTCCCCCCCTTTCCTTCTCTTCTTTCTTTCTTTCTTTCTTTCCTTCCTCCTTCCTTTCTGCCCTCTTTCCTTCCTGCCTCCCTCCTTTTCTTCCTCCTTCCTTCTTTATTTTTTCCTTCCTTTCTTCTCCTCCTCCCCTTTCTTTCCTCCATCCTCCTTCCTTTCTCTCTCCTTTCCATTCTTTCTCCTTTTCGTCCTCTCTTCTTTCCTTCCTCCATCCTTCTTTCTTTCCTTCCTTCTTTCCTCTATCCTTTTTTACTTCCCTTTGCGTCCTTCCCTCTTCTTCCTTCCTTGACCCGAGGACAACAGGAGGGTTAATGCATCTTTGGTGATAACAAGGCACCACTTGCCATCTTGTGTAAACTTCAGATTCTACATAAAGATATAAACATGAAGAATTTACTTTACATTTCCAAAAATGAAATCAATCTCAGTGTTTTAGGTAGGGCAACAACTGACACTTTTATTGCATGCTTTACATTTTTTAATAAAAAAAGCATACTTTCTTCCATTATTATATCATTCGTCAAAATGATAACATCATCTGTTTTTTTAAAAAAAGGCCCAGCTGAGATAATACGTTATAGGTAAAAATGTTATTTTAATAGCCTGTTAGTCAGGGCATTTTATTACTTTATTGGTCAGTTTATTATATCTTTGGGTTTTAATACAATGTTGATCAGGTTAAGTACATATTATATAACATTTTCAAGTGTTTTTACTTTTTCAGAAAATGATTACATTATTTGGTGCTACAGGTACCTGACTAAACAAAAAGATAATGGATGTTATAGTTATAGTGTATGCTAATATGTTAGCATGTAGCACTAAAGCCAATGGTTTTGATGTCTGTGCTTTTATCACCCAATTGAAAACCTGACAATTAGTACCAAGGACTTATCAACTAAAGAGCACCTGCAGTAAATGCTTTCACACACGTACACTCAGTTTTGTCTGTAATATTTGCGTGTGTATTGCCTACAGGAGGAGTACAGTGCAGAGCAGATCCAGTGGTATCCCATGCCACTCAAAAACTTTCACTCTTGCCTGGAGTTGATCTCCGCCAGACCACATGGCATCCTCCGCATACTGGACGATCAGACCTGCCTTCCCCAGGTAGGTACAATACAGAAGCCCAGACGCACAGCCAGTCACACACGCACACACACACACACACACACACACACACACAAACACACACACAGGCACACACACACACACACAGAAACACACACTTGACCAAGTGTTTGTGGCTGAGCAAATAACACCGTGGTTTTGCCAGGTATTGTCATCATTTATTTATTTATCTTGTCACCACGGAAACAAAAACTGCTAGGTCAACACAGCTAGGCAAGCAGTTTCCCTCCATTTGCAGTCATTATGTTAAACTATGCTAAGAGTTTCCCTCTGTTTGCAGTAATTAGGCTAAGCTAGGCTAGCATTTTCTCTCCGTTTGCATTCATTATGTTAAGCTAAATGTATATACAATATATATTTTCACACTTTTGATAGGATACTTTGATAAGAAGAGGAAATATCCTTAATGTAATGGCTTTGCGTTTATGACACTATAATATGGTTATAGCAAGACAAAATGTTTTAATTTCATCTAGCTTTGAGCAAGGGTTGAATATTAAAAAATAGCTTAGCTTGGTATTGATCCCCATGTTTTTTCATCAGGCCACTGACCACACCTTCCTCCAGAAGTGCCACTACCACCATGGGAACAGCCCCTACTATGCCAAGCCCAAGAACCCACTGCCAGTGTTCACTGTCTATCACTATGCTGGAGCTGTCACTTACCAGGTATACCAGGCACAGTACACCGCTCTATGCAGCAGTCCTGTCAAACACCATCCAATGCTGCAACATTTATGATTTAAAAAATGACTTTTTTCAGGTTCATAACTTCCTGAATAAGAACCACGACCAGTTCAGGACAGAAGTGGTGGAGCTTTTTGCCAGAAGTCGATCAAAGGTGAAGAAACTGCATTAGACCAATACAGGGCGCTGATAAGGGTCTTTTGGCACTGCATTCACTGAGGCAAAAAACAATAATGACATCTTAATAGTGACTTCCGTATCTTGTTATTATAACCATCTCATAATTGCAAGATCGGGAACAATGAAAATTCAATTCAATTCAATTCAATTCAATTCAATTCAATTCAATTCAATCAAATTCAATAAAGTTAAATTCAATTCAATACAGTTCAATTCAATTCAATTCAATTCAATAAAGTTCAATTCAATTCAATACAGTTCAATTCAATTTAATTCAGTTTTATTTATATCACAAATGTGCCTCAAAGGCATTCCCTACAGCATACAACACCCTCTGTCCTTTGACCCTCACATTAGATAACAAAAAACTTTTGTAAAAACAAAAAAGACAGAGAAAGAGAGACAGAAATGCACAGTGATTTTTTAAAGGACATAATAGCCCAAGATTTCGGAAAGGGTTAATATAAATGTGTAAATGTTTTATTGGTGCTGTTGTTATTGGTGATAGTCTAAAAGTACTTTTTTAGGGGCAATACTGAATACAAAAGTGATATTGTAGATATTGTATGTCAACATTCAGTTACATTATATTCGTTAACATACTTACACTTGTGATCTCATAAAAAGAAGAAAGTTGATGTTGACAGTTGACTTGTGAAGCTGCGTGTGTGTGTGTCAGATGGTGTCGGAGCTGTTCAGGAAGGTTCAGGACGGTTACATTCAGCAGAGAGAGCTTGGCTGGAGAGGGAAGGGCCTCCGCCAGCAGCCCTCTACTGCTGCTTCACACTTCCTTCAGTCCCTGACTGAACTCACCACCCGCCTGGAGAGGTACCAACACACTGACCACACGGTCTGATACTGAGCTGTCATTACCAAAGCTGTGGATAGCCAACAGAGTGCCACTTGAATGGAAACAGATTCATTGCATGTGTTTAAAATCAAATAACTGTGGTTTGTGTGGCTTTAGTAAATGTAATGGAAAGAAATCTGAGAATTCTGACAGTTTGTAATGTTTTCATTTGGTGTCAACCATTACTGAAAGGAATTCTACATGAGACTTCACATTTTGCAGGACCAAATGGCTCAAATCAGTCCATCTATTTCTCAAAAACAGCATCAGATACTGCTCATTCTCTCTTTACATGCATGTAGCTCTAAGGATAATCATGTTTCCTGATAATTAACCTATGTCAATGTTTGTCCTTTAACTTTTAGATGCAAAACCACTTTTATTCGTTGCCTGAAGCCAAACTATGTCAAGGTAAACTTTATACCGATGCTGACTAGTATCCTAACATAAGCTGACAACATATAACCTTTTATGTACTGTATCTGGCATGTCATCTGTCAGCTTCCTGGGATCTTTGACGTAGACTATATGTTGGCCCAGCTGAGGCATGCTGGGATGTTGGAAACCATCCATATCCGGAAAGAGGGTTTCCCTGTACGAATACAGTACTCCTACTTCATTGAGAGGTGCTGTAAACATATGTGTACCCCTTCCTGTTTAAGAATTACTAGTGTCTCATTTTTACTTCTCTTGTCTTATTTTCCCTTCTGGCCTTTTCTCGTACCTATGGCTTTTCGTCAATGGCTGCAATGTTGATGGATGTTCAGAACTGAGCTGTGGCAACTGACTTGATCCAAAATAACATATTTGAACTATGGCCAAATCTGTTTAAATGAATTTGAACACAAGTAGTGCAGTGCCCTAGCCTGGGTATACCCATACTGCCTTGCACGCTCAATTTCATTTCGAACTGCAAGACCATCTGGTGTCTATGGCCATTTCTTAGCCCTGTTTTAGGGATCCAATCACAGACGATGACGCGTACTATTCGACAGACGGAAGCTTGTAGTTTTGTAGTTTTCTTACAGACAGATAGTTTAGAGCCAAATTTTATTTTAAAAGAAGAACAACGTTTGGTTTTACACTCCTGTTTCACCACGAAAAAGGATGTTTTAGCCTTGCTTACGTAACGCCGGTGATCTCGTTACGAGCCGGGGGACAGCGGAGCCGCCGAGAGACCCGCAGCAGCTCGTCTATTGACCATAAAATCAGTGGATGTGTGTGGCTGAATGACGTGAGGGGGAATAAGGCGTAAAAATAAATAATCTTGCAGAAAGCGAGAACTGGAGAAGCAAACACTCTCACAGACACACACACACACACACACACACCAACACTGCCGGCAGTGGCGGGCGGTGCATTTCACACTTAGGCCTTCAGTGATGTCCAACTTAGTCAATAAATACCTTTCATTATGCCAGCATTTATAACACCAGGACTGGAGAGTAGTTAGAAACACACTGAAGCACTACTAGGCATTGCATCACCTCAGTTATTTTAAAAGTCAACAATAGCCTACCGCATCAGCAATTAAAACATATCTGATATGCTACTGTCAAAACTTAAAAATAAAAGGGTCTTTAAAATGATCTTTCAAAAAAGTTTTATTAAATGAGTTCACAAAGAATATGCAAGCTTTAACAAGATTGTACAATACATTGCAAAATCGCAGTTTAATATCAGAAAGACACTAACAAGACGGCCATACTTTGGCGACAGCAACACAATAAACAAGTCTCTTTGTGAAAAAAACTTTTTCATGTCAAAACGTGACATATCACGACTTTCTGTGACCTGTTGCTTTGAGTACATCCACACAGCTGCGCCAATGCGCCAGATTATTTACATACCGTTAACAGTCCCGGGTGTGACTTTGTTGATCTGCATAGCACTGCCGTGGCTCAAACTAGTAAGTATCCATATCCAATCACAGGACGCGTAAATGTCACGTTCAACGTGAGGCCAGCTAGAGGGCCTTACTATCACAACTCGTGATCTGATTGGCTATCGCAACTATCTATCAACTGTATTTGCCCGTTCACTTACAGTGCACAGACGCCCGCATTGTTGATTTTGAAGGCCCGGGCAGATTTCATACAGCCTGGCAACATAAGATAGCTAAATTCTGATTGGATAAAAACTCTAACCTAAAAACAACAGCACTGGAAAGAGCATAATATGACATGAGGAGAATATGAATACTTTTAGATATTTAGGGAAAGTAAATGAAAAATTAAATTAACCTTTATCATAATCATGATCATGATTTCTGGTTATGTTAGGCCAGCAGAGAAGGCCTTGCTGGCCCTGACGGCCCACCACTGACTGCCGGTAGACTGTGAGCAGCCAGAGCCCCAACATGCTGCAGAAAAACGTTGCAGAAGCAGAATTGAGCATTTTAGTCTCAAAGTAGAAATGGGCTAGTCTGGCTATATAAACATCAATTTCTGTCGCTCTACATACGTCATCTGGTATAACTGATACGATTGGCTAAGAGCTATGTACAGATGCTTATGATAGACATTCATATTGCCCAATAAACGGCTCTGGAGGATTGTAAACCACACCTGAAAAATTAATTGGTAGTATTCAGACTAGATCTCATTTGTGATATAGTCTAGCTAGAAATAAGCATGTTGAACACTTAAAATAAGAAATTTACTCTTAAAACAAGATATATTATGTAACATTTCTAAATCTAAGTTATTTTTTTTTATCTTGGTAAGAACCAAAGAAAAGAAGGGGAAAAGGGTCCTATGTTCCCCAGTCTCATACAAAGAGGGGAACATAGGACGCGGGGAACATAGACACGCTCCCCGAGGTATCTATCTGTAATGATGAATGTTTATTGCTGTTGAAGATGGGCAGTGTGTCTCACAGTTTACCTGTTATTTCACACCCCTCATTGAGAAAGACCTGAAGGCGCAGTGTGTTGTGTCTTACAGATACGGGGTGCTCTTGAGCCAGCGTGAGAGCGAGGCGTCGGACAGAGAGCTGTCGGTGGCTCTGCTGGACATGGTTGGTGCAGAGGACGGACACTACCAGCTGGGACTCACTAAGGTGCCAAACCCCCCACTTACAATACTGATTAGATGTTTTTTACTGTACATATTTAGATGTATGTATGTGTCTGTGTTAGCTGTTCCTCAAGGAGCTTCTGTACCAGCAGCTGGAGGACAAGTGGAGCAGCACCCAGACCTGGGCTGCCGTCACCATCCAGAGGAACATCAGAGGCTTCCTCTGCAGGAGAAACTTCAGGTTCTTCAAACAGAAAGCCATTGTCATCCAGAGTCACATCCGAGGACACCAGGCCAGGTACAGAGTGCAGGATTAAATACAATATCTTATACTCTTCACCTCTTTAATGACAAAACTATATAATAAAATAAAGGAAATGCTGTTTAACAAGTCCTGTAATCAAAAATGGACTTAAGTAAAAGTATATCAAAAGTAAAATGTACTAAAGCTTCCAAGGGAGAAGTATGTACTAAAAGGAAGTGAAAAATGAGAGAACGATATTAAGGGAGGGCGGTAAAGATCAAAGCACAGAAAGGAATAAAGCTGTTTGTGTGAGTTCCCTAAAAGACGTTTAGAGATTTTTAACCAACATCAGCAATATTTTATGTTCTATTCTGAAAATGAATGTAAAATATTGTTCAATGTTACTTTAGTAACTTAAAATGCTTTGCTTAAGACATGAAAAACATTATTGTAAGTTATGAAACTGAGAATAAAATATGATATTAAAAGAATAAAATTAAATAGAACTTAAAATGAAGCTAACTTGAACAAAACAGTGGTTTAATTTCTGCTTCAGTGGTGTGAAGATGACTCCAGTGTATTTCAGTACTGTGACCTCCCTGGGATTTGGTTAGAACTCAAAATTAACAGGTAAGAATGTATCTCATGTCACAAATGGCTGCTTGCATGTTGCTAACAATGGGTGAAATGTGCCCGAGATGGAAAGTGAAGACAGCTTCTCCATGTTTGGTACGAACTCTGGCGACAGAAAACATATCTGTCCCAGATGATCTGAGAGGTTAACCCTTTGGAGCCTTATTCTGGCTATGGAATAGCCTATATTAAGGCAGTTTTTGCTGTTTTTGACTCGTTTTCAGTATAAACTCACCTATATAACCCTATTTTATACAGTCTATGATATAACCCTATAATTGCTGAATTTTGAAAATATGGTTGTTTATGGTTGTTTTTTTACTTTCGAAACACAACGATACTCAATAAGGACATTTGTGTCTTTTTTTGGTCATTTTGTGTCTTCTGTGGGGTTTTTTGGTCATTTTGTCTTCTCATTTTATGTCTTTTTTGGTCATTTTATGTCCTTGTTTAGTAATTTTGTGTCTTTTTTGGTCATTTTGTGTCTTTTTTAGTCATTTTGTGACTTTTTTGGTCATGTTGTGTCTTTTTTTTAGCCCTTTAGTGCAACATAAAATGTGATTTTGAATCTTTTTTTTACTTTCAAAACACTATCATGCTCAATAAAGAATTTGAATTACAAATGTGAACAAAGGTTGCAAATATAACATATAAGAGGGTTACATCCACTTCTATCATTTTATACTAAATATATTTGAGCTTGTCTCCAGTTTTACTTGGTATATCATCATCAAACTGAAACTGGCCTCATGAAGTTTACAGCCAGAACTTTAGAGGTAAATTTACAGTAGGGCTCCATGCTGCTTTGTTTTCTAGTCTGGATGATGAAGAAGTCATGCTTTGGTGCTTTTGGAGACTCCAGAGGGTTAAGAGGGAAGCTGACGTCAGGGTGCGACGCTGCTTCATTTTTGCGTCTTTACGTCACAAAGACGTAATGTTTGATGCTAGATCGTTGACTCCAGAGGGTTAAATCAGTTCTTCATTTAGCAACAGAAGTGCTGTAGTGAGTGCAAAGATCAAATCACTCAAAACTGACCGATGTAATCCATATTCTTTAAGTCTTGCTATATTTTATCTTAAAAAGTCTCTTTTTGTAGTTGTCTTACTAGGGATGTTAGGATATTGGGGATAACTTCATTAAAAATTAGTCGAGATTGGGTATACTGAAGTAGAATACCTTCTGTTACTGTCAACACATTGACAGTCTCCATGTGTTGCCATACCCAGTTCACTTACATGAAGTAAGACTGTAAGGCAGGGGTGTCAAACTCATGGCCCGGGGGCCAATTGCGGCCCTTGTGACGATATTTTGTGGCCCCCACCTTGACATGAAAGTTTAATGTGAGTTTTATATGAATGGCACTTTACCGTGTTTTGTGTGGAAATTCCCTTCAATTACTTTTTTTGGGGTAATTTTGTGTCTTTTTAAAATAATTTTGTGCCTTTTTTAGTCATTTTGTGTCATTTTTGGTAATTCTGTGTCTTTTTTTGGTAATTTTGTGTCTTTTAAAAATAATTTTGTGTCTCTTTTTTGGTAATTCTGTGTATTTTCTGGTCATTTTGTGTCTTTTTGTTAGACATTTTGTGTCTTTTTGTTAGACATTTTGTGTCTTTTTTGGTAATTCTGTGTCTTTTTTGGTCATTTTGTGTCTTTTTAAAATAATTTTGTGTGTCTTTTTTGGTAATTCTTTGTATTTTCTGGTCATTTTGTGTCTTTCTTAGTAATTTTGTGTCTTTTTTCATCATTTTGTGTCTTTTTTAAGTAATTTAGTCTTTTTTTGGTCATTTTGATTCTGCCTTATGTGTTTGTGTGTTGCTGCCCCCTCTCGTTTTCTAGGAAGTACTACAAGCGTCTGAGGCAGTCCTTCACACAGTTCTGGGCGATGATGATGATAACACGGGACACCATCAAGAGACGCCACTGGAGAAAGGTAGATGAGAGAGAGAGAGAGAGAGAGAGAGAGAGAGAGAGAGAGAGAGAGAGAGAGAGAGAGAGAGAGAGAGAGATCCCCAGTGCAGAGTCCTTGGCTTGGTTTCTTGGCAACCTTATGTTTGCTGACTTTATTGTGCTATAAATCTTTGCTTCAAATGCCTCTTACACAATACTAGCAGCTTAACACTGCAGCATGAGCTGTAATAGGAAAAATGTGTCCATGCCGTCTCGCTTTGCTCTGACATCCATGTTTGGGTTGAAGTGATGCTTAATTGAATATTTATATAAAAAACAAAATCATTTTGTCTCGTTATCTCTAGTTGTAGTTACCAACTCAATACAATTAATGTGAATGGGATTTATTTTGTGGTGTCCAAAACATTTCAAATATGATATATAGAGATACACTAATCAAAATTCATTCATTCACTTTAACTGCATTTTGTGTCCAAAAAATTCAATTCAATCAAGAATTGAAAATAAGAGAAAATTCTCATTCATCTCACTTCAGTCATTTTATTCCTCCACAATGAGAGTCAAACCCACAGACTGACCAACAAAGTATTCAGTCAAACTGAACTGAGCTGATATCAAACATGTATGGACAACAACAACTGCAGCATTTTATCAAACTTTCAGAAACTTTAAGTTTCACTGCTCTGAATTTTTTTGAATGAAACATAAAAAAAGGCTAACTTTGTATCGTTATTTTAGCAACTTCCAAACACGATATCATGACACACATGGTACCTTAGATCTTCTAGTTTCATATAATACCAGTATCTCCTGTATATTCCTAAAAATGAGCCCGCTACGGCCTACAAAAAACAAAAAAAAAGGCGAAAATACTGCCGGCCCGCGGTCCATTGGAACCCTAAATATTGATAATTGGTGACCATGAATCGATTTTATATCGCCACACAAAATATCGTAATACTATGCTGTATCGATTTTTTCTCCACATAAAGAACATAGTGGAACATTTAGCAGCTGAACAGCCCAATATACCTCCCTCAGGAGGTGGGGAAGACCAAAACAGAGCTAAAAACGGAATCAATGTTGGACTTCTACTTGCTTACTACATATTAGGTGTTCACAAACATGCTAATATTGCGCTGTTTGTTGTGTTCTGTCTTAGGGCTTGGCGATATATCGATATATTTTTTAATGTGATATGGAATTGGACCATATCACATATATCGATATAGTTCAATTTTTTTTCTTTCATTATATATAAATGCTGCCCTTACTAGGGTTTGTCATATTTAGTTATTTTGTAATGTTCGTTATTCTTTTCTCATATAAATATATTTATTTCAGAAAAGATTGGCCTACTTTATTTCATAGGCTATTTTTATTTAAATGTGCACTTTATGGAGCTTTGGTACTCCTGTTGTTATACAGTATTTATGTTCACTTAAATAAACTTTAAATTACTAAAATTACTTGTGACATGTCATATTTGACTTTGACTGAACATTTGCTCTCACTTTGCAATAAAAATATTGGGATATATATCGTATGTCGATTTTCAGCCTAAATATATCGGGATATGACTTTTGGTCCATATTGCCCAGCCCTACTCTGTCTATTCTATGTGAATAGTCAACTCTATAGGATAATAGTGTTGTTATTGACCCTGTTTTTTTTCAGTTGAAATGTGGGGTTTCTTTAATTTAAGGGAGATTTCCAACTAAAGTTCCTAGAAAGAAATGGTATAATCCAGGTCAAGACTTTCCCCAAGAATTTTCATCTGAGGGCATTGGATTGTGTGAAAAGAAAACTATGCTGCTGAGGTAAATGTATAACTGGTGACTGTTGTGTCATTAATGTACTGGGTGTGTTAATTCCCATACACGTTTCACCATTGGCGACAGCTTCCTTTATAAGATATCATCCCTTTCCTTTAACTAGCTTTCTTATCTTGCATTAATCATGTCACTTTGGCACACACAAACACACACACACACACACACACACACACAAGCACACACCCTCACCTGGACTTCAACCTCTCTTAGTGAAATTTGAAGCAACACTGCATCTCTCCTTCCGCCTTTGAAAACTGTCTATGTGACTTACTCCACAGCTCTGACAGGTAGGCTGCCTTTATGTTTACCATCTACATCAGATCAGATGCAAAAATGTCTTGTGTCTAGTTTATTTTACTTAATAAATAGTTTGTACCATGAACACAGTGACACATATGGGTTATAAGAGTCTGTATCAGGTTTCTAGACACACTTGAGACACTTGTTTCAGCTGGTGCTGGTTGTGTTTCATCTCTTTCTTTCCTTTCTTTTCTTGCCTCAACTGTAAATTCAACTAACAATTGAATTCTATTTGTTAGTCCCTTTGCTTAAGTAGTATCACCATACCCTTCTGTTTGCTGTTATTGTTTTATGAGGCTTGGACTATGAACAGTGGAGCTGTCAGGCCGCTGCTGATGGCAGCTGTTCTAGTCTAGTTGGGCTCATCATAAGTTGTACCTGAAGAATAGTCCACAAGTTTGGAGCTTGACAGTTGGTAACTCTGGGCTGAAGAGACTTACGTTAGTCAATGTATTCTGTGCTTATGAAATATAAATATATATCCTTTATTTAACCAGGTAAAAGTCTCGTTGAGATTAAAAAAATCTCTTTTCCAAGAGAGACCTGGCCAAGAAAGCAGCATTAAGAGTGACAAGTTGCAACATTTAAACACAGTTATCATAAACAATTAAATACAATTAAATACAAATACAGCCATCACAACAACACTGAAGGAGCCTCAGTAGAGACTTATAAGGAGCAGTCACACCAACCAAGAGAAATTATTTCTTTATCCTTTAGAATATATTTAAATTCACCGATTGTCACCAACTCAGACGATTTCAATTCATTTTTTTGAATGTTTGACTAATTAAATATTTTTCGTAGAACTGACTCCTTCTGTCATCTGGAATAATATTTAGTTAACTTCCACTTAACGTCCAAAGACTTATATTCCAACTTTCATTCTTCAATTTAGAGTCCTAATGCGTAAAACTTTATTCTTTTTACTAATAATTACCTCGAGATGAAATGTACTAAACTTTAATTCTTTGGAAACTTCATAAATGATTATGAACATTGTGTGGTTATATTTGGGATAATAAAGAGAGTTTAGTTACGGAGGGTCGGCTCAAATGCAATAATGTTGTTTTTTTTCAAAAATATTTTATTGTTATAATAATTAACGGTGTGCAGTTATGTATATACAGACATTTTTGTAGTTTACAGTATTCCAGCCGCCCTCCCCCCACCTTACCCTCCCATCCACCTGTGTCCTCCCCCCTCCATTAATACATAGATTACATATAATAAAAAATAAAAATAAAAGGAGAGTACAGCAAACAGACATTATACATTATACTGTAAAAAAAACAACTGTTGTTTTTACGGTAAAAAAACGGCAGCTGTGGTTGCCAGAACTTTACCGTAATAAATATGGTAGAACTTTTTTTAATATTACGGTAAAAAGATATTGGCACTGTTGATTTCATGTTTAAGATTGTCGTTTCATTCCATTTTTTACCGTATAAATAAAAAGTTTTTCCATCAAAAGAAACGCTGTTCTGCCATATAATTGACAAGAAAATACTGTATAAATGCCACATAAATTAAATATTTTACCATTAAATATTACAATATATTTTTGCTAGAGATATGGTGTTCAGTACATTTAACAGTGAGAAAAAGTATTTTTTTACAAAAGATAAATGCATAAATTAAAGTGATGGCTTGTATATATATTACAGTATATTTTTGTCACACACAGGGTGCCAGCGAATTCTACAGTGGAGTATTTTATTTATTTATTTTTTAACTGTAAAAAATACAGTTTTGGCTGATATATACATTTACGGCGTTTTATTGTTACTGAAACTGAATTAACCCATTTATCATTTTACTATATTTTATTAACATGGTTTAGCAGTTTTTCACTGTAAAATCTACAGACATTTTTTACAGTGTAGGTAATGCAATAAGGTAATAGAATAACAAAAATAAATACATAACGACCAATAACAATTACCAGTAAAACAATAAAAATAGATAAATAAATAGATAAATAAAAAAGGGGGATAAAATAGCAAAAATAAAAATATTTTGCAGTAACATATTGTTGTGACATACAGGTAGAACTGAGTGAATGTACTTTGTTTACTGACCATGTGAGCCATTATCTAATAATAGAGCTATATGACTAGTTGACTACTAAAGTGATGACAAAGTGAGAGAAGGAAATAAGTTTCAGTATACAAGAAAGCGAAGGCATGGTGTTTAGAATGGCTTACGACCTGTCAGTTTATTCAGTGGATAGAAACTGCTATCTGTCAAAGTTAGAGATGAGTGGTTGCCAGTGAGTGTAAAACTTATCAACAGATCCCCTAAACGTAAACTTAATTTTTTTCAAATTTAGAAAGGATAGGACGATCAATGAAGCAAAAGAAATGATCCCTGTTTTGGATTCAGACTCACATCGTCCTCAGGAATCCCATATATAAACATGCAATGATGTTAAATTCATTTTTCAATGTGGTTGTATGTTACGAACAGGCACACAGTTAAAATATAAAAGCAATAATGCATAAATATTGACTTGAGTTTGATTGGCTCTCCTACAGGCTTTAAAGGGCCACACCTCTGTGGCTGTGGAGGAGCTTTAATAGTCGGAAAAAAATAACCCTGATGATGTCATAGGGATGGTATCAGGGTTAGCTTATCTTTGGTGTGGAGAGATAGCATGTGTTGATCTGTGCATATGGATGTTTTTTTACCAGACAGAAAGGGTCTAGCATATACAACAGCATATTAGGGCCAAGTATGAAAAACAAGATTAAATTGGCAAATCTGTGAGAAAAAAGTTGCTGTTTTATGAGATTTTTTTTTAAAAAGTTGCAGATTTATGAGGAAAAAGGGGCAAATCTAGTAGAAAACTGTTGCACCTCTTCACGTGTCCGTATGCCATCCCCTGCTTTCTGGGTGGCGTCTGAGGTGTATTTAGGTTCCTTGACAAAGACAAAATACTATTTTTCCGACTATTTTTTTGTCATGAATCTTCAACTTTTATCTCACAAATTTGCCACTTAAAATCTTGTTAATTTGCATCTTTTTTCTCTAAATATTACCCCTCCTCCGGGTTCGTATTTATTTATGTATTTTTAATACTTAATATGAGAAATTACGCCGTCGTAACAATAAGTACAATAGAGTTGCTTTGGAGTCCAGGGCTTTGGGGGCCCTGGTCTACAATGTAAAAGTACTCTGTTACAAGTCTTTTATTTATTATCGTCCCTACGTCAAATTAAAGAAGTATTAGCAGCATGAAGTATCAAATGATAAAAGTGCTTGGTATGTAGAAAAATATTTAAATTTCACACACATCGTTAAATTTAAGTGCCATTAGTATTCTTAACTCAACGAAGATTCAAGACATCGACACTAACATAAACTGGTTTAATACTTAATATGATCTTGTCTGTAGGTTTGTTTTATTAACTGCTTGTCTGCTTTTTATGTTGTTGTTGTGTTTGGTGAGCAGACACATTTCCAATAAAGATCGATTCTATTGAATTCTAGTCTAGTCTATTTTCCCCGAGAATCAAATCACATAATCCTCAAAAGGAAACTAAAGAAAGGAAATTATGATGAAATTAGTCGACTGGTAAATTATATTCAGGTTATAGTGAGCCAGTGAGCCTCAGGTTGCATTTGATCAGTTCTGATTTGTGATTCACTTGTTTGTTTTGGGAGGGTCAGTCATTGAGGAGGTAGAGCAGGGTTGGGCTTGCCTGTGTGTTTGTAAAGACCTATTCTCCTGCGTTATTTGAGTTACTATATCGAAGTGAGGTCATGATAAAAGAGGAGTCTTTGCAGCATTGATATGTGCACACACCCATGTTTAATCTGAGCTGCATACTTAGCATTTGTTTACAGGTAAGGCATTTGTCTGATATCTGTGTCCAGTAAGATCAACAGCATGAACTACCGACCACGGACAAATACTGTGATAGGCAGATATGCATGGGATGATCTTGATCATAGCCATTATCACACCTGAGTGACGTTGCTCTGCTGCATCGAGGTGACACCTTTCTGTAAGCTGTAAACCTCCTGATAAAAGACAAACTCTCTGGACTATTGGAACTGTGTGTCCTGTTGTCTGAGGCGGGGCCACGGGCCTGTGGGTGTTCCATGAGTATATAAAGGGACGTGTATCTAAGAATAGGTCTGATTGAACACACTGCTCAGCACAGATGAGGGACTATTGACTGTGCTTCATGTACCTGGATAACAAGAGGATTAGTCACTGAATCAGCAGTAAGGACTAACACAAGTATTAATATGACTTTACGATTATGAGATGAAAATATGCTGTGACGAGCAGTGTGACTGACTTATTTTATGTGTGTCATTGCAGGAATTTCATGAGAATAACAAAGTCAAGGCAGTGACAAAGACTAAGTCTGTCTCCCAAGTAATGGTAAGAGATTAAAATCTGATCATGTACAAAGAAAATACAGAAATCAACCTCAGGAGGGCCAGCTGTCTGGTTTCTCCCTGAGGTATTACACTGTATTATTAACGTTACGTTGTTCCCGTTTAGGATGTGGGGAGGTTGGAGATCCCTGCTGAGCTGTCAGCCAGACTTCGCAGTGCGACAGGTCAGTGTCAGAATATTTCAGTGTGCACATATGCCACTGTGCTGCCAGTCAGTTTGTGATTGTTGTTCTCTTTCTGTCCACCAGGGCAGCAGCATGCATCAGGGGTCACAGAGGTCCGGCCTCCACAGGTGAAGGCAGAACACAAGCTCTCCCTGCCCCAGGATATAGACAGATACCCATTCTCTCGCTATGCCAAGTCCATTCTGAAGGTAAGTAAGGTTGAAAATTCTGTTAGCCAATTATTTACCAGATGACTTAAAGCAAAATGTGTTGTTTGTTTGTGAACCATTGTTCTGCCATGCACTTCAGTTTCCTAAATCAGTTTCATAATAGACTATGTTGTTTAATTATAAATATAAGAAATAAGATAATACTGTAGCCCTGTGACTTGAACCAGAGCAGAACATAGATAGATTACCTTGAGCATTAAGAAAATAGTGCTTGTTTTAGGAAAAGGATGATTTGTATTGACAACATGGACTCAATGGATAAAGAAGATGGATTGCATTTCTGACGTTTTTTAAGTTTCCTCATGTTTTGTCCTCCTCAGGATACATGGGGCCAGCCTCAGGGATACCCCCTGCAGAGATCCCTCACCCCTCTAGACCCTGAAGATGCCAAAACTGCCCTGGAGATTTACAAACTGGTATATGGGCATGATTAGAGAAGATTATGAATTGGATTACATTGGATCCATTTTATTCTGTAGCTGCATTTATGATCTTCTTATCCTCTTCTCCTCAGATCTTGCGTTTTACAGGTGAGTCAGACCTCACCGGCTGGCAGGAGCAGATGCTGGGGAACTACATAGTGGAGAGGGGTCAGAGCCGGGCAGCCTTGAGGGACGAGATTCTGGCCCAGTTGGCTTACCACACATGGGACCTGCAGGAGGAGCAGAAAATAAGGGGATGGCTGCTGCTGGCCTGCTGCCTCAGTGCCTTTACCCCCTCACCAACACTGGACAAACCCCTACTCAAGTAGGTGCTTTGGTTAGCCTTCGGCTATCAACAGGTGCTGGCTGCTGGAGGAGATACTGTGAAATATTAAATCTTAATAGGATTAACTCATACCACAAAAAAAAACTAAATGCAATCATTTCTGACCTACAGTCATGGAAAAAACTGGTGTATTACCACAAACATTTTTATGTTCTGTTTATACTGGTGGTATGTAGAAGCTCTTTAACCAAAATTATATTTTTAATGGCCACGGGGCAATCGCACCGAGCACTGGTCCCATACAGCAAAAGCTGTAGGGACCAGTGGACCACTATTGTTATACTGTGGATTTTTTCTTCTTCCTCTTCCGGACGCAATTTCGTCCCGCTACTAGTCCTACAACTTGAAGAGTTGCAGGACAAATTATATATCAAAACGTGCGGTTTGATCGGGATCGGTGTGCTATTACTTTCCTCTACAGAATACGAATTTTTCGAGACATAAGTCGTGAAAAACTGCCCAAAATTTTGCATTGAAATGAATGGGATGGCCGACAAAAAATGAGCGAAAAATAACAATAATTGGAGATTTTTTAACGTCTACCTCTCCGGCATCATTTCACCTAGAGACTCCATTTACACTTTTAATTATTGTTGTGATTATAGTGGGTGTGTATTGCACGGAATGTTCGTGTCACAGTGTGTGATGTCATCGCTCAGAGTGTAGAGGGAGAGAAACAATTGTCAAAAAATAAATTTGAAAACTGCGCTCCAGGCCGCAAATTCCACTCTACAGAAATAATTTATACATAGAAACGTAGGAAAATTTCTCTTCTCACTCACAATCCTCTTGTAAAGCGGTCAGAGTTATAGTTTGGGCGTAGGACGCACAGACGCGCCACCAACACACACCAACTGCCTCATTGGCTCCCATATTAAAAACGCAGGATGATTTCTGAAAAAGGGAGATGTAACAGTTTTTTTAGATCGCTCAAACAAAGCTATTTTTTCATTTTTCTTAAAAAAACATTATTATTATTATTTCTTGATTAAGATGTCAAATTATATTTTTTTACTTGCATTCCTGAACAGAAAAATGAGTTTTAGTGGTTGAAGGTTATGCTTGATGGCTGAAATTTGGGTATCAAAAGGTGAATTTAGTTTGTTATTTGTTAAATATTTATTTATTTATAAACAAGCTTTTGAAAGATTTCCAAAATATTTATGTTTTCTCGTTTGTTTGACAGGTGGTCTAATAAATTTGTTAAGCACTGTACATTCTGAATATGTTACGTTTTTATATACATTTTACACAGCCTCCAAACTTTTTCAGGATTGCAATATGAGTCACTGAATTACGTCTTTGTGTTTCTAGAAACCCTGTCGAAAATTTGTGCAGTCTTTATGTTTAGTCTTTAAGTCAATTCAGTGTGTGTGTCATTGGATAAAATTTGGCGTGCATCACAAGTCTATAGTGTGACTTCCTGCCGCTGTATCTGCCTGTACATGACTCAGTCTGCAGTGCTCCTGTGCAGGTATGTGTCTGACCATGGTCCAGGGGAGTACCGCTCACTGTGCCAACACAAACTGCTGACATCCCTGCAGCTCCCAGCTCCCACTGCCCGCATCTACCCCCCCACCCAGCTGGAGTGGACCAGCAACCAGAGGAAGGGGGCCATGCTGCTGGACGTCCACACTTTCAACGGTAAGACTGACTGACTCTTAAGAAAAACAGTGACAACTATACCATGAAATTAAAAGATGTTATAAGCAACTCTAGTGTAAAAAATATCCACTGTTATAAACCTGTAAAACCTTTCAGTAGGAGTGTTTCCATTAGGTACTTTTCCCTCTAGTGAGCTGCTATGGGTGTGGCTTTGGTGAGAGGATCCGCCTAAGATCCAACTTCACCGGTTAGCGGCTCTGGTAGCAGCTCAGAAAGTACCTGCCTCGTGTAGGTACTTTCTGAGACGCTACTGAGCTGCTACTGACTAGTCGACACTGATTGGATACGGTTGAGGTGCCGATTTCGTGCATGCGTGATTCATTTGCAGACTGGTGCAAACTGGAAGCTGAAGGGTTAACAGCTCCTGCTCTGACTGCAGCTGGGAGAGACTGCTGCAGGATGACTGGACCGCTTGTGAATGCTTTGGGATGGCGCCTGCTACTTGTTAAAAAGAGTAGGAACGAGTCTCCAAAAGTCTCCAATAACACCAGGAAAAGTCGCTAGATTTGTTGGTAGTCGCTTTTTTGAAAAAGAGTCACTAGAGGGGTGTGAAAAGTCGCTAAATATAGCTAAAAGGTCGCTAAGTTGGCAATACTGCTTACCGCGTCAGTCTGTTGTCACACTGGAACTCCACTGGTTAGCCCCCATAAAAGTACCTGTATGGGAACAGAGGCCGAGGGGAACTAACTAGTGGGCGGAGCCAAAACCACACTTTCCAAAAAGTCCTCAGAAAGTACTCAGTGGAAACACGCCTAGTATAAACTAACAGTAATGACTGGCAGTAGCTTCACCTCCAAAGTGACCTCCTGTGGGTTTTTTTGTTACTGTATTTCAGAAATACAGTGTATTACTAGAAATAAACTTGCAGTATATTATTGTATTCTTGTAAATTTACAGCACAATACTTTTCACAGTTTTGTCAGTAAATTACTGAATATTTATAGTGAACTGTAAAACTTTTCAGTGTAAATTTACAGTAAATTGCCGTAAATTATGGTATTCATTCAAGTGCTGTTATCACATATATTTTCTCCAAGAATGCATTGCAATATAAGAATATATGAAAATGGATTATTGTTCAGATTTCCCTGTAAATTTACATTTCAGCCTTCAATTTTTCCCTCAGATGAGAAGCTGATAACTGAAGTGGAGTCATGGACCACTGGGGAGCAGCTGGCTTCATGGCTTCTTCATTTCAGGTATTTCTGAACATGCATTTACTTGTTTATGTTTCTGCATATCCATATTCCCTGGTGTATCCTGCTACATGTGGTAGTGTCCATCCCTCTTCTGTGCATGTGTCATAGAGGTGTGTCGGATCCAGTGCAGGGCTGGTCAGTGTCTCTTCTGACCGATGAAGGCTGGTCCGATCTGGCTGGCTCTGACTTTGTTATGGATCTTCTGGCTGGAGCTGAGGCTGAAGTGTTGCCACCACCAGGGACTCCATCATCCACACACTCTGACTACCTGTTCAGCAACCAGGGAGACAGGTACACTGTGAAAAAATAAAAAAATGTTGTTTTTACGGTAAAAAAAAACTGGCAGCTGTGGTTGCCAGAACTTTACCGTAAAAAATACGGTGAAACTTTTCTAATATTACAGTTTTTTCTAATATTTACTGTTTGTGGGTGTTTTATACTTTTGGACGGGCTGATGGCTTTTGTAAAGCACTTTGAGTTGCATTTATATGTATGAAAAGCGCTGTATAAATAAAGTTTGATTGATTGATTGATTGATTGATTGATTGATTGATTGATTGATTGATTGATTGATTGATTGATTGATTGATTGATTGACAGTAAAATTATATTAGCACTTTTCACATTTAAGATTTTTTTTTAAAGATTATATTTTACCATAAAAAATAAAAAGTTTTTCCATCAAAAGAAACGCTGTTCTGCCATATAATTGACAAGAAAATACTTAATAAATGCTGCATAAATTAAAGATTTTACCATTAAATATTACAGTATATTTTTGTTAGAGATATGGTGTTTAGTACATTTAACAGTGAGAAAAAGTATTTTTGCAAAAAATAAATGCAAAAATGACAGTGATGCTTGTACATATATTTCATTAAATACATATAACAGTGTATTTTACAGTGAAGTAATGTATTTTTCAAAAAACAAAACTGTAAAAAATACAGTTTTGGCTGATATATACATTTATGGTGTTTCATTGTAACAGAAACTGAATTAACCCATTTATCATTTTACGGTCTTTTACTGTCATGGTTTAGCAGTTTTTCAGCGTAAAATTGACAGACTTTTTTTTTTTTTTACAGTGTAGAGTACTAAGAAGTCATTAGTTTTTGTCGACATTTCAGGGTGTTTATTAAGAATTGCTAACACAATAAGTGTCTTTGTGCCTCTCTTTGGCTCCAGGATGCCAGCTACAGATCTGGATGACTTCATTCCACCAGCACCTCCCATGCAAGCTCCTGGGCTGCCTGCTTATGAGGGAAGCTCCTGGAGAAGAGATTATCCACAGGAAGGTAAGTGTGGCATGTCAAAGAATCAGAATTCAAGTACTCGTAAGCAGGCGGCCCGGGTTCGAATCCGACTCGGAGCCCTTTCCCGCATGTCTTCCCCTCTGTCTCCCCCTTCACTCTGTCCTATCAAAAGCCCAAAAATGGCCAAAAAAAAAAGAAAAAAAGAATCAGAATAATTCAAATAAAATGCTTATTGGACTGTGGAGTATGGTGAGTATGGTGTTCTCTTGCCTTTAGAGGTGTCCAGATAACACTTCATACTAACTATTGGTAGTTTTTTGAGCATAATGTTCCCCACAGGCTCTTCCTAGACACACACCAAACCTTCAAAATAAATTAATCCTCTTAACAGCACAATTCTCACCTAGTTTATTCTCCAAGTACAATAAAACAAGCTGTTCTCTTGGTCATTCAGTTATTCTGGGTTTACTTTCACATTGTTCCAAGTGACAGAGCTCACACTGGCTGACCTTCAACTTCTTGTAACTGAGACCAAATGTAATCAAGTCACTGTGGATTCTTCCAACTCAAGGCTCAGTTACCATCTAGACAAATCAGGCAACTCCTAGACCCTCAGAGCAACTCCTAGGCCACACACTTATACTGTGATTGGTCTGATCTGTTGCTAATTTGTTAAAGAATATGCACCACTACATTAAAAGTAAACCCAAATAACATGGGTTTTTAACTGGGTCCTGCATTATTATTAATCCTAAGGCCCAGTCTTAGAATTTTAAATGCCTGGTACAACTAAAGGTACATTTGTTTGGACAAATATAATGATAACAACAAAAACAGCTCATAAGAGTTTAATATAAGAGCTGATATCTAGACATTTATCAGCTATTTTGTTGTTCTTTTCATTATATATGTCCAAACAAATTCACCTTTAGTTGTACCAGGCATTAAATGAACAAGAAAGCAAGAAGAAAACGGTGGGTGGTCTAATAATTTTTTCCATGACTGTATAATAATAATGTAACATAATTTAAATAATCGAATAGAATGCGTAACAAACTACATGTTACACGGCATGTATCCAGTAATGTGTAGTGATGTCACATTACATTACACACGATAGCTTTTATATAATCTCGATCTGTAATTATATTTTTCATTTTTCATTCAAACTACTCCTTTTTTCCCCCTGCAATTTATATTCACACCTTTTACTTCTGTTTTTGTTGCTGTGACAAGTTAATTTCCCCATTGTGGGATCAATAAAGTCTAACCTAATCTAGTATAATAGTATACATACATACACAGTGTACTTACATTGTTGTAATCTCTGTTTTCCAACTGAAGGCCGTGGTCGACAGATGGATGCCTATGTTGATGACTTGTTTGAACCTGTACTGGACCAAGGACCTCCGGTCAGTGCTGTCAGATTTATTTTATTATTTAAACTGTAAATGTAATTAATGTAAAGGTCATATTCACCTGTGGCGGACTCGGGGGGGAAAACGAGAGGAATCGCCTTATTGGCTGCCCTTTACACTTGCAAAAAATGATTTGGTGCCCTCTAGGGTGCCCCTTCATACAATAAATTATGGTGATGTGCCCTCTAGTGCAAGAAAATTCCATAACGTGCTTTAATGAGTGCCCTTCTAGTGACCTTTTTCGTGTTTGGTGCCTCCATGGTTGAAAAAGCATGCAGAAGTGCCCTCTAGAGTGGTGAAAATGAGAGAGTGCCTTATTAGCTGCCCTTCACACATGAAAAAACTTATTGATTGCCCTCTAGGGTGCCCCTTCATACAATAAACTATGATGATGTGCCCTCTAGAGATTCTACAATACGGTATCACCCAACTGTGAATAATGTTGTGTGAGATGTTTACTCTTATTTAGCTCTCAAAGTGCACAAAATAGATGCATTTTACTTAAAAATGTACAAATTTTCTCCCGGGAGGGCATGCCCCCGGACCCCCCTAGATGGTTTGGTTCGATACCTTTAATTGCCAGTACCATATAATTAATTACTTTGATCTGGATCTCCTTTAACTTAATGCTAATATTTCATCATACATGATGCATCACAGCTTTGGGTGTGCTGGTGGGGCCCATGTTGTGCAGAATGTGCCCTTTTTATTTTTTCGCCTCTGCCCTTCTAACAGTCTTAGTTCGCCACTCATATTTACCTGTCACTATAAAATGTTAAAGCTGTATACCATGAGGTGTGTTGGGCATGCTGGTTGATCTCTGGTGGATTGTCTATCTCTGATTGTATCTTGTTACTGAGTGAGTGAAGTCACTGGATTGTGTTTCCTGCTGCCTTTCCAGTAACGACATTTTCACTGTGTGTGTGTGTGTGTGTGTGTGTGTGTGTGTGTGTGTGTGTGTGTGTGTGTGTCTAGGACATGGAAAGAGTAGCCCAGCTAAACCGCAGGATGAGAGGAGGAGGAGGGATTGGACCCATGTACGGAGCTGGTAGGAAAACTGGATCTCCTTCTCCATTTCCACAATACAGTCCAGACTATGAAGATTATACTCCCTTAGTATATTATATGATGCATATTAAACATTATTAAACCTCTGGAGTCCATCTATTTATTGAAAATACACATGTTTTATTTACAGTAATAACTTTATTTATATATGATATGTAGACAAGCTAAGAAAGCCAGTTGAAAGTGCATCATAGGAGCTTTCACAGTGTGCCATTTATGTTTCTAGAGCATTTTTAAAAATGTGAATTTTCTTTCTACAATGAAAACTATTACTATTTTTTAATTAACATGGAAATAGATTATAGATAGTTTTATTATTCATATTTTTTTCTGCTGTTTTTGTGTGTATAAATGGTTTTTAAAATGGTACATTTCCATAGAAACCTGTGTCTTTTGTTTGTGTTTTCGGTTCCTGGCAGCTTTATACTTTGTTAATTGAAATAAAATGAAAAATCTGACTGATAGCCAAGTTTGTGTGGAGAAAAAGGAGCCATGCATGTGATTTAAGGACAGACTGAAAGATGCTAAACAGAGACAGAAATCAATGCATAGGAAGTTGACAAATTTGAACCAAAATCTCCTGGACTTCAGAGGTTTAAACAACTAGTCAACCTGGAAAAGTCTATATTTAAAAAATAAAATGCAAATGACATGTTTTATTTGTCCTCAGAGCTATGTTTTGTCAGTTAGGACTCATAATTTTAAATGTATTTGTTGAATATTGAACTTTTGGTTTCATGTTTCAGTCACTGTAAACTCTAAGAATGACTGATCTTTCTGTTTTTCAGGTATGCCCATGACAATGCCAGGCTATCCTATGGGTAAGAAAGAAAGTTGAATTTTCGTCAAGCCCAAATTATTTGGTAACGCTTTATATTAAGGTCCTTGTAATAACCATTAATTAACAAGTAATAAGGCCCTTGTAAGTCCTTACAAGATGCTTATTAACATTATTGTGTGTTTATAAGCTTATATAAGTGTTAATACACTATATACAATTACAAACACCCATGACCCACCCATTATGTCTTTGCCATGCCTTTATTAATCTTATTTTGTTTGCTTATTGATATTAAAATATACATTATTGCTCATCTATTATAAGTTAACTATAAGTTGACTATGCTTTTTGCAACTACCGGATCTAAAGCGAGAACAATGCCTTATTACTTGTTAATTAATGGTTATTAAGGACCTTTTTATAAAGCGTTACCAATTATTTTCATATGAAAGAAAAAGTGAACTGAATCTTTCAGTTTTCTAATTTTTACCTTTCTGTTGCTTCTGCTCAGGAACAGTGCCCAGCTACGGTGCAACTCCCATGATGCCAACCATGCCAGGTAATCCCTCTACATCAACCTTTCATCCTCTTATTCTTACTGCTGAGACAACTCAAACTTTTACACATTTTAAACACTATTGTTATGAAATAAGTAACACACTTGCTCACATTGCCAATAACAAAAAGGATGACTCTCAGCAGTTTACAGAACAAAAGTGCTCGTCATCCAATACAGAAACCTCCTAAATGTTTTCAAAGTTTTAACCAAATCACAAAGTATTTTTCTGTCATGTTCCTCAAGATCTTGGTGTATTGATGTAATATTCTGGAGGGGGTTTTGACAATTTTACTGATTCTCAATATTAAAAAAGTGGCCTAATTCTGCAGCATCTGGATCAATGACGTGATCTAACCCATTGTCAGTTGGTGTAACCAGTAATTTTTTTTCATTAAAATCTGATATCTTTATCTATATACAGGAAATTAAATTTGAACTAAAATGAGGAAAAAAAATACAATCCATTGCAACATTATGGTATATAACAAATTTTACATAACTTGTCAAAAAAATGGTTGTTTTAAGAATATGTTCTGCTCAATGTTGTGTAAATGTAGAAATACTCAGAAATATGTTTTTTAAAATGAAGTATTTATATGTAGAAGTCCACTTAAATACACTGTAGGTGGATAAAATATTTTATATTCATCATTCTTTTGTGATTACACCATTTGACATCTTGCCAACCCTTATTTGTCACTGACCCATATGTGATGACAAATGGTATTAACCCCAAAATTGCTGCAACAACTTATGGGACAAAGTTGAGCCCAGAAATTGACTTCAGAGAGCCATGCATTAAAATTCTAAGCCCTTATACACCTTAATAGGTTTAATAATTGATTATTTAAGTAATTTCTTTTTACAAATTTATGACCAGAACTACTTGACACACAGTGTAGAGCTGCATCGCAAATTAATCTTCAAGTTCCCAGCTTTCAGATGGTGTACACCACTACTGTTGACCTGCTATCTCCCCCTAAAAATCCACTGCCCACAACCCTTCATTCTGTGTTAAGAGTGGGCAAAAAGCTAAGGGGTTAAATGTGCAGATTTCTTAATGTCCAGTCATATATTTACCTTGTTTAAAATAAAACAAAACACAAGCGACCCCATTACATCTGTATTTCTGTCAGATAAATGCAATCTTAATGAACTGGAAAATTCCTTTGTTTGCTAATTTTAGTTAAAAACAGCTCATATTCTCAACTTGTCTATTTCATAAAAAGAGGGCTTGATTTCACGTCATGATAGCAGAAAGATCAGGATTTATATGCCATCATTTAATTAATGAAGGGTCTCGCAAAAACCTGATAACTACCAATGCTGCCAACTACTGATATTCATCTCTACACAGCCATGATGATGCCCCAGATGCCTGCCCCGCCTGTCGCTGACCCCATGCAGATGGCAGCATCACAGCAGGCCCTCATCAACCAGCAGGCCTTTCTCATGGTGAGGACTTTAGTTTCACATCTTCCTTTCCTTTCCTTTTTTTTTGTTTCTGAACAAATTTTGGTATCACTTTACAATAACCATCATTTATAAATGGTAAACAGATAGTTTATTAATGTTTAATCATCATTTATAAACCATATATAGGCCATTTAGAATGGTAAATACATAATTTATTAATGTTTAACTAACTAAATGATTTATAAATGGCAAATAGATGGTATATTAATGTACATTTATAGTTACTTTACCATTAACAAACCAATAAATTATAATTAATAGTTAATTTATAGTTTTAGTTGCACTCATTTTAACATTTTTAACATCATATTAAGTATGGTAATGAGTTTGAAATTATTCATATACCTTTAGGAAATTGGTTGAAAACATTTAAAGATTAAATATGTATAGCACTTTGTCAATTGTTAATAATTTGTCTATAAACCATCTATGAACATCACTTAGTTGGTTATTGTAAAGTGTTACCCAAATGTTTTCTTGTTTTTCAACAGAAACACAAGAACATACATTATGCCATCATGTCAGTAACAGAGTTAGATAAAATAAAAAATCACAACTGCACAAGTCTTTCATGGGGGAGGACCCGGATTATTTCCTTATACCATAAGGTGACAGTAGGCGGTTTGTCATTGATCCAGTTAATTAAAATACATTTTCTGGCCGGTAGGAGCAATTTGTCACGTAGTTCGAACTAGAAACAGGATAAAGTCACCTCCGAACCTGGTCTCACAGGAATCCGTGAAATAGCCAAGGATTCGCTTAACTCAAAATCCGTGGAATAGCCACGGAATCACTCAAATTTTTGTGAAACTGACACGGATTTTGCTACAATGCAAGTTAATGACAGTCATATCCCGTGGCTATTCCATGGATATTTGTTCCTATTGGTTTGTTCCAAGTTACGTGACTTTCAAGGTCCCGGCGGTCAGAACAAAAAACAGTTCTCTTATTTTTTGTGAAAAAAATCAATATTTTGACTTAGTTTCTGCATAAAAATAGCCTGGGTATACCCAGACTGCCTTGCGCACTCAAATTTAATTTCGAACCTCCAGGCGGTCTGGCAACCAGGAAGCTTTCTTAGCCCTGTTTTAGGGATCCAATCACGGAGTGGGGAGGGACGGCAAGACGATGACGCGTACTACTCGGCACTTAAAAGCTTGTAGTTTTCTTACGGATCCAACATGGCTGCTGCAGACGCAAAACTCTCTTTAGCTGTAGATGGTTTTTTAAATAGTTTAGAGCGAAAGTTGAAAGGCAAAAGGTCTCTCGACGGCTCCGCTGTCCCCCGGCTCGTAGCGAGATCACCGGTAGCGGCGGTGATTAGTGCCACTAGCGGCGCTACGAGCCGGTGGTCTCGCCGGTGATCTGGCTACAAGCCGGGGGACAGCGGAGCCGCCGAGAGACCCGCAGCAGCTTGTTTATTGACCATAAAATCAGTGGATGTGTGTGGCTGAATGACATGAGGGGGAATAAAGCGTGAAAATAAATCTTGCAGAAAGCGAGAACTGGAGAAGCAAAGCAGCAAGCAACACTCTCTCTCACAGACACACACAACACCAAACATCCATTTCTATTGCTCTACTACGTCATCTGGTATAACTGATCTGATTGGCTAAGAGCTACCTACAGACGCTTTTGATAGACATTCTAAGCGCCCAATAAACGGCTCCGGAGGATCGTAAACCACGCCTCCTCTACGGAGAAATGAACAGCTGGTTCCCAGACCACATCTCATTTGAGATTTGTCTGGTGTTAGCCAGGCTAGCATAAAAATGGATTTTGATTACATTTCTAGCGAGAAATATATGTTTTATTTGCTAAATCTTCACTCAGTGAATGTACATAATCACTTTGTGTGTTGGAATAGCCACGGGATATGACTCATTAACTTGCATTGTAGCGAAATCCGTGTCAGTTTCACGGAAATTTGACTGATTCCGTGGCTATTCCACAGATTTTGAGTTAAGCGAATCCATGGCTATTTCATGGATTTCTGTGAGACCATGTTGCACCTCCTCAGATGGGAGGCCGAGGATGAAAAGGCCAGGGTCCCTCCCCAACTTTGTTTGGAAAATGCCACATCTTCCTTTCCTACCTCATTCTCCCTCTTCCCCTCCAACTCTCTACGTTCTTTTCCTCCCTCCTCGTCCTCTTCAGGCCCAGCAGATGACCATGCAGGCAATGACTCTGTCCCAGCAGCAGACACAGGAGCAGCAGAGGAAACAGAAGGAGCAGGAGAGGAAGAAGAAGGAGCAGGAGAGAAAGGAGGAGGAGGAGGAGGAGGAGAGGCAGCGGAGACGTACATCTCATCGACGCTCAAGGAGACGCTCACGTTCTCCCTCTCCTAGATCTCCCTCACCTCCACCAGTACGACCCAAAGCAGCTGCACATAAAAGCTCTGCCAGCTACAGGCAGCCTGAGCCGGAGGTATGTCTGTATATGGAATATCTTTTTGAAGGGTGCTCCATTGCTTGTGTTTCTTTCTTTTTTTTCTTTACACATCCTTATCTTACTATGCCTGTTTTTTCGCTCGTACATTTCCACCACCACAAAGTAATGAAGACATTAGTCTATGAAACTGCTCATAAAAATGGTAAATGGGGTGCACTGATACAGCGTTTTTATCCAAAGTGCTTTACACTACACACTACGCTCATTCACCCGTTCACACACACATTCATACTGGTGGCCGAGGCTACCAGGGCAAACTGGTGCCACCTGCCACCATTGGGAATTCATTCACACACTGTTGAACGCAGCATCAGGAGCAATTTAGGGTTCAGTATCTTGCCCAAGGATACTTCAACATGTGGGCTGCCATGGTCTGCGATCGAACCACCAATATGCAGTATGCGACTGCTCTACCACAACTGAGCCACAGCTGCCCCATATACAGTTTCATTTCTATTAGGGTTCGGTAGTTTCCTACAGCTGTACATTGTGGCAAAGAAGAATTTGTTCATTTTTTGAGGCGTATCTCACATTTGGTGACTTGATAATGATTTTGGTTATAATCAAGAAAACCATGGAAAATGTCTAGATATCAGCTCTTAAATTAAACTCTTATCAGCTATTTTTGTTGTTATCATTATATTTGTCCAAACAAATGTTGTATCAGGCAAGAAATTGAAGAAAACAAGGGTGGTCTAATAATTTTTTCCATGACTGTATTTTGGGGAGCAGGACATTGTATGTGGAATTGAGTCAAAATAAACCCTCTCCGTGTGTGTGTGTGTGTGTGTGTGTGTGTGTGTGTGTGTGTGTGTGTTCACAGTCAAGTGCAGCAGTGTGGCTCATGGATGTGTTTTTGTTTGACAATGGAGCATTATGACACAGAGGAAGAAGAAATATCAGGCTTTGATGCACACACAATAACTATAAGTAGATATACCACATAGCACATAAGATTTGTTGACAATACAGAGAGATAGAATACTTCAACTTTGCCCTTTAATCTTCTAAATATGACGCACACTGATATCACTGGATCTGCTCTGTTTCCTTGACATCTTGTGTGTCATGTTAATTTCCTCAACAGCCAGAAAGAGAAGTGGACTTAGCAGAGCCAGAGGATTTGCACTCCTTCAGAGATAAAAGGGATTACTTCCAGAAGATTGGTAAGTGAAGCTGTCATGCACCAATAAGTTATATACATGTGATTTCTTCTTCTATCAGAATCTCTCACATCGACACAAACACCATTAATTCACCCCTTTCTTGTGTCTTTGACTTTGAAGAAGAAGATAATGGAAGTGATTTGTGTCCATCCTCCCATTGCTTCACACTATGAACACAAATTATTTGCCATATAGAAAGATAGAAGACTTTCCACGATAACTTAGAATAGAATATCATGCAGCTAAGCTAGCTAGTCACACCGCACACCGATTTTTGCAGCTTAGCTAACGTTCGGTCGCTCTGGCTCAGTGTCGACTGGAAAGGACTGAAATCTCGCAGAGAAGAAATAAAAACTTGTGAGAAGAAAAAGGGGCCAAGCTATATTCTGCAGAGCTACGTATGGTGCTTTTCTGCATTTTAGTAGCCAGTTAGGCTAGCAGAATTTTAAGACACGGAAGTGACTATAAAAATTATCAAAAAATGCTCAAAACACGTTACATTTTTCGGTAAATACCATATGTCAGGGGTAGGCAACCTGCATCTCCAGAGCCTCATGTGGCTCTTCAGGCCATCTGCAGTGGCTCCCTGTAGCTATGACAAAAAAATGAGTATATGAAATGAAACATTATTTACATTTTTTTTTATCATTGATGTAGGCACAAAGTGATTTGTATTCTTCAGTTGTAAGAAAGTAAAGCTTATATTCCCCAATAATACCTTTTTTTATTAACATATTAGTCAACTAAAATGTGCATCATAGCTTCCGAAAACCTTAAAAAGCTTTAACCTAACCTTTTTGAGTTTCTCTAGCCAGACTAGCTTTTGATTCCAAACTCCAAAATGATATTAATAAATGCTCATTTTGACCAATTAATCATGTTGGTAGACTAATTTAGACTTAATAAGCCATTTTATTTTCAATCAAAATAAGGTTTGCGGCTCAATTCGACAATTTCCTGTTTACCAATCCTATTTTGGCCAACTATGGCTCTTTTGTTAGTAAAGGTTGCCGACCCTGTCATATGTATAAAGCGAACTGTGAAAAGTAAAGTCATCATTGTAATGTGATCACTGGAGACTAAGACAATGTTACTGTCTACTGGACAGGAAGTAAAGTTCTGCACTCCAGGTTTAAATCATTGGGCTTTTAATCATTTTCAAATTTACGTCATTTCTTTCATTCCTCACTATCTCTCCTCTACTGTTCTCCAGGCGATAAGCCCAAAGGTGGATCTAAAACCCAAAGGCCTCCGCCTGCCCCCTCCAGCCCACCCAGACCTCAGCAACACTCCCCGCCATCACCACGCCGATCACCACCACCTACAGCACCTAAGCCTGAGGGTAAGAAGGTGAAACAAGTTTAGTGGACTAGATAATATCTTTGGGGAAACAAAAACCCAAAAAGGATAAGCAGCACACAGCTAAAATTTTAATATTGTGTGAAGTGACACAAAGTGATTATATAGAGTATTAATTGAATGAAGAGCTAAGGTTATAGTTTCTGTCTCCCATCTCTCACAGTAAAGCCTCTCCGAACCCCTCCTGCCAGAGAAGTGGACACACCAAATTCAATACCTACCCCAGCTCCAGCCAGGCCCCAGCCAGAACCCACCTCCAACATCCGGGAAATCATCAAAATGTATAACACCCGACCCCAACCAGAAACCAAACCCTTTGAGCCTGTCAGGTCAGTGAATGCTGCTCCCTATGAGGTCTGTACATACTTCCCCAAATGTGAACGATGTTTCATCTGATCATGATCATGATTATTGTACTGTATGATGTAACGTAAAAGGCTTTGATTTAGGTGTTGTTTAATGCCTCTCCTTTGGGCTCTGGAAATGAAGGTTCATCTTCAATTACAGAATTTAACTTGCTTTAAGTTCACCATGGGTCATCACCCGTTAAAATTGGAAAATTGAAAACCAGTTTCTAAAGGTTGCAACATGCATATCAGTTTGCTGGTTTGTAGTCCGTTTGAAAGCTAAGTGGGGTCAATCACTCAATTTTTAATTAATGGACCACCAGTATCTCTGTTCTGTTCTCTTGGATCCTCCTGCTTTCTCCTACAGTTCAAAGACATGCAGCTTAGGTATAACTTGTGACTTTAAATTACCTGTAGGAGTGAATGAGAGCGTGAATGGTTGTCTGTGTCTATGTGTCAGCACTGTGATAGTCTGGACACCTGTCCAGGGTCACCCCACCTCTCGCCCAGTGTCAGCTGGGATCGACTCCAGCCTCCCACAACCCGAGTTTGGATAAGTGGTTCAGGAAATTGAATGAATGAATGATAAAATCTACTTTCATGAAATCGTGTAGTTGGTCTGTTTTCACCTTCCCCACCACAAACAAACTGCACCAGAGTCTGCTTGGAACCAGCTCAACTGGTCTGGTTGTGTAGTCGGTAGAGTCTCCCAGTTCAGTATCATGCCAGTCAAAAGCACCAGAGTTCATTTGAACTCAACCTAAATGGTTTTGTGTGAAAGCAATAGTTTTAAACCTCCAAATCCCCAATTCCAGAAAGTTAATTTGGAACTTCCCTGCTTGGATTTGAATTATGGATATTGTTATTACATCATATGCACGTTTGCCTTGTAGGCATTAAGGACTATTAATACATTTTCACTTGTTTTTCAACTTCCCAGTTAATTTTTTAATGATTGCTGAGGGTGGTACATGAATTGTAAATGTGTTTTCCCTTCGTACTATCGGTCCAGAGACTAGGGGTGGCTGTGGCTCAGTTGGCAGAGTGGTCATCCAGTGGTTGGATGGTTGGTGGGTCGATCCCCGACCATGGCAGCCTACACGTCGAAGTATCCTTGAGCAAGATACTGAACCCCAAATTGCTCCCAATGCTGCGTTCATCAGTGTGTGAATTAATTCCCAATGGTGGCAGGTGGCACCGTTTAGGGTAGCCTCTGCCACCAGCATGAATGTGTGTGTGAATGGGTGAATGAGCGTAGTTTGTAGTGTAAAGCGCTTTGAGTGGTCGCAAAGTGACTAGAAAAGATAAGTGCAGGTCCGTTTACCAGGATTGCTTGAAATTCCTGAGAGTAAATTGATCCCACAATCTCCTCAACCACTAGAAAAAAACTAGTGTAATGTTTGTGATTTACTGTTTTCATCTTCTTAACAGACATCCTCCACGGCATTTTGTAAAGAAGAATGACCCCAAAGAGGAAGCTTTGGCCAAACTCATGAACAAAGCACCAGTGCCACACCAGAAGGTCAGTACGGTTTAGAAAGTCATACTTCAACTTCAAACAAAAAGAAAATGTATCTCTCTAAAAATGTGTTATTTTTGTAGTCAAATTTATTATTCTGTCTCATATTGAGTCTCTGTCTGGAATATACTGTGTGCCACATCTTCACATATCCCCCTTCTTCCTGCTTGCAGAAACAGTGGGTGCCTCCACCAGTTATGCCTAAGAGGGAGCTGCCTCCTCCCAGGAGGCCCTCCCCACAGCCGTCTCCATCCTCCACCAGGAGATCCCGCATCATCTCTAGTGATATGAAGAAGAAACAGCGCTCCTTGGAGGACTTGTTTGGCTCGCAGCGCTCTCAACACCCTCCCCCTGCTCCTCCTGACTCCCCACCACCTCCTCCACACCCAGCACCTATCCTTCAGAACATCCCTGACCCACCATCCATGGCTGCCCCGTCTCTAAGTGGGTGTCATCTTCAGACATTACACTGTAAAAAAACCCTGTTGTTTTTACGGTAAAAAAACAGCAGCTGTGGTTGCCAGAACTTTACCGTAATAAATACGGTGCAACTTTTTGTAATATTACGGTAAAACTATATTAGCACTGTTGATTTCACATTTAAGACTTAAAAAAGATTTTTATTCCATATTTTACGGTAAAAAATAAAAAGTTTCTTCATCAAAAGAAACGCTGTTCTGCCATATAATTGACAAGAAAATACTTTAGAAATGCCGCATAAAATAAAAAATTTTTACCATTAAATATTACAGTATATTTTTGTTAGAATGTTGGTGTTTAGTACATTTAACAGTTAGAAAAATTATTTTCCAAAAATTACAGTGATGGCTTGTGTATATATATATATATATATATATATATATATATATATATATATCACAGTATATTTTTGTTACAAACACGTTGCCGGTGGAGTAGTAACTGTAAAAAAGACTGTTTTGGCTAATACATTTACAGTTTTCATTGTTACTGAAACTGAATTAACCCATTTATCATTTTACGGTCTTTTACGGTCATGGTTTAGCAGATTTTCACCGTAAAATCTACAGACATTTTTTACAGTGTATGTTTAAGTAGATAGGCCTCCTATATGATGTGTTTTAGCTGACTGATGCTGCTAACTAGGATTCAATATTACAGAATGTGAGGAAGTTCATTAATTTGGTGTTTGTTAACTCTAGATGTGATGCCAGACGTGGAGGGCAATCGCTCCCAGGTCCTCCGCTTCTCCGCTGGGGTTTACTTCTCCTATTCCAATATGCCGGGAAAACTGTTCCTGAGGAAAGAAGTAAGACACACACGTTAAAAGTATTCAAAAAATGGACAAAATAGCCCAAGGGATTTAAACTGAAAATCTTGTTTAAAGCCCCCACCACAACTTTCAAGCATCATTTATTTGTGTGCAGGTGTTTTACCCCAGAGAGATGTTCAACCGGCCCTACATCCTCAATCTGTTATGTGAACAGGTTAGTATATTTACTGGTGTCATCATGCATAGAACATTCATAGAGATTCTTTCAACTTTTGATGTATCATTGTGTGATGTGTTCAAGATTATGAGGGACACCTACTCTGAGAGCTGTGTGAGGATCAGCAGAGAGGAGAGGAGGAAGATGAAGGACCTGCTCGGTGAGAGTTTTGACAGAACTACATACTGCTGGATGCAATGTGGACTCAAATGTTACAGAGCTATAGTCATTCACAAGGGTTAGAAAGAACAGAAATGTGTCTGCATTTTATCCTATTTCCTCCCTTTGTGCTCCAGCAAATTTCAATGTGGGAATGACTATAAGCACCATCCAGAATGACGGCATGAAGAAGAGGATTGTCATTGCTGCTCGAGACAACTGGGAAAACTACTTTACCCGCCTGTTCCCTTTGACGGTGAGTAATGCTATTATCAATTATTTATTACTTATCAATTATTGATAACTTGTTTCTGTATACATTTATTTATGCATTTTAATTGGGTCTCCTTACTGTTATCTTTACTAAGAAACAGTGCCCCCCAAAATCTGAGTCTGAGTTGAGTTCCAAAATTGCATCAAGTTCTCCATTTGGCACCTTAAAAGAGCTGATATAGAAATAAAAAGGATTACATTAAACATATTGACACAATATCACCATTTCAGGGAGTTTGTTTAGTTGTTACAGAATCAACCAGTGCCTCCAAAATCCACACAAACTGAAAATTGTAATTCCAAAGTTAACTTTTATAATATGGATGTTCCATTTCTTTATATGCATTGTTGAAAAGGCCTATTTTTTTTTAAATATATATGCTTGAGTCATTGTGCACCAGAATTCTGGAATCTGAGCCTGAGTCATCAGAGTGAGAGTCAAAGTCAAGTCACGAGTCCCAAATACCGGGCTTTAAGTCCGAGTCTGAGTTGAATAACGAGTCACAAACATTGGGCTTCGAGTCTCCATCATCAGTACTCCATCCCTGTTTCAGTGTTCTATCTGTGTGCAGTATCGTAGCTAAAAGCAGCATCACAATTTTTTGTTGTGAATTCAGTCAGACTTACAAATATTACCAAACATCTCCTGTGTATCTGTTGAAGGTGCCCAGTGGAGATGCTCAGGTCGTGGGTGTCTCTCATCGAGGCGTTCGTCTCCTGAAGGTGGTCAGAGCATCAGGCATCAACCCCAAACACCTCCGTCTGCTCAGAAGCTACAGGTAAACAAGCAACCTGCGTACATAAACACAGCAAAAAGTACAGTCACTTAATTTCCCTTCTCTATTTAATCCATGCTTCCACTTAACCCTTAACAGGGCACTCATTGAAATACTTACAAATTCCAAATTTCAGCCCTAGAGAATATTGGAGGATATTACATAGTGCCAGAATGTGTAAAAAAACATACAGACCTGGGGGAGGGGGGTTATATTTTGAGAAAAAAATTTACCAGATTAAAGTGGCAAATCTACAAGAAATAATGCGCAGATTTATGAGATTTAAAGTGGTGAATCTGCGAGAAAAAAGTTGATTTTTTTCCCCCACCTTTTTCTCGTTTATCCTAGACTTTTTTCACGCAGATTTGCCACTTTAAATCTCTTAAATCTGCGACTTTTTATCTTGTAGATTTGCCACTTTAGTCTAGTAAATTTGCAACTTTTTTCTCTAAATATTACTAAATTTTTTACATTGGAGGTCAAGGTCAATAAAGTTAATATTATTATACTATTATGATACTGATTGGTCAAATGTCATAGTGTCACTGTCTGTGACGTAGCCTGAAAATCCATGTGGTGCTACGACCTCACACAGAGAGACATGGGGACCCCATTTTGGATATCAGCTGAAGTTACCAAATACGGTTCTTCACTCGATAAAGGGTTAAAGTAGTTATAGATAAAAAATCAGGGTAAAAAACAGTGTTTTTTTCCATTATTACATTACATAGAGGCTGGTCTAGGGGAACTGCAGAGTTGCTGAAATTGATCTGTGGACTCATCATTAGTGTAGTGTATCATCAATTTAGAATAATGGTATACTTTTACGGATATTTTCTGCTATTCATTCTCTACTTTTTCTGCCTATCTGACACAGTCACTTTCAGCTCATGTTCCTTGCACAGAATCTTAACTCAGGCCTGCATGAATGTAGTTTTGCAGAGTTGCTTTCAGTCGACCTGCAGGGTGCAGACAGAGTGGAACTGGAGCTGAAGAGTGAAAAGTTGGTGCTTCAGTCGACCAGAGCTCCCCAGCTCACTCACATGATCCGATTCTTCCTCCAGCTGCTCACCAGGGTACGCTCTTTAATCTTCATTTTTCGTTAATTGCATAATTTTTACTTTTCATGCTTTGTAGCATATTTTGGCCATGTGACCCCATGCTTGTGTTAGAGCCTAAAACCCATAGTCCTGATAAAAACCTCTCTGACACCTGCTCTCTAGGATTCAGGCCATGTGGTCGCCCTGAAGAGTTTCATGACGGATGATAAAAGTCTGCTCAGCTTCAGCAGGGGTGACATCATCAAACTGTTGCCAATGGACGGACTCCAGACAGGTGAGGTTTGATGCTAGACCGTTGTTGGGCCTCGCAACGGGGCAACATTTATGTTGAGGTATCTGGTTACAGATACCAATTGCCTCCATCACGGGTCACCAAAAATTTTGGGAATTAAGGATGGCTCTTTTATGAATCAATGATGACCTTGCACAGTGCGTCAAATATATTAATAAAAGGGCGTTATCATAAATGCTATCCCTCCCATAAGGATACCAAATGTATAGGGTTAGTGTGACTTGATTTGCTCTAAGTCATAGCTCGTTGGGGCACCATCTGTAAGAACAGAAAAATATAGCCAATTCACCTAAATCAGTCTCATAAAGTTACTAAACAATTTGGAACACTGATTATTAATAATGAGAATAATTATAATCAAATTACCATATTAATATTTAGTAGTGGTTGAAGGAATTGTGAATTCTTGTCATAGAAGAGGCTAACATATCGTTCAGAATGTACAACATTAAATAGACAGCATTTGTAATCAAAATGTATTTATTTAAAAAACTAGTAAAGCATAAGGTACACATCTATAAAGTATAGAGAACTACATTACAAAAGAGAGGGAATGTGTGTGTGTGTGGATCCAGGCCTCTGGGACACCTCCTGACAGAGAAAGAGGAGAGAGAAGGGAGGGAGGTCTGACACCCTTATAGCACCGGTGGACCACCTGTAGTGTCATGGTCCCTTGACCAATGAGGTGACCTGGAAGGTGTCGTACATGCCGAGCATTCTGGGAGGGAAGTTCTTGAGAGGACACAAAATGGCGGTGACCTGGGGCCTCATGTATCAAAGAGTGTGTAGCTTTCATACTGAAAGATGGCGTAATCCCAAAACTAGAAAAGTATGCACGCAAACTCACCTCCACATGTATCAAACTGTGCTTACGCCAGGTTCATCGCACCTTTCCTTGATACATCCCAACCAGCGTGGAACTGAGCGCACATGCACGAGCCACCAACCACGCCCCGGTTCCTCCCGAAAATGAATACGCAGATGACATGCAAATGACTATAAATCGCTGGCATGCCCGCTGATTATCGACAAAACAATGGCAAATCAACTTACTGCCAGTGTACGCGAGGTGGACGTGGTGATCTCCGCGGTGGAGGCGGGAAAATGAGCTTTTTGTTGCCACAGCTCTGGGATCAGCAACAAGGTGTCACTGTGGCTGTTAACGCAGCCAGATCAGAGACCTGCACCATGGCAGAAGTGTCCCTCCACACACGCTCCTTCTAAACGCCACCGTTATTGTATCTTGTCAGAGCCTTTAGAGCTGCCAGTGCGTAATTAGTGCCATAATCATTTTTACGCATCAGTTTATAAGCCACACTTAACTTGTTGTCCCAATTAAACATCACATACAGGATAAAATATGCACCACACCTGACTTTTTCCCACACACGTTTTTTCTCCGGGGAGAGGGATCTGTCTGTCATGGATCGCTGTGCACCTGTAGCGTTAACATCTCCATGTTAAACCAAAGGGGAAACAGTTGGCAATCGGCATTTTGACACATTGACACCACGTTTTAAATAGAGCATAAAAGACAGTAGTTTCTGCCAAACAAAAGTTTGCGGTTCCACCGCACATTCTCACGGCACCTCGAAAGGTTGCGGAGCGGTCCGCACATTCTCACGGCAAGTTTACTTTCCATACATGTGGCATGTGCGAATAAAACAGCGTACGCAATGTTTTTGTGCGTACGCAGCGTTGATACATGAGGCCCCTGCCATTTTGTGAGTTGACTCTTTTAAGCCGTTGCATTTAATCAACAAAAGTTAAAGTCCACAAATGAACCCAAGATTCACCTGAAATAGGATCCCAACACCGTGTTTGTGCTAGTTTTATGGTTTGATATGGGTTATTATGTTTATTGTTTAATGCAGATCATAACATTTTTGCGTTACATATATTTATTTTGTGTGATCGACCAGACTGGCTTTTTGGCACCATGGGGGGGCGCTCTGGTCTTTTCCCAGAGGACCTGACCCAGCCATCTGCAGCCCCAGACTACCACGCTCTACACCTTGACCGGAGAGATGACAGGAGGAAAAGCATGAGGGGCTCTAGACCCGTCGGTCCACCCAAGGACACGTCTCTAGGTCCCATCAGCGGCAAGGTGGCCTCGGCCCCGGGATCGGCCCGGAACTCAATCCACAGCTCAAACCATGAGCTGGAGACCCTCTCTGGCATGGCTGAGTTTGCCATGAAGTTCTTTAGGTATGATAGAAGAAAGATGACTCTTGCTGTCTTCATAATGTATTATGCTAATTTTGTGCTGCCCAAATTTGTTTTTTAAGAGTGGGGACTACAGGTCTGCCAGCAAGTGGAAGGAACTTTTCAGAAGCGGTTCAGCACATAGATGTAAGACAATCCTGTTTCCATCATATGCCATAGTTTTTCTTGCTCATATTACAGTTATCATACATGGCCACAATCACTGGTCAACTCACAAATATGTGTCTTTCCAAGGCTTTTGATCATTTTATTTTTTTTAATTTTTTGGCCACTTGGGGGCAGCGAAAGCAAGCTGTAAGCAACTCATAGTGAGTTGATATGTAAAACAAGTTATCAAACAGTGGGCTTTTCTTTGTGATCTCTAACGTCATAAATAGCACAAACTAACGGTGTTAATTTAAAAGTGAACGTAAAAATAAACGTCCTACCCAAACGGCTGTAACAAAACCATTTTTCTCCCACTCAATTGGCTTCTTTGACTCTAAGCCCGCTCATCTCTGTACTGTCTTTTGCAATTTTTAGCTAGTTTATATCGCCTGTCTATCTATGTAGAATATTGATTTTAACTGTTACTTTGGTTTTAATGGTTCTGCTAACGCCTGGGTCAATCATCTATCTATCAGAGTTCTGACTGTTTTTGTTGATGGTTTAAAATCAAGTCCCCAAATGTTCGTCAGAGGTACCGCAAGGATCAATATTAGGCCCCTCACTTTTTACTATAGAACACAGATTTTAATCTCATCTCAAAACTAAATAGATGAAAAATAAATTAGAGGGCATTAGAATACCTGTGTTTTATTTAATTACCATCATTAGTTGAGATGAAAATGATTGATTGATTGATTGATTGATTGATTGATTATTGACCGATCGATCGATCGATTGATTGATTGATTGATTGATTGATTGATTGATAAGATATGCATATATGCCATTTGTTTTCAGGTCTCTGTTGTAATAAAGATCCTGGTGCTAATGAAACTTCCTGAATAAATACAACTCAACTAACTATTTGAATTGTTCATCCAGGTTCCCATACAAGAGTCCCTCATTCTCTACAATGATCCTGAAATCAATGATTTATCTGTCCAGTGCTACATGAGTGAGTGCATCCACACTAACCATACTAATAAAAACTGAGACTACCATTACTCTGTTCCTCTGTTACCTCCCATTTTCTGTCCCTCCAGACCTGATGCAGTTCATGGGTGACATGCCAATGCAGAAGAATAACACCCAGTCAGACTGCCTGCTCCACATCTTGATGGTCAGTGCTCTGACAAACATTGTATCCCATAGACTGCACCTATTATCTCTAGTGCATCTATGTGTCTCTGACGGAGTTCAAATAAACTTTGTTTCTCTGGTCTGTTCAGTTAGGGAAGGAAAAGGAGCTTCTGAGAGATGAAATATTCTGCCAAGTCATCAAGCAAACCACCAACAACCCAACCAAGTAAGTGTTTTTAGGTCATGGTAACATTTTCAATACATGTTATTTTTGAGAATCAACAGGAAATAAATGAAATACATTTAAAAAGTAAATCAAACAATTGGTGATCCACTTGGATCTGCCTCTGTCCTAAAGGAATACTATATATATATATATATATATATATATATATATATATATATATATATTATATATATATATATATATATATATATAATGCTATATAATATACAACTTGACACAGAATGCTTTCAGATAATATAAACCACTTATATGTGGCATCTACTGTTCTTTATTGTCATTGTTCAGAGTAACAAGTACCATTACAACGAAATTAGCCATCATCCCGTCCAAACGTATACAACACACACAAACAATATGACAGAGGTGAACAGGACAGGAAGACAGGGAGAGATGAGAGAGAAATACAGCACACCTGAGGAGAGGAAAGGAGGAAAAAACAGTGAAAAAACCTCAGCAACATGAGCATAATACACCTTCACAACATAAACAGACTTATTACATGCCACAGGGGAAGTTACTGATCTACTATCTCTGTTACTGACCTGCTATCTCCCCCTAAAAATCAACTGGCCACAATCCCCAATTGTCTATAAAGGGGGGGCGATAATTAAAATGCTACATTTTATTTGTGTTTTCTTCACAGATCTAACTGTACCCTTGGATGGCGGCTGCTCAATCTGATGACTGGGTTCTTCCCCTGCTCTAGTAATTTGCAGCCGTATGTCACACGTCACCTACATGACATTTCTCAGGACTACGAACACCCATACCAAGGTAGAAACAACAAGACATTACATACACAATACCACAAAAGATGGCAACTAAGATCATATGTATATAACGAGTCTTACAGTGCACAAACTATATTTAATATAACGTATGTGTCCACAGAGCTGGCTGGTGTGTGTCAGGAGAACCTTCAGCGATCTCTCAGTTCCGGAGGTCGCCGTAACATCCCCTCACATTTAGAGATGGAGGCCATTCTGGCAAGTTATCCTACACACTCAATCACATAAAATCAAGTATTTTACAGTATATTTCAACTGATCCATTCAATCATTATCTGCATTGACAGCTGAACTGATTTTGAGTCCGTCTTGGTTTTCTGCAGGCTGGCAAAACTTCTCGACGTATTCCCATCCTGCTGCCAGGAGGAGTGGAGTTCCCCATCAAGATACGCAGCTTCAGCGTAAGATTTCTTTTCCCGTACCAATTTATGTATGAATAAAGAAATATTTTGTTTGTTAAATCAATTGATGTATCTGTGGTTGTATTTTGTATCTCCCTCTAGATGGCAGCAGAGGTGGTAACAGAGTTCTGTCAAGAAATGGGCATCTCAGATCCTACAGAAATGAAGGAGTTCTTCATCCACGCCAACCGACAGAAAGGTAAATCAGACTGATGCTGTTCTAATTGAGGTAGACAGATAAACAGGTAGGTTCAGCGCCTTTTCCACTCTGATAAAAGTAAAAATCTTGAATATCTAACACAATTTTAGGCGTATCGTTATTTTGCCCCCTTCCCAACACGATATCATGGCATGTTGGTACCAATGGAATCCTTAGATCTTCTAGTTTCAAATGATATCAGTGTCCCGTCGGAAAACCAGGGGGTTAAAGATGTTGATGTCTTATTAACACAGTGTTAATTCAACTCAAAGTGTTAAATTTAACACTTTTTCTGAGTTTATATAGTTCTCACGGATTCTGAGTAAAAATTACACTTTGAAAAGTGTTAATATTTTAACTCTTAAATAGTGTTAAATATTTGACACCCTTGGTGATGTTTTATGACACCACAAAAGTGCACTTTTAACTCGAAATCGTGTTATTCCTTTTCACTGTGAGTGTTAATTTTTAACATAGGCCTACATTGTGTTACTTTGACACATTCAAGTGTATTTTAAACCCTAAAATCGTGTTATTTCCTTTCACTCATGTGATGATTAACATTCATTGTTTTGTTTTACGATACATTAAAAGTGCATTCTGTCTTTAGCCAAACATACAAGTCACAAAAAATGAAAATCAACTCCAACTGAAGTGAATCTAACTCAGGTGCTAATATGTAACTCGCTTGATTGACAACGCTGGCAGAGCTTTTTGATCACTACAAGTGTTAAAACAACTCCAAAATCAACACCCACCAACTCAAAATTATTAACACTGAAAAAACAACACTACAGATTTTGCTGTGTAGATGCGAAATAAACAGATAAAATGATGAAAATGCCAGATTAACAGATCCTCCTCCTTCTTCCTGTCAGATGGGATAGTGCGTCCCCTCCATGCTGATGAGTATCTGTTTGACTACCTTCTGGATGACGGCTCTATCTTCTTTTCCCTGAGAAGAGTGATGTGGAGAAGCCCTCTGTCCTTTAACAGTGACCTGTACTTGGAGTTCCACTACCAGCAGGTGACAATATCAATCCATCCACAACAGCAGCAGCACATTTCTAACCACTGGTCCAGTTTGTGTCTCATTGTTTTCTAATGTAATGTGATGTAATGTGTGTGTAGCTCCTAGGTGACTATCTGAGCGGGCGGCTGATGCTTGCTCCTGCTGTAGGTGGTCCCTCCTCAGTCCAGCAGATCGCAGAGCTGTCGGCCCTGCAGCATGTGGCTCAGGGACTGAAGGATCAGCCCTCACTGTGAGTCACACACACTGACAGTCACAATTATACACTACTGATCAGTTTAGGAACACAGTATTTTTGGACAGGATATTGAAGACTGGACAGCTCAACTGAAAAGAATCTGATTTAGATATAAAAAGCTTGTTTTTGATTCCTCACTTGAATATATTAGTCACATCAGTAAGTTAGCTTTCTTTCTCTCCTGGCCATGCTGTCTGATTTCACTAGTCAGTCAATTCACTAGTCACTTTGGCACCACTCAGTTTTCCAGTGTGGAGCTGGATTCAGAACCTGGTTAGCCTAGCATAGCATAGAGACAGAGCGCCATGCGCCATACTCTGAAGGCCACACCCACCAGAGGGGAAAACTATCAGTGTCATAATATACAACCAAGGGCTGAAACACTGACAGAAATACCTGTAACTAGCTAAAAACATTAGATTTTAATATGTCAAATGATATTTTATGTCTACCATGGAGGACAAGGTAGCTGTTAGCAAGCTAATGTTAGCTAGCTAAGGTAATTGGTCAAAATATTTAGCTTAAATTAAAAAGAATGTAGTTAGTCTGGATATGGATTGAATATATGACTTTAGTGTAACAGTCAATATCACACACTTTCCCCCATTGTCACTGCTGATGCCTCACTTCACATCAGTACCACTTTTGTCCTTTTAAAACTTTTTTTCAGTTTGTCAGCTTTTTAAAACTTAGTTATGGGTCTTTACCCTGTTGGCAGTGCATTTAGTCAAAATTAGCTTAGGAGGTATCGGTAGGTCTGTTTTTCCAGAACCAGGTTAGGTCTTTCCCTGTTCTTCCCTTATGCTAAGCTAAGATAGCCACATTTAGACTCCAACTTCAAACTTAAAGTACAGACATTGATACTTCTCATCTCATACTCGGCCAGATAGCGAATATGCTTATTCTACCAAAATGTAGAACTACTCCTTTAAGTTCTCCAGCTTTATGGAGGTCCATTTCTAAATTATTTGAATACCATCTCCTCAGTACTCCCACCACCAACAATCCTCCCTATCTTAAACGTGAATACTGACAATTGTATTTTTCTTCAAGGCCAGAGTTAAAGGAATACCTGCCCTCCCAGGATGGACTCAGCGGTAAAATTGAAGAGATTCACTCCTTCTGTCAGGGCCAGATAGCTGCCATGCACTCCTACAGCCCTCAAGACGCCAAAATACAATTCATTGGTGGGTAGCTTCTCTTGTCTTCTCTTGTCTTGTCTTGTCTTCTTCTATTCTTCTAACTCAGGGATGGGCAACTGGAGGCCCGAGGGCCACATACGGCCCGCACCCTCACTTGAAGTGGCCCTCAGTACAACTACATGCATTTGAGCATGAAATCTTAAAAGTGCAGTGTAAAAATGCACAAAATTACTTCTTGCAATTAATGTTGGTCTGCTGTTCTTGCACTGAAAAAAATAAAAATAAATCACAGTAAGTGGTTATTTTTTATTTGCTTCTAGCCTATTTATACTGTTAAACATGCAAATGATTTGGTTCTTAAGATAAAACAAACTTAGAAGTGTTAGATAATTTATCTTGTTTTAAGAGTTAATTTCTTATTTTAAGTGTTCAACATGCTTATTTCTAGATTTAACAATCTGGATTTAAGAAATCTTGTCAAGTGAAATTATCTGTCCATGCAGCAAGATCATTTCCCTCAAATTTAGTGTTTTTATCTTGTTTTTAGACACACCTTTTTTGCAGTGTACATGCATTTTAGCATGAAATATGTTAAGTTACTGCACTGTGAACATATTTAAAATTGCAGTTTCGTCATATCTGGTTAAGTGGACTGTCCTATATGTGGCCCTGTGGTAGTGTCGATGAAAAATTGTGGCCATCCCTGTTATAACTACTCTCTCTTTCAGAGTTCCTGAGCACCCTGCCTCTGTTTGGCTCCAACACTTTCTTGGCCCAGAAGGTCAGCCAGCGTGGATGTCCGTCCCCATGCATGGTCAGCATCAGCCAGGAGGGGGTGCTGTTCATTCACCCCAAAACACAGGTACTTCAAGCAGCCATAGTGGTTAAACCATAGACTGTATATAAACAATGGACAGAGTCACCTTGACGTCACCCATTGGTTTGTGGAATGCCCGTTTGAAGCATTGAGTTCATTGAGTTGTTTTTTGAAACCGGGAGAGAACATATTTGGACTAGGAGGCACGAGAACGGGTGAATCTAAATATAAACTGTTAACGCTAAAACAAAATATGCGTTACTTACCAAAAAGACTCCTTGGAGTGTCTTTTAGTACAACCGAACGCTAAACAAAAATTTTAATGAACAAAAAGTTGAAATAAACTTTCATGAAGAGAAAACACAAAGGGTCAAAGATCTGAGACGAAAACACGACAAACAAGTTCACGGCTTTTTAGATGTACACAGTTGATGGCAGCTCGCCGTGTCATCGACCTGTCAATCAAAGGTAGCCACGCCCCAAATCATAGCCTGCTTTATCATCTTTTTTTTTTCTTTTGAATGGGAGCATTATTTACACTATTAACATCATATTGTCTTAAAGAAGACTTGAAACTAGCTATTGAGATCATAATGTTACCATGCAATTTTTTTCTGAGGTAATAAATCAATCAGTCATTTTGTATTGAGATAGATAGGACCGGAGTTCTTTTGCAACTGCTGTTGGTGACCCCTGTTAGACTTTTAAAAGATTACAGGCTTAAGGCACTAAAAGCTTTGCTTCACTGCATAGACCATGAGGTTGCCCCTTTATCAATATTTAAGATTTACGTGTATGGAGTCTCGGTCATCGTTCAAATCAGTGTGCCTGTGTGACTTATTACACAGTGGTTTCATTGATTTCACTTTTGTTCAATTGACCGAAAAGAAATACAGAATGCTTAACTTCTTCCAGCAATGCAAACAGTCATGCAGTTGTTAATAACAAAAAAAACCTATAGCGTCTATTTAAAGATTTCTGTTTCTCTCTTCTACAGGAGCGAGTGTTTCTAATTCCCCTGGCAGACGTGCAGTCCATGTGTACCATCCGCCCCAAGAAACTAAGCAAAGTGCCAGCTGTGGACATCAGTTACAGCAATCCAGGCCGAACTAAGAAAGTCACTGTTCATCTGAAAGAGGTAGAGACTTACAGTTGGAGCGACATATTCATGTTGTGTAGCACTGTCAGGAAAATGTGTTTTTTATTAATAACCTGGGTCTTTTATTTTTGTACTTTTTGCTACCAGTGTATTATTCAAACGATGAAAGTTGTGGTAATGTGGCCGAGACATTGGACAAAAACTCAAAATGATTTGATACAAATTTCCTCAAGCTTCGGTCACTCAAATTGCTCAAATTGGATATTTTACAACAAAAGGAACTTAAGATTCCTCGATGAGCAGTGGAAAAATGCATTTATACATAAGTTGTGGTGTCATTTCAAACATATATATATACAGTACAGGCCAAAAGTTTGGACACACCCATCTCATTCAATGCGTTTTTCTTTATTTTCATGACTATTTACATTGTAGATTCTCACTGAAGGCATCAAAACTATGAATGAACACATATGGAATTATGTACTTTACAAAAAAGTGTGAAATAACTGAAAACATGTCTTGTATTTTAGATTCCTCAAAGTAACCACCCTTTGCTTACTAGAATATAAGACATGTTTTCAGTTATTTCACACTTTTTTGTTAAGTACATAATTCCACATGTTGCATGTAATAGTTTTGATGAATTTACAATGTCAATAGTCATGAAAATAAAGGAAACACATTGAATGAGAAGGTGTGTCCAAACTTTTGGCCTGTACTGTATATATATATATATATATATATATATATATACATACATCATTGAAATCTTGAATGTTGAGCTACATATATATATACACATACATATATGTATGTATGTATGTATGTATGTATGTATGTAAAGCCAAATTTGAGAAGTTAAATACACATCACCTTTTGTGTTGGTGGTAACTGTGATAGACACTGGATATGGGAGAAATGCAAACACGTACAGTAAATTGAGAATAGAATATCATTTTACCAGTTTGTTCATAACATATGTCTAATAAAGAGTTAGACCTCTCTGGGGTCTAATGAGCTATACAGTATATGCACTATATAAAACATCTTTATCGTTAAAAACACCACTGTTTGTCTGTGATATTTCATTACCACAAGAATTACAGGGTTGAAGTCTAAGGCAAATGTTTATTATGGCGGTATTGGGATTATAAATATTTCTGCAGCTGTTTGTTTTTATTTTGTAACAGAGCGTATATATTCATAAATATGGTTTCTTTGAAAATGTAATAAAATCAAATGGGTAAAAAACAAAACATATAGCACAGCTAGAATAAGGTTACATATCTCTTAACCCCATGACCGCAATCATTGCTAAAAATCAAACGATGAAAATGTAATCATAATTCATAATTGCCATGGCGTGATGACGCTTACAACTGTATGTAAACCTTTGACCTCAACTATATGTTTGTTTATGAATATGAAATATTGTCCTATTTGGCATACGATCACTGATTTATGGTCATTTTTATGATAATTGTTTCAATAAAGGCAATAAAGACGAAAACAAACAGACTCAGGAACAGCTTCTACCAGAGAGCTGTCATTGCCCTGAACGCCTCCAAAAAATAAAAAAACAGTAAACAATAAACATTTCAATACTGAGGAACAACAGTGCAATATATTTATATATTTATTTATGTGGAATATCTCCCATTCTGCTGCCCCTACCCTTTTTTCTTCTTCTTGTGAGTTTTTATAGGGTTTATTGTTATCTGTTTGCACGTAACGAGGGCTGCTCTTTTTAAATTTCACTGTACTCAATGTAGTGGAGTAAATAGTACAATATTTGCCTCAAAATGTAATGGAGTAGAAGTATAAAGTTGCATAAAATGGAATTATTCAAGTATAAATGTACTTAGTTACAGGCCAGGATATGGCTCAGGGCTCAGCTTGAATCCATAAATGAAACATGCCTCTGTAAAGTACACAATTTAAAGACCAAAAAGGACATAAAATAACCAAAAAAAGAACATTAAGTGTCAAAAAAAAAGACATAAAATGACAATTAAAAGGACATAAATTGAACAAAAAAAGACACACAGACCAAAAACAGGACATAGAATGACTAAAAGAGGACATAAAATGAACAAAATAAGGACATTAAAAAAATCAAAAATGAACATAAAAGACTAAAAAAGAACATAAAGTGACACAAAAAGAAGACATAAAATTACCAAAAAAAGGACATAAAAGACTAAAAAAGGACATAAAATGACCGAATAATAATATAAAAGACCAAAAACGAACATAAAAGCCCAAAAAGGGACATAAAAAGTCCAAAAAAGGACATAAAATGTCCAAAAAAGACATCATATAATCCAAAAATAATATGTAAAATAACAAAAAAAAAACATAAAGTGTCCAAAAAAATACATAAAATGACATTTAAAAGGACATTAATTGAAAAAACACATAATAGACCAAAAACAGGACATAAAATGACTAAAAGAGGACATAAAATTACCAAAATAAGGACATAAACGATCAAAAATGCACATAAAATTATTTTCTACAAATACAGCAGTAGGGTCTGTTAGACCCCAAACATGTTTAGGTCAGAGAGCATCAACAAAATGCCAGGGTTAGGTTATTAAAGTGAAATACTGTTAATTCTGGTATGTTAAATGCACTTTATTGGTAATAATCTTGGCAACATATGCTGTTATGTCTGATTTTCTGATCTGATTTAATCTGTTGATCTCTTTTTCAGGCAAAGGAGCTGTGCCACATTCTTGCTCTGATAATGACAGAGCTGATCCGACCATCAGTCAGCAGCACCGTTTCAAATCGACTGTAGACACACACACACACACACACACACACACACACACAGTATTGAGTTTTTGTTAATCACTGGCTTCTGTAACTGAGTTTTTTGTTTACCCGTTCTGTTAATTTATGTTTTTTTCTGTGTAACTTCATGAATAGTCTGTCACTGATGAAATGGACTGAATGGAAACATGAATATGAACACAATGCTGATAATGTGTCCAGTGTTATGTTATCTGTATCTATATGAACATACTATTGTGATCAAAGGACCAATAATTGTTTTGTAAAGGTATTGACTTATTCGTACAATAACTATTATTGTATGAACAAATAAATACCTTAAATGATTCATTCTGTGCATTCAAATTCTATGACATAATTATTAAAATGTAAAGTTTGTTAATCATTATTGGAAGTTTATGTTGTAACATTATCATGTAATATAAATGAATACTTTATAAGCATTAAATGTTGATTAATTAATTACATCTCAATCAATTACTTTTTTCTTTTTATATATACAGTATATAAAATGTACTTAAAGTATCAAAGTTGAAGATCTCATTATGCAGAATGGACTCACACAGATTGTTACTGATGCATTTACATAAGCAGTGTTTTACAGTTTTTCTCAGTCGCTTCGGTGCATTTCTCACATCGTTCTTTACATTTTCACAACAGTTAATGCATTTCTCAAAACAATTAGTTCAAACTGCAAAACCTAGTTGATAACCTACAGAAGCGTGTCACTTGCTCTAAATGGATAGCTCATTCCTCAAAAGCAAGTATTCATGTTAATGAAAGTGTCAGTGTCATCAAGATGAAAAGTGCTGACACCATGTTTATGAACAAGATAGTCAAATGGCTCTGTCATGTTTTCATTATGACACTTTACTCTGGAAATGTTTTCAATGCAAAAAAAGTCAGATCTTGGTGACGCTACCTGAAAATGCTCCAGACAGCACTTTATACTATTTACACAGCCATTTGAAAACTACAGTAAAGTTACACATTACTGTATTTAGTGAGGTAAGTGAGTACAACACACTCAGTATGTATGTTTCACATTTTTACTGCGTATGCTCTTTGCAAATCTAATTTGTTTACAGCATTGTGCAAAAGAAAAAAACACCATTATTTACAACAAACATAAACTCCCTTTGGGTAGAGCTGTGACAGTACAGAGTCACAGTGTTGTAGAAACGGTCCACACTATGTCCTGCTTGGTTCATATATGTTGTAAAGTGTTTATGTGTTTATGGATTCAGCTGTGTGTCAGGAGTGACTGTAGAGAAATGGCTTATCATTGGTTCAACTAATGCTTCACACAGCCCTTCTGATCAGTGGAAGCTGAGGTTTATCTGAGAGAAATTGTTCAATTCCGGAGACATTTTCAGTAAAATATAAAGATTTAAAGAAATATATAAAATTTGCTTGACAGATTTTGACAACTAGTTCAACATTTTTGTATGTAATGACTCAAGCAATGAAATGAGGACTATTAGATGAATATGGAATGACTATCCACCATTCACAAGTATAGTTAATTTTGACTGACATGACATAAGAAATTTGATAATGTTATAAAACAGCAGAGAGTTGTATGAAAGCAATTGATGCATGTCCAAAAGCATTTGCAATTAGTTGTAAGGAATGAGAAACTGCTACTATGATGAGCACAAATGACTAAATGTTGTGGAGGTTGAACTAACTGTTGTGCAAATGTAAAGAGTGATGTGAGAAATGCACCAAAGCGACTGAGAAAAACTGTAATTTTGTAAAGATCAGGTTAATTTTTACTATTTAATACACTGTTATGAGGTTAAATCCTGACCTGAAAAGCAGGGGTGGAAAGTAACTTTTACTCAAGTACTGTACTTAAGTACAGGTACTATACTTTACTTGAGTATTTCCCTTTTATGTAACTTAATACTTCTACTTCACAACATTTTGAGGCAAATATTGAATTTTTTTCTCCAGTACATTTAGCTGACAGCTTTAGTTACTTTAGTTACTTTACAGGTCGAGATTTATCATGAAATATATGATCAATTTAAAGTGATTAGACTTTTTTTTTATTTTGCTGTACTCAATGACAATAAAGACTATTTTAATTCTTGTCAAATGTGCAAAAATTTTGAGGAAATAGAGGGTTACATCATCAACACTTTTATTTAGTGGGACATAAAAGACGAAAAAAAAAAAAAAGGTCATAAAGGACCAGAAAGTCAGTCCTCAGACCAGCACCAAAACATTCAAAACCTTCATAGACCCCAGAGGCCGGATCCCTGGATTCACAAAGCATTCTTAGGAAGAAAATCTTTCTTAAGTGCCACTTTTTTCTTAACGTTGCTCTTAAGAAAAAATTTAAGAAGATTTGGTATTCATGAAGAAATTCTTATCTTTTCTTTAGTTTTTTCTTAACTTTCTTCTTAAGTTTTTTCCTAGGATAGAACTTGAGAACAAATGAGATTCTTGACAACAAAGTTCTTAGATTTCTTCTTTAATTTCTTCGCAACTTTAAGAGAAGCCCTCAGCAGTCTGAAAACAGCTACAGTGAAAAGATAAGTCTTGATTTATATTTACTTGAACAAATGTGTATGACATTTATTTGATTTCTTTAATATTTAGTTTAGCCCTAGATAATGTGGTAACTAATTTTGTTCATTCAAGTTGGTCAGAGTAGTTTTTTTGTGAATTTATCACATAAAACTTATTTTGTCAATTGACATATAATTGAAATGTAATTTCAGTCTGTATGACATGTAGGCCTGTTCCTAGATTACACTACAATATACTCCAAGTAAATCACAGAGGAAGCTATTGTATTTGATACTACTTAATTAATCACTATGAACATATAATTTAAGTAGGCTAAATTACTGAAACCATGCAAGTGATCTTAAGTAAAAAATCTAAGAAGAAGAAGAAAAACTAAGAAGTTCCTAAGACATACGACATTCTTAAGAAAAAATGGTGAATAGCATTCAAGAACATCTTTTTTTTTTCTTAAGAATATTCTTAATTTTTAACTTAACCCGAACCCAGACCCAGTTATCCTTCAAGGACGTGTGGACCACATAGAACACTTTTCTGATGTTTTAAAAAAAATACTACCCCTAAATGTCAAAGATCTGTGATGTGACATATATACGTTACAATGGGCGTATAGGTATTCATGTTTATGATATTTCTTATTTTAAAATAGAAAAAAAATTAGACACATTTTCTGCTTACAGAGACACAAATTTGCCTTCTTCTTATGCATCTCCATAACATATATTTAAATTTTGACTTTAATTTGTTCAAGAAATTTGGTCAGAACAAGTTAAATGCAATACAGGTCGCCATATTAACGGATTAGAATTGTTAAATAGGTTTAAACTTAGCCTAGTTACAAAAAATAAGCTTTTTGAAAATTTTCACATTTCTGTTTCCAGTCACAGCCACATTTTGGAGAAGTCACTTCTTGTCACAGTCACATGACCACCACACCAGGGTGTTGAGTATACGTCGCAAAATAAGAAGAACAAGTGTCTTCAGTATTTAGTGAATTTTTTCATTTTACTGGGAAAATACTTTATTCATAAGCAAAAATTTTCAGCCTCCAAGCCAACCTTTCCTCATTTTTTGGTTGAATTTAATTCACTTTATAAATCCTTAGCCCTGGTTAAAAATAAAAAGAATACACAATTTTTAGATTACTATGAAAAGATATTTGATGTACTCTCTGACATTTTATGATATAATGATTTTGTATTAGCTATTAGTATTTAATTAATTATTTATTTATTTATTATTATTTAGGTTCTATCTTATCTGAGACTTTGGGAATATATTCTGTAAATTAATTTATTTTATTTATTGACTTTTCGTTTTTGTATCTGTGAAAGAGCTCTTATGTATTGTGGTATGTGTTAATGTTTGACATAATTTGTAAATTGAATACTTAAAAACAGTTTAAAAAAAAAAAAAAAAAGAGTATACGTCGCTTAGGGATTTAATGAGTTAAAGTGAAGCATAAAGCTGAATATGGGAGATTCTTGAAGATTTAAAGTGTTTGTTACAGAGGTGTCACCCTGGGTTCTTATGGGTTAAGAACACTTTTGTGAATCCGGCCCCAGGGCGTTAAGTAAAATAACAAAGTTTTACCACTGTGACTTGAGTGAGTGAAGCAGAAGGAGGAGCAGCGCCCCCTGGTGGCTGCTCCGCTGAACTACAGTTTGAGGAAAAACAATGGCGGCGCGGTACGGAAGGAACCGATCCTCCCTTTAACTGGACAGTTACACAGGCGGCAAAACGCAACTGCTTGAATATCGTCACTTATTAGACGTTTTTAATTAGTGCAATATGTTTTTCTACAACCATAACCAGGATACTCCGCTTGGTGGCGACCAAGAAGATGTGTCAAAGACTTGTTTGTGTGCAGCTTTCTGGGAGGACACTGTGCATTGTTGTGGTGCAGCCTACCGGATATAACCATTATTAACCAGTGGGATTCTGTTTTTATAAAAACATTTTCTCTCCTTGAGCATAACGTTAGTTGTGCATTCTGGCGCAGTGTGTTTTGATATCGAGTGTGAACAAAATGGAGGATAATAAGTCGTTAAGTGGACCTGTGCTTAGTGACTGAAGTGAACTGTTTTCGCTGTATTTTGGTTGGACGGAGAGAAGCTTTACTTCTTAAATAGGAGAGTAACGTTGGTCCCATATGTGGACAGTAAACACTGAGTGTTGTGCTATGTGAAACGGGACACCTCACCTACCGCCACTAAAAGAAACCGAGCGTTAAAAGGAGGACCAGACACCACAAAATGAGCGACCCGGGGGATGCAGCAAGTGTCCCCGGCCCCTCCGCACTCAGCAGCGGGAGAGGGCTGAGTTTGACCCGGGGCAGAGGACTCCCGGGCCGGGTCCGGAGTCTGTCCTCTCCCGCTCCACCTGGAAGACTGACGTCCCTCAGAACCAGGGACCTGACGCTGGGGGGAGTCTTCAAAAAACCAAAGGTAATGAATGATACACCAAAGGGTTATAAACATTAAAATCGTCACACTGTTAAAATAATCGCATATGTCATTTTTTTTTGCCTAAATCATCTCCTCGTGACCCGGCCACCTATGGTAAAATCACCTACATCCTCAGTTGATCAGATCATGTGATTTTACCCCTTTAAGATAATGGCCTATGTCAAGTGTGTGACTTAAGCAGATTTATTATGCCTAAGTCAAAATAAAATGTGACTTTGGCAAATTTTTGAACATGCCTTTGTGACTCAAGCAAGATATGGTAACACTTTGTTTTGAAGGTGTCTACATAAGAGTGACATGAGCGTGTCATAAACATGACATGGGATGTGTCATGAACATTAATGACACTTTGAAGCAACATTAATGCTCATGATACTTGTCATGTCATGTTTCTGACAGGCTTGTGTGACTCTTATGTAGACACCTTCAAAATAAAGTGTTACCATATCTTGCTTAAGTCACAAAGGCATGTTCAAAAAATTGCCTAAGTCATTTATTTCTCTTAAGTTACATAATTTACACACAGTGTTATTACTATGGCAATAGCCATCCTTTGTTACATCCTTTTTGAGTGAAATGATCAATAAATGTCATATGTTACACTTTTGGTGAAGTTTTTTGTGTTTCCTGCTAAACTTGAAAAAATGAGTTAGGCGATTATTTTAACAGGGTGATGAAATGATAAAACATTGTCAGACTAGACTGGACGGGAAAACAGTATTAAATTGCATATAAAGCTCCCTTACTGCTAGGGTAGTTTTTTCTGTTATCAGTCATGCTCATTCTGTTGCATAGTTCTAACTTCATGGCCCCAATTAGGGCTGGCCGATATGGACCAAAAGTCATATCCCGATATATTTAGGCTGAATATCGATATACGATATACCTCCCAATTTTTTTTCCGTAAAGTAACAGCAAATGTCCAAGCCAAATATGACATGTCACAAGTGTTTTTATTGAAACCGTTTATTTCAATGAACATAAAATACTTTTTAAAACAACAGCAGTACCTTTTTAAAAAAAATCAAAGCTCCATAAAGTGCACATTTAAATAAAAGAACATCTTAAATTAAAGCCGCAGCTTGCCTGGATCAAGGATCACAGTGCAAATTTGAACAATATCGATATATGTGATATGGTCTAATTAAAAAAATATATCGATATATCTTTTATATCGATATATATCGCCCAGCCCTAGCCCCAATCTTATATCACCACATCCTGACAGTTCAAAAACCATGTTATGCATACCCCAAAGCAATGCAACACAAATGTATCATGTCATAATTACAATACACTTAATTTCTGTAGCAAATGGTGTACATAAATGCAATGCAAAGTAATTAAAACATACAATGAATTATGATAAAGATCAGAAAAGACAAAAAGTCACGTCATTAAAGTCTTAATGTATATATTAGGTAAAAAATAATAAGAGGAAAGCAATGTCAAAAAGATGTCCTAAAAGTTAGTTAATGTTATAGTGCCTGCCTGGTGCAGACTGGTCCATTGTTGAGGCAAATAAAGCCGTCTTTTGGACTGGAGGATGGCAAAGTAATGTTGAAAAGTTTCTGTGTGAAGGCTGCAAATGAATCGGTGCTCTCCACTCCATACTTTTCCCTTGGAAGTCTGCTGTCCTTGAGCTGAGAGGCACCTGATGCATGCTGCTGGAAGATGTAATGTTTCAATGCCATAATAGTTCTTTACACTGGATAAAAAATAGTAAGGAGGAATGTTTGCACAACGAGAGAACACATTTCTTTCTTTCACAGAGAGGTTAAGGTTGTCCTCAGAATGCAAAATAAGCCATTGTCCTCTAAATCTGGCAGCTAGAAAATAATTTGTAGCACATTGTAAAGGTATTTGTATTGCAGGCCCATGTATTTGCAGCACCTTTGTTTCCCAACAAAGAAATATTTTGTAATAAAAATCTTTTCTCTCTTCTTGTTTCAATAGAAAACATTTGAACCAAACGTCCACGCTGTGAGAAAGAGCAAAGATGAGTGAGTATTTAACAATTCCAGTCTGCTCTTAATAACGAACATTATAAAGCATATTTTGTGCTGTTATCATAGACTGTAAAAATAATGGACTTAGTCACCGTGACATCACCCACCTTCCCAAGGGATTATTAAAGTTTTATTTATTTATTTATTATTAAAGTTCCTATCTATCTATCTATCTATCTATCTATCTATCTATCAAAATGTACGTTACTGACCTCAGAAAACTGAACAGCGACTCCTTGGAGTGTCTGTTAGTCCATAGAAACGCTGAACAAGACATTTTTAATGAACAAAATTAAGTCATTAAGTGAAAATACAGTGAAAGGGTCAAAGTTATGAGACCAAACCGGTAAACGTCCTTTTTTAAAATATATATATAACTTTATTGACACGTTGCCGTGGATACGCATTGCTCTACTTCTCTCCTGATGGCGGCTCGCCTTGTTAGCTACCTGTCAATCAAAGGTAGCCACGCCCCAAATCATACGATTCTTTATCTTCTATTTTCTTCTAAATGGGGCCATTATTTACACTATTAACATCAAATTGTCTTGAAGAAGTTTTTTTACTAGCGTTTGAGACCATAGTGTTGTCCTAAAAAAAATTCTAAATAATAAGAGGTTTTCTCATTTTGCATTGAAATGAATGGACCCAAATGCTTCTGCAACCTTAGTCAGCACCCCCTGCTGGAATTTTCAGTAGAATGCAGCTTAAGGCACTTCCTGGTTTGCCTCCCTGCTCAGACCAGGAGGTTGCCGCCTGGCTGTTATTGATCGTCTGATCCTTCCCCAGGTTAAGGGAAGAGGTCTACGTGGCTCCAAAGAAGGAGAGAAGAGAGAGGAGAGAGAACAGAGGGAGGAGGAAAGAGAGGCCTCAGACCATCCAGTCTCACTCCATCTTTGAACAGGGTCCGGCCGACACTGTACGCAAAACAGGTGCACATCTTCTTTCTGTTCTTTAATATACTGTCTTCCCCTGTGGAGTTAAAGCGTGCTCATCAGGTGTACTTGTGTGTGTTCAGGGTGGCGTGGTGCTACGGAGCTGCGGGACTCCACCACCTCTCCTGTGTGCAAACTGGCTAAGAAAGAGAGGAAAGACTCAGAGGAAGATGAAGATGAAATACTCAGTAAACTACAGAGGGATGATGTAAGTGTTTCCGGCTAGCTGCTTTATTTTAAAGTTACAATTTTTCAAGTCTATTTTAAAGCAGTTCATTAAGTTCATTTGAAGTTTGTGTATCCAAGTTTCCATCGAAATGTATTCCAATTTTTTTTTTTGAAATATTGGCAAAAGAAATTGCAAAGAAATGCTTGTTTCCATCCATGACTATGATGTGAATATCAGGAATTGGTTCATTGAGATCAGCAGTAGGTTCTACTCTGTTAATTCTCCAACTGGAAAGCTTTCACGATTACACGATCACATATTTTTCCATGGGATCCTGAACACACCACGTAAAATTTAAACTACCGTTTAAAATAGATTTGGCCAAAAGAAGTTTTTCACAGTTCAGTATTACAGTAACGTTAGATGAGGAGCTCCATGCATGTGGGCTGCTAGCTAAGGTAGCTAGCTGGCTAAGTTCAAAACACATACACAGTGGACTATTTGATTGATTTAAACAGCTGTCTATGCAGAAAACCTTTCATTAAACTAGACAGAAAACGGAGTCAGTAGAAATTTCACATTAGAACATATATGCACATCTCACTCTCATCTAGCCATCTTTAGATATTCACTATTACATGGGAATAGTTAAATAAATATAAACAATCCAATAAATACATTGATTTTTAAACCAAGTTCTTGCATATTATTTTTTCCGCAAGTTTTCTTAAAGAAATGTTAAGATTTTTGAAAATAAACTAGTCTAAAAATCCACAGTGGAAAATAAACTTTTGATTACTTTATTGAATGAAAAAACACTGTTAATTCTGTATAGCATACTTTTCCATGAATTGGAAATTTTAGAGGCTTTGAGAAATTGTTTTTAAAGCTACATTTTGGGGACGCATGACAAGCTGAATGTTTCACATTTTATCACCTCACAAGTTAGTGTGGAATGTTGGCTTAGCATTAATTAGTAATATAATAAGTCCGATATTGTTACTTCTTTCTCTGGTTTGGTCTCCACCAACTCCTGAGAAAAATATCTGGTCCCAAAATCACCGCTTTTCTTCAGCCTGTTATTTTATTAATAATTTACTTTCTAGTACATAGGCTTATTTACATTAAAGGAGAACTCTGCAACACAGCAATCCAACTGTTTAATATGGCTTTTTTTTCCTGTCTAAACTCATTCCTTTCCACTAGAATTGAAAAATAAAGTAGTGGTTTTATACAATGTTTAGCTGAACAGCATTGAGTTGTAATTAATATTATCATCAACAGTAATAACAATCACCCATCTCAATATTGGTCATAACTAATGTTGTATGTTGCACCTACAGTTCATAGATGATCCAGGTCTGAGGAATGACACCAAGCTGAAACCCATCGAGCTGCCACTGTGTCAGTCCAGTAGCTTCAATAAGAGTCAAACACTGTCAACCACCACCACATGTGAGAACACCACCTCTATCTACTACTACTAACTGTCACATTGTGTGTCTGGTATCAAGGAGCTCGTTTTAGTTTCAAACAGTTATTGATGCATTTTATTTTGGCGGTGCGTCTCTCATGTGATGCTCTAAACATGGGTCTCAAACTCACGGCCCTCGTGACGATATTTTGTGGCCCCCACCTTGATATGAAAGTTTAATGTGAGTTTTATATGATTGGCACTTTACCATGTTGTGTGTGGAAGGTCCCTTTATTGCGCAAGCTTTGTTTCACTTGTTTCTATGACGATGTTAACAAAAAGAAAGGCAGCTGCTACCGGACCGTTTATTATCTGCCGTGTTGTTGTTTACCGGAAGAAGTGGAAATGTTATGTAATTTTGTGTCTTTTTTTGTAAATTTGTGTCTTTTTTTAATAATTTTGTGTTTTTCCAGTAATTTTGTGTTTTTTTGGGGGGGGGGGGGGGGGGGTTTTGTATCTTTTTTTAGTAATTATGTGTCTTTTTTGGGTCATTTTGTGTCTTTTTTAGTCATTTTGTGTTTTTTTTTCTGTCATTTTGTGTCTTTTTTTTTTGTTATTTGATACTGCCTCCAGCAGCCCCCAGGTAATTTGAGTTTGGGACGCCTGCTCTGAAACAAAGAACTTGACAAACCGTCTCTGATCTAACAACTTTTTAATAGACACATACAAAAGAGGAATTTCTGTATTTTTCAACCTTGAGACTACTTTCCCATGTTTTTGTTTCTTAGTGACTAATGAGGACAACGGCTTTTGAAATTGTTACAGTACTGAGGTAGCCCCCAGGCAGCTAAATGAGCTATAATGTAGTTTTTGTGTTTGACAACATTATGGAAACTCGTTTTACAGGACAGACCCACATGATAACTTTAGGTAATAACATTAACTTTGCTCTGTCAGCAGCAGGTCGCTCCACTCATGGAACCACACTGTTATTTAGAATAATGTGTTTTGCTTTACAATTTCTTCTCCTTTTTGCTTGCAGTAGTCAGCCAGGTGAAAATGGTCGCTGCAGACCAGAGTGTTAGGATACTTTTGCAGCACAACTAACCACAACTTGAGTCTGATTGTATCCAACATTGGAAGCTGCGAAGAGTGTTGCTCAACATTTTGTTGGCACAATTTGGAAGTGAGCAACACAAACCACTGTTTTTATTTAAAAATAAAAAGGGGTTTTATTCAAAAAGTAAGAAATGAAAACAAATAATTAGGATGTATGATGATCAAAAACAAGTTGATTGAGGAAAACCTGGAATACTGAATGATGAAATTAATTTATTGCAAAGATATAGAAAATAAAAACTTGGTCGGGTCACTTTAGACCAGGGGTCTCAAACTCAAATTACCTGGGGGCCACTGGAGGCAGTATCAAAATGACAAAAAAAAAACCCACTAAATTACTTAAAAAAGACACAAAATTACTAAAAAAAGGACACAAATGACCAAAAAAAACACTAAATTACTTTAAAAAGACACTAAATTACTTTAAAAAGACACAAAATGACAAAAAAGACACAAAATGACCAAAGTATACACAGAATAACCAATAAAGACACAAAATTATTTTAAAAAAGACACAAATTTACTAGAAAAGACACAAAATTATTAAAAAAAGACACAAAATTACAAAAAAAGATACAGAATTACCAAAAAAGACACAAAACTATTTAAAAAGACACAAAATGACCCAAAAAAGAAACAAAATGACAGAAAAAAAGGAAATTACTTAAAAAAGAAACAAAATGACCAAAAAAAGACACAGAATTACCAAAAAAGACACAAAATTGTTAAAAAATGAAACAAAATTACAAAAAAGTAATTAAAGGGATCTTCCACACACAACACGGTAAAGTGCCATTCATATAAAACTCAACATTAAACTTTCATATTAAGGTGGGGGCCACAAAAAATCGTCACGAGGGCCGCAATTGGTCCGCAGGCCGCGAGTTTGAGACCCCCGCTTTAAACCCAAAGGGTTAAACCCATTATTCTCTTCGATACAAAAACACAGGTCCAGGTTGACTTCCATGCCTGTCTGAACTACCATGAGACCATGTCTGTACATGATCAATGAATAGCCTGTTGCAGTCCGTTCTTGTGTGTAACGGTTGTGTGTGGTGGTGTTGGCAGGTCCAGAGAAGCCTCCTCTGTTCAGACGTCCGTCCTGTACAGTTCAGAGCAGAGCAGGCCACAGAGGAGCAGAGCTGCCCAAACCAGAGCAGCCGTCTGTGGTAGAACTGCTGCGGGATCTCAGCCTCTCCGGCAGAGAGGAGCTCTTCTTCATGCAGCTACCTGACAGCATGCCCGGCAGAGCTTCTGGACAGAAGGCCGACCCCCCTCTGGGATCTACAACAGAGAAACCTGCCAAGAAGGAAGGGGAGCCTCAAGACAAGAGGTCTGCACAGCTACAAGCACAAGTGAGTTCACGGAATAAACACTAAAACTGTTATGATGCCATGACAGCGTTTCCGTCAGTGGTGAAAAAAGTATTCAGATCTCTTACTTAAGTAAAAGTACTAATACCACACTGTGAAATGACTCTACTACAGTAAAAGTCCTGCTTTCAAAACTTCAAATTGTACTTAAAGTATCAAAAGTAAAAGTACTCGTTATCCAGAATAAACCCACTCAGATTGGTTTATATATTCCAAATATATTATTGTATTGCAGTTTTTTACAACCGTTATGACCCGTTTGTCAGAACCTTAAAAACTTTTTCAAAACTGTTAACGCACATCACACCTGAAACACACAACTCCCCTAACAGTTAATTTCATGCTCAAAATCACGCTGTGTAACTTAACACAGACACACACATCCAAAATACAATAATACACTAACACAGTTCACCAAATCTACCAAAGCACCGACACACGTTGTCTTCAACAGAAACATTTAGTCAGTCACAGCACAGTGTCATAAAAAACACTGACAACTGATGGAAGAACACAAACTCAATCACTTGTGTCAAAACAACTTTTTTCCCTTTTTCTTTTACAATCAACAGATTATTGTATTGATCATACATGTAAATTAATGTTTGTGATGATGTTCTTCATTTTTCATTTGTTGGGTATGAATTTTGTTCCTTTTTTTTTCACTCAGTACAAAAAGTGAACGAGCCATGTCAGAGCAGCTTTGCAGAATTTTTATGAAAGAAGAAGACAGTAAATGACAGGATTTGCAGTAAACACTTTACTGTACTGCAAATGAAAATGACTTACAGTAAAGAGGAAAAAAAATTCAGCATTTAGCTGTCATTCATTACTGTATTGTCAAATAGACAAAAAGAAAAAGGAGCAGAAGCTGTGATCAATGTAATCTTCTATCCATTAGTTTTGAACATGAGGTTTTCTGTTTTGACAAACCGTGTGAAAACAATTGACAATTCACCAGTTAATATCTACTGTTTTGGTCTTGATTGAGCTTGTGTGTAAAAGGAGTTAAAACTAATTTTAAACGTGTAAAATGTGTGTATTTTGTGTCAAAAGAAGAAGAATTGTGTTAATTGTTTCGCCCACAAAGGCTGATGTTGTGGTAACTGTGTGAAGAGTTTTGAAAAAGCGTCAAAAGTATTGAACAACGGGTCATAGCGGTTGTAAAAAAACTGTATTTGTTTATTTACTGTCAAGGTAGGGCTAGTTTTAACTACTTAATATACTTTCATGTGGTTAAATTTACAATCATTTCAAATTTATTGTATTTTTTATGCTAAATCTCGACCTGAATAGTAACTAAATCTGTCAATGGGTTAAAAAGTCCAATACTTGCCTCTAAAATGTAGTGAAGTAGAAATATAAAGTTACATAAAATGGAAATACTCAAGTAAAGTACCTGTATGACAATTATTTATATTCTAAATATATTATTATTGATGCATTTATATAAGCAGCGTTTACATTCTGTCAATGTAGGGCTCATTTTAACTACTTAATATACGTGTTGTGTATGTGCTTAAATAAATATAAAAGTCTAATCACTTTAAATTGATGATTTTTTTTATGTTTAATCTCAACCTGAAAAGTAACTAAAGCTGACAGCTAAATGTAGTGGAGTAAAAAGTACAATATTTACCTCAAAATGTAGTGGAGTAGAAGTATAAAGTTACACAAAATGAAAATACTCAAGTGAAGTACAAGTACCTTAAAAGTATACTTAAGTGCAGTACTTGAGTAAATGTACTTAGTTACTTTGCACCACTGGTTGCTGGAGTTGCTTTTGAGCACATTGTGTCTGTTTCAGACTTTTCTACATATACATAAATGTGATTATTTTAGCATAGAATCAAATGTATATATTTAACACTAAACAGTTCATCAGCTTTTCAGTCCCAAGATGCTAGTATCAGCCAGTTTTTAAGAGGTTGTGTGTTTGTCCTCAGGAGGCTGCGGTGAAGGAAGGCTGTCCCGTGCTGTCAGAATTCCCAGAAGGATTTTTGGGAAAACTGCAGATCAGGAAGTCTGGAAAGGTGGAGCTCAAGCTGGGTCACATTGTCATGGATGTTTCTGAGGGAGCGGCATTCTCCTTCCTGCAGGTAGCATGAGTGTTTGTGCTATATAGGGTTGTCACGATACTCAAATTTTCAACTCGATACCGATACTCAGGAAAATATTCGATACTCGATACCATTTTCGATACCACAAGGATAAAAAACCCCAAAAAAGACCCCAAAATTTAACAGAAATATTTTATTAACAAGAAAAATGCAACATGTAAAAATTAACAGAACCACAGGTTAAATATTTATAATAAAAAACAGTTGTGCAAAAAGAAATTGCAACTAAAATAACAAGCTTCAGATCTGAGGTAGTGCAAAAAATAAATGCAATAAACAATAACAATTAGAACAATATTTTTGGCTGTGTGTGTTGCTGTTTGGTTGCAGGTTGACTTTTCTCTGCTTCATTCTGAGTGAAAATAACACTTTTCAGTCACCAACATTTATGTAAACATATTAACTCTATGCTTATGTATACTGACACTGTGTCAATTAATGTCGGTACTTTTGAAAATGAGCATCGTATCCGCATACAACGTTTTAGTATCGATACTTTTTTGAGTATCGATACTTTTGACAACCCTAGTGCTATATAATACTTTTATACAATGAGATACAATAATAGGAACAACGACACAGACATCAAGGCATAGGCTCAACCAACATCCCATCGGCGGGGTTGAAACGTATGCTTTTTTTTTTTCCAAAGAGCTCCCAATAAATAAAATTTTGATGATGATGCCTGTTTTTACAGTTTCTTTCTATGATAAATGGTTGAACTGTCCGACAGTCCTTGAACGGATCATTGGTTACGCAAAGTTTCTGTTAGAAGAAGTAACAAAACTAAGCCTAAAATTGTCATATTTCAGTAAAAATCACTTCAATTATACGTCTCATTTTAAAATATAGCCAAAAATAAATCGTTCTGTTAAAAAGATTAAATTCTGCGCTCCTCAGTGACACTGTGAAGCTAAGATCGGTTCCTACAGGGCTACAGTGAGTAAATTGTAAAAAGAGCAAAAAACGCCCTGAAAGGGCTTGAGGTTCAGAGTGATATATAGCGGCTTAACAGACATTAAGGAAATGAAATTCTTAGAGATTACTACTGCTATACCAGATTATGTCGTCAATGATCCTGAGTCAATATGAGAATAGAAAAAACAACACTGCTCTGTCACTATCCATTAGCAACCATCTCTTTCTTCTCTCTGCAGCAACTGGTGTCTGTACGTCTGTCTGATGGTCGCACCGGAGACATGATGGTGTTGGGAAACATCCAACACAAACTGGTCTTATCTCCTGACTTCCAGGCTTTACTGAGAGAAGCTGCAGCACAGCAGCAACAAGGACAATGATGCTCTCTCACCAGCTGCACAGAAAAGTGAACATTTGTTTGAATTGTATAGGATTCCTCATCTGTTGATTTGTTACCAACAGGTTACTGTGGAGGAAATGACAGGTAATAGGTCTTAATGTATATTCTCCATACCTCTGAATTGAGGTTTTTAAGGCAGCTATGTAGGTTACCCTCAGTAACATGTTTTTAGCATTTTTATGCTATAATTTGTAGATTTGTAAATTTTGAACATCTTGTGCGAGCATGATTCTGTTTTTTCCACTGAGTAACTATTTTTAACTTCAATGCTTTGATGACTTGATTTTCACATGTTTTAGTGTAACAGACTTACACTAAAGAGCTATAAAAACGCTGCCGTTCACTATGTGTGTAAAGCTTTTAATTTCACTAGATAAAATGTAGCAAAGCAAATGTACATTCCACATCTGCCTAACCAGTAGCTGCACTGACGAACAGCTGGAACATGCAACTTTTGTACTATTAAACCTTTCATAGTGCAGGTTCATGCCGGGACACTTACAGCTCTGTAACGTCTCACCTCCACCATGATGCCGGGATCAAATGATCCCACTAATTTTTGTCTAACACACACCTCCCACTTAGTCCAACAGTCATCCAATCACTGTTCACTGCGGCCGCCATCACTAACTTGGCACAGTGTCCGCCGCTGATCGTAAACAAACCGGCATGCTAACTGTGCACAGACTGTCCGGTGCTTGTTGTAAACAAACGGAGATCGCTAAGTGAACACATGCTGCTGCAGCACATACACACTGTACTGCTACAGAGCTAACTGTGTAGCCTATTAGCATTGTGCTACTGTACAGCACTGCTGCTGCTCTGTCACACATCGTCTCCTCCCACCTCGTTCTGCGACGCCAGACTGCACTATGAAAAGGCAGAATATCACGCCTTCGCATGATCACTATGAACTCCCTAAAGGTGAAAAGCTGGCACAGATCTTTCCAGCAATATAGCGGGACATTTGCGGGACGCACTATGAAAGGGGCTTAAGATATCAGTGTTTTCAGTATGATTTTTTTATGTTAGTTTCATCTATTGTGAACCTGGGTTTTTTTATTTTGCTACCTCAAACAAGTAGTTTATTTTTTAACTTATCTTACACATCAGCTTCATACGGAAACTTCACAGCAGCTGTAAATCCAGATGTTGCTGACCTCCACTAGTTGGCACAGTCGAAAACTGATGGTGTTTTATCTGCAGACCAGATTCCAAACTTTAATCAATTGCCAAACTTCATGCACATGGTACGAAAAAGAGAAAATATTCAGTGAGCCTTGATACCTTTTTGATGCTAGAGAAAGCCCAGACTGGTTCAACAGTAACTCAAATAACCACACGTTAAAACCAAGACCTTGTAGCAGATGGCCTACAAAAGCAGTTTATTAGGTACACCTTGCTAGCTGTTACTCCCTCAGTTGAAATCACGAACACAAGTCGTTCCTTTTATGCACGGGCATTTATTTGCACATCGCCGTCATGCCATGAGAACTAGATAAATTAAATAAACAAATCATAAAGTGAGTGTAATATAATACAAAGCATTTTCCATATAATACAAAGCATTTTCCATAGAGAATAACATTAAAGAAATATCTTCAAACATAAAAATACCTTACATAATGTACTCGATTTACTTAATAAAATAATAATATACTTTGTTTACATTTACATAAATTGAAACGCAATTAGCGCACCACGTTAATCCGTGAGCATCTTAAACATGTGTACATAATGTAAACATAACGTAAACATACCTCATTGGCCGCGTTAACTCAAAAGGGAGTAAGAAAGGAAACTTCAAAGTCGGGTCTTATTCACTCTGTATCATTATTCAACATCTTCTTATCGTCATCTTTTAATTAACATGCAAGGTGCGCTGTTACTCGTGTGCTGTGTAGAGTGCGTCTAAATAATGCCCCACCCCTATACAACACAACAACATTAGTTCCGCTATGGAATACACATCTTTCCCTGTCTGTGCATGAACTTAAAATATATTATTAACAAAAATATGATCCTTTTAAAGTAAATTATTTAATTATTGACTCAAAGTATAAAATTAACTTAAACTGTATAACTGTCTCTGACTGCAGCTACACTCCCACCAAATCACTGGTGATTTCTCTAATGAACTTATGAAATCTATAACAAGGAACTGTGAGCAGGCAGTATTACATACTACTCAGCTTCAAGCAGGGTAACTGTCTTGTGGATGGGCCTCTCTAGGAAGACTGGTTTAATGAGTCGTTTCCCTTGTCCATCTAGTGCTGCGTTACTGATCATCAGTTGTAGCTTCCTCACACATCCATCATCATCAGGGTACACTTGAGTGACCTTAGCCAGCTTCCATTAATTTCTTGGAACAGCATCGTCTCGCACAATCACCACATCATTGATCTTTGCATTTCTGTGTGTCTTGTGCCATTTTTGTCTCTGTTGCAGGTTCAACAGGTATTCCTTTTTCCATCTAGACCAAAACTCGTTGGCTAAATGTTGCACTCTCCTCCATCTTTTGTGAAGATAAAGGTCTTCTTTCACAAACTTTCCAGGTGGTGGCAAGACTATTGAAGACTTCATTGTCAAAATGTGATTGGGGGTAAGTGGCTGCGGTCCAGCTGGATCATTGAGTAAGTGTGCTGTTAAAGGTCGACTGTTTATGATCGCCATAACTTCATAGAAATAAGTCCTCAAAGACGAACCATCAAGTCTCCGAGAAGACTGATCCAGAATGGATGTCAACACACTTCTTATTGTTCTGATTTGCCTTTCCCAGGCCCCACCCATATGGCTTGCTGATGGAGGGTTCATGACAAACTCACAGCCTAGTTGCTTTAGGCACTCTTGGTTCATCTCCTTTACAGCTTCGAGGAGTTCACGTCTTGCACCAACAAAGTTAGTGCCCTGGTCTGATCGAAGTAGTCGGACATTTCCACGTAGGGCAATAAAGGCACGAAGAGCATTGATGAAGGCGTCAGCTGTCATGTCATCAAGAAGCTCTATGTGCACCGCACGAGAGCACAAACAAGTAAATAGCAGGCCATACCGCTTTAGTTCCCTTCTTCCTTCCTTGACATAGAATGGACCAAAGCAGTCCATCCCACAATACGTAAAGGGAGGAGCTGTCTCCATACGATCACGGGGTAAGTCTGCCATTTTCTGTTCTTCAGTGGGCCTTCTGTATCTTCTACACTTGACACACTTGTAGATACAGGATGACACAGAATGACTACATCCAAGTATCCAGATGCCATTTGACCGTAGCTCGTTCATTGTTATACCACGTCCCTGATGTTGCACTTGCTGATGGTAGTGCTTTATCAGCAACTTTGATACGTGACAGGTCTTTGGCAAGATTGCTGGGTGCTTGATGTGGGGGTGCAAAGCAGCGTGCTCTAGTCGACCTCCCACCCTGAGGATACCATGTTCATCCACGAAGGGGTCCAATCTGTGCAGCTTACTGGCTTTGCCTTTGGTTGTTACTTTCCCTTTGTCTTGAAGACTTTGGATTTCATCAAAGAAGGCTGCCTGTTGGACCATGCCTATGATGGTAAGTTCTGCATCCTTTCTCTCTTCAAGACTTGTAGCTTCATTGTTTCTTGATGCCAACCCTTTCAGCTCCTTGGCACGTCGCACAAGTCTTGCGATGGCTTTGACCAGCCTCGTCCAACTGGAGAACTTTAGGAAACGACCAATCAATGAACCTTCTGCTGTCATAGTGTGTACCTTGTGTACCACAGACTTACGAACCTCTGGGTCTTCATCTGCAACTTCTCCCACCTTAATATCTCCACTGGGAAGCTCATCACACCAGAGAAAATCTGGACCAGTAAACCAGTTGGATGCAATCAGCTCCTTTGCCTTGAGACCCCTCGACGCATGGTCGGCAGGATTTTCTTCAGAGGCCACATGTCTCCATTGGCTTGGATTTGTACTGTCCTTGATGCGCTGGACACGGTTCGCAACAAAAACATGAAACCGCCTGGCGTCATTATTGACATATCCAAGAACGACCTTTGAGTCCGTCCAGAAGAAATCCTGGGCATCTTTCATTTCCAACTCTCTTTTAAGCATGTCACTTGTCCGAACAGCAACAACAGCTGCTGACAGCTCAAGTCTTGGCACCGTGGTGACCTTTGTGGGGGCCACTCTTGCCTTGCCCATGACCAAAGTACAGTGGATTTGTTTTGATGCACTGATTGCCCTGAGGTATGTACATTCTCCATACCCTGTGATGCTTGCGTCGGAAAAATGGTGAAGTTCGTATTTTTGTACTTCTCTGAAACCTTCTGGAAGGTAACATCGCCGAATCTTGACATCAGCTAGGTTCTGTAGATCCAACAACCATTCCTCCCATTGTGGCCGAAGGTCATCAGGTAGGAGGTCATCCCACCCCATCTTGTCTCGGCACATCTGCTGAAGTATTTGCTTCCCGACCAAAATGAAAGGAGCTACAAAGCCTAGCGGGTCATAGATAGAGGCAACTGTTGACAAAACACCCCTTCTAGAGAGTGGACGCTCATTCACAATCACCCTGAACTGTAATTGGTCTGAAGCTACACACCATTTAACACCTAGCGCTCTCTCGATTTGAGGCTCACCCAAAGCTAAGTCTTGATTTCGTACCGTTTCAGCACACTCTTCTTTGGGGATTGATACAAGTACCTCTTGGCGGTTGGAAACAAACTTGTGAATACGTAGCTTGCCAGCGCTACAAAGCTGCCTTGCTTCACTGACCAACTGTATTGCTTCATCTGTTGTGAACACGCTTGTCAGTCCATCATCCACATAAAAGTTTCTTTCAATGAAGCGAATGGATGCTTCATTGAAGTGACCTTGCCCTTGGATAGCAACATGTTTGAGGCCATAGTTTGCGCAGCCAGGCGATGAGGCTGCCCCAAACAAGTGCACTCTCATCCGGTAGACTGACGGTTGGGCTTTAAAGTCCCCATTGTCCCACCAGAGAAATCTCAAATAGTCTTGGTCTTCTGCTTTTACGTGAAATTGATGAAACATGCGTTCAATATCGCACATTATCGCTACTGGACCTTTGCGGAACCGGCAGAGAACACCTATCAAAGTATTTGTCAGTTCTGGCCCGGTAAGCAGGTGATCATTCAGCGACACACCTTGAAACTTCGCTGAACAATCGAACACGACCCTTATTTTCCCTGGTTTTTGTGGGTGATACACCCCATGGTGCGGGATGTACCATGCAGGGCTCTTGTCAAGTTGATCTTCTGGTACCTTTTCAGCATCCCCGCGAGCTATTGTTTCGCTCATGAAGGTTACATAATCCTTATGGTACTGCTTGTCCTTCTCAAATCGTTTTCTCAAACACTTGAGACGGTGATCCGCACATTTCCTGTTGTCTGGTAGACTTGGCCTGTCTTCCTTAAATGGCAGAGGCATTTCACAGTGACCATCTGCTTTCATTCTGATTCCTTCCTCCATTATTGATATGAAGCGGAAATCCTCTTGAGAGAAGTGAGCATCCTCAACGGTTCTCTCTGTGAAGTCTGACTCGAGCACCTTTATCACATCTGGCGGAGTGACTAACTCCTTGACTTGTGTTCGGCAAATGTATCGGACTTCACTTGTTAGATGAGTAGGTGACTCAAGATGCGGTGTCACTTGTCTCACAAAGATGCTGTGGCTGCTTCCAATGGCATCGCCATAGTCGACACAGGGATTGACACAGCCGACTATACTCCAGCCAAGGTCCGTTCTTTGAGCAAACGGCTCATTGTCTTTGCCTGACACAATTTCTCTTGGCAGCAAGGCTTGAGAACAATTATAGCCTATGAGCAAACCAATGTCACATTGGATTAAAGGTGCAATCTCTTCGGCAAGGTGCTCTAGGTGTGGCCATGCCCTTGCTGTCTTGGGTGTAGGAATATGATTTAGATTGGCAGGAATAAACTCTCTTGAATAGGTTACTGGGAGAGGGATTTTCTTCGATGAATAAAAGCCTCTGACCTGCAGCCCAGTAATCTTCTGACTTGGAATGACAGCTCTTCGGGATGACAATGTGGAGAGTTTTAAATGCACAGACTCTTTCTGCGTGTCCAAAGTTTCTGCCTTCTCTTGCAAGATGAAGGTGGTGTCACTCTGGTTGTCCAAAAGTGCATATACGAGAACCTCAGTCTCTGGGTTACTTGTCGTGGACAGCCAGACTGGAATAACTGTGGATGTATAGGTGCAGTTCATGTCTTGAACCACCCGGTTAGATGTGGCTTCATACGACGCTTCATGGGTCTGTTTAGAATCTGTTCTGTCCTTCTCCTTTGAGTGTTTCCCACTCTCTTTACGTTCGTCAACCCGTTGTTCTTTCTTTCCGTCTTCCTTAGTACGGTCTTCATGTAAACATGTTGGGTGTTTCCTTTTACATGTGTCACAGACACTTCTCCGTTCACAGTTCTTTGAATGGTGTCCTGTTTTTAAACATCCAAAGCACAATTTTTTCGTTTGCACAAACTTGACTCGTTCTGCTATAGACTTGTTCATGAACTTTCGACATGTCTGGATGCCATGGTTTAGTTTCTCACAAAAGACACACTCTTTAACATCTGGACCTTCTTCAGAGTTACTCGCCAATACCTTTGCACCAACGGTTCGAGTCTTTGGTGTCTTCATTTTTTCACCATCACCAGACTTCAGAGCATGAAGTGAGGTCACTGGGTTACAAGCTATCTTGGCTTCTTTTGTGACAAAGTCAACAAATTGACTGAAGCTAGGGAATTCCTGGCTTGCTTCTTCAATCTCAATGACCTTTCTGTTCCACCTGGCGGTTAACCAATCAGGAAGCTTGCTGAGCATTTTTTGGTTTTCACCACAGTCATTTAAGATTTCAAGACTCTTAAGCTGAGACATTGCAGCCTGACAACCTCGAAGGAAGTCTGAGAACTCTCTTAGTTCAGTGCTGTCCTTGGGTCCTATCTTTGGCCATGCAGTGAGCTTATCCCTGAAGGCTTTAGCGATCACGAAGGAACTTCCGTACCTTTCTTCTAGGATGTCCCAGGCTGCATAGTAGGCTTCATCTGTGCCTAACAGGAAGTAGCTCTCAATGGCTTTCCTTGCAGGTCCGCTAACATACTTGCGGAGGTAGTAGACCTTCTCATTTACTGGAATATTCTTTCGGTCTATCAATGTTTGGAAAGACATTTTCCAGTCTTTGTACCTTAGTGGGTCTCCACTGAAAACAGAAGGCTCCGGTACTGGAAGCCGGCTTGCATTTATGGACTCTGCTATTGCTTTAGCCAGTGCTGTAGTGCTATCCTCCTGATGAACATTAGCAGAAGGTTGCCCTCTTGTGGCAGCTTGTGTCATCACAGCAGGTTGTACATGTGCAGCACCTTGTGGTGGTACAGTATGATGTACTGACAAACTTCCTGGGTTCGGTGCAGGCTTCTCCTGCGTAAGCTTACAATCATGGAGCAACTCTGATATCTCTTCGTCTGAACCAACTTCTTGTTGGTAGACTTGCAGTCGTGCTTTTGCAGCATTCATCTTCTTAACTGTCTCTAAGCGCTCTATCTGTCTGCGCTTCTCTTCTAATGCCTTCTTTCTTGCAGCATTTTCTGCTTCTTGTAGCGCAAGCCTCTGTCTATTCTCGGCTTCAAGATTTTCAAGCTCTTGTTTCTCAAGTTCCATTTCTTCTAGGACCTTTAAAGTAGCTTGAGTTGCAGCTAGCTCTGCTTCAGCTTCTTGTTTCTTAGTAGAGGACAGACTTGAATGTCTCGATTTTATGCTTGCACTGAGCCTCTGAGATGTTGATGATGAGAATACAGAGCTCATATCAGCCCAGCATACTTGCTCTTTATGAAGTTCTTGACCCTTATCTTTCTCTTGATGGTTCCATGCATAGTTCAAGATCTGCATTGTGACAGCGTGACAAGTGTCTACTCGTCGTCGGGTCTCCCCATCAGGAACCATGTGTTGGCGCAAGTCTTCATAAACTCCTTTTACATCTGTTGAAGCACAGCGGATTTTGGTCATGAGGTCTTGTAGGATCTCACTTGAGGGTGATCCTTGGAGTGCTTTCTTAACCTCCTTAGCAAGAGCTTTCCATCTGTCATAATTAATTACGAAGCGATGCTGAAGGCTTCTGGATTTGGCATCATAGAGTGCTTGACCCTTTTCAGTAAGTTTTGGGGTTCTCTGACTCCTCCGTGGTCCTTCTTCCGCAGCAGCTTGTGCTTCTGCGCTTAGGTCCTTCTCTTTTGATAAGTTTGTGTCTAAAGTTTCATTATCCTGGGCTGTAGACTGCTGCTGTAACCCTACAGCTTCACCCTTACTGTCTAAGTCCCACTTATTAGGTGCATACTCATACTCAGACATCTTCAATATTGTTTGTACATAACTAGTTAATTATCTAACTTAGCTTAAATGTTGCTAAACAGCTTATAGTATAAGTTGCCTCTAATTGCAATTAACTTAGCCTTCTACTCTTTAGAGTGACTTAATGTGTTATGAACACCCTTACACAATACAAATGCGCTTATCTTCACTTGCAATGCACAAAGAACACTTCCCTTTTAACTACTTAGCAATTTACACAAATAGTGTTCATACTGTAACTGAATAAAGGTGTAACTACAGTAAATCCAGCATCAACAGGCACGTAGTAACATGTATAACTCTTTAACACTTTACCACTTTGATACTTATAGCGCCCCTTTAAATGTTATTCACACTTCAAATTACTCAGTATGAATGAAATCAGCATTGACTTTAACTTAGAAACACATAACACCATAACACTGAACTTTTGGCACTTATAGTCCCTTTAAAGCAGTTAACGAGGCTACTCCACTTCTTAACATTCAACTTGTTTTGAATGTGTTACTTATCCTTGGTGTAACCACGCGATGCTGTTGAACTCTTTGCCACTTGCTTATGTTACCGGCGTATGCACAGTCTTATGTCCGCTCGACGCTAGAGTTCGATGAAACTCATTTGCAGCTCTATCCACAGCTGGTGCAGAAGATCATCTCATCACTTGTGTCGGAGCAGGCTGAGTTCTCACTGTTACTCCCTCAGTTGAAATCACGAACACAAGTCGTTCCTTTTATGCACGGGCATTTATTTGCACATCGCCGTCATGCCGTGAGAACTAGATAAATTAAATAAACAAATCATAAAGTGAGTGTAATATAATACAAAGCATTTTCCATATAATACAAAGCATTTTCCATAGAGAATAACATTAAAGAAATATCTTCAAACATAAAAATACCTTACATAATGTACTCGATTTACTTAATAAAATAATAATATACTTTGTTTACATTTACATAAATTGAAACGCAATTAGCGCACCACGTTAATCCGTGAGCATCTTAAACATGTGTACATAATGTAAACATAACGTAAACATACCTCATTGGCCGCGTTAACTCAAAAGGGAGTAAGAAAGGAAACTTCAAAGTCGGGTCTTATTCACTCTGTATCATTATTCAACATCTTCTTATCGTCATCTTTTAATTAACATGCAAGGTGCGCTGTTACTCGTGTGCTGTGTAGAGTGCGTCTAAATAATGCCCCACCCCTATACAACACAACAACATTAGTTCCGCTATGGAATACACATCTTTCCCTGTCTGTGCATGAACTTAAAATATATTATTAACAAAAATATGATCCTTTTAAAGTAAATTATTTAATTATTGACTCAAAGTATAAAATTAACTTAAACTGTATAACTGTCTCTGACTGCAGCTACACTAGCTAATAGAGTGGTCAATGATTGCATATCAGAAAAATGGGACTTTGAGTCTCCCATAGCACAGCGAATGTTTCCTCCTGTTCTTGGGCCTTCACATGCAAATTTAGGCACAATAAAAGGTCATTTTGTAGAAAGGCGTATGCAAATGTTTATTCAGAAAATACACATTACAAAGAAAAACGGTTAATATCTGAATATGGTAGCACAAATACATTCTAAAAGCAAAACAAACAGTCAACGCCGGAAGTATATTCCTCATAACTAACAGGTGTGTTACAAACAGAAATGATCTGGATCTGGACTATTAATTGGCCTTAGCTGAATTTCCTTAATTAAAAATACACGTTTCTCACACCTGTAACGCTATTTTTCAGTCTAGATTGTTTTGGTATGAGTGTTGGAGATATTAACCATGGAGATCTCTGCCTTTTCTTAAATATATTGGAACGATGGCATTTTACTTTGATCAAGAGAAGGCAGACTTCTCCAACACTCGGCAATTCACCAAAGCAACTGACACATTTAAATAAAAAGGACAAATAACAGGTAAGAGAAAAATATATTTATGTTGTAGGGTGCACTCTCTTTAATCCTAAAGGAAGTTTTTTTTGTGTGACACAGAACAAAATAGTATTTTGTAGCTGACATCTGGAGAGGGAATTACTGGTTTGGTATGCTACCAAAACATAATCATTTGGATGAAGGTGCAATGGGGATAAAAAGGGTAATTTTATTAACCATACAGTGTAGGTTGCAGCAGTTAACAGAACAAAAAAAGCTTGACTGGAACAATGCATAATTTGAACTTTTTCTGTTTATAAACCAAAATAACAGAGCTGTATTTCACATTATGTTATATATCAATATCTGCGATGAGACAATGAATTCAGTCATGTTGCATTCATGAGAACGATGGTACTGCGTGATCTTTAGCTGAAGTGCTGTCTGTACATTTGAATAGAAACTTAGAAATGAATGAAATACATATTTGTGTGTTGTGTTTAAGGTGAATGCCTTCAGTTGGGATAGATAGGCTCGGGACGGACTCTGGGCTTGGTTTCAGATTTTCCATTGATTTAATGACAAGTCAAATAATAACACCACACTGACTTCTTATGTTGATACTTTTTATGAAATACCAAAAAATGGAAAAATGTGTTTGCTTTTGGGCCTGCAGCAGTAGGCTTTATATTTCCCCCAGGTACACTTTGGTTACACTCAGAGCCATGAAACCTACTGAAATCATTATGTTTCATCAAATTTCTTAGCCTGGAACAATACATCACTTGGTTGAGTTCACCCAACCAATCAGAGCCAGGATGTGTGTGATGAGATCACTTCTATAAATCCTGCTTTCAGGCTTTATTTGGTAGTAATGGGTAAATTATTTTTGCTCTAGCTGAATGCAGTACAGTGCAGTAACAAGCATTCATGATAATGGGGAACTTTATGACAGAGCACAGCCCTGGATCATCAGAAGCTCAAGTGTTGTCATGAACTCTTTTTTTCCTCAGTAAATAAACACATCTTATCTCTTGTTGGTAGTCCGAACGGTTTTCTCGGAGCTGCTTTTTGTTTTCTTCTTTGTTGTTTTTGACTTCCCTGTGGCAGTGACCTTCTTTGTTGCTTTCGTGGCTGCTGCAGTTTTAACACCCGGTCTTTTCTTGGTAGAAGCTCGGATCAGGTCTGGTCGTCCGATCTCCATCATGTGCTGCTCCCACACCTTCATCTCATTCTTATAGCGGATTTGGTCGTCCTCTGCCAGCTGGTAGTAGACCTGCGGTTTGGAACAGAGGAGATCTGAACGCTGTACAACACAGAGGGGTGAATTCACAGAATGGATTGTAACTGCTGATAGCACCATGACTAGCGTATTATTAGCAACTGATATCTGCCCCGTCTTAAAGACTTAATCACTATGGATATATCATAATCATGTTATGATGTAAACACGCCCATAAAGATTTGAAGCAATTTGCCTCCTTTTTACACATGTTCGTCACTACCCAAGAGTATAAATGCGCTGGAGGTTAAAGTGTGGGTTGTGAGGGTGAAGCCCTAAATAACTCCCAATCGGATGTGCACTTGGGCTGAGCTTGTGCTTTTTTTTCTTTTTTTAATAGGTCGAACTCGGCTCATTTAACCTCAAATATACTAAGTTTGTCTCCAGAGATACAAGAGATTCAGTGCGATATTTACGCACAGGGCACATCAGCGGGTCTCCATTGATTTTTTAAATCTCCAGCGTCAGACAAGCATATCGGTGAGAAACTAATATTAACCCATTTAAGCTGGGAAAGCATTACCGCATTTTTACCATTAAAACCAGGAGCGCTGTTGCGTTATTCTACCATTAAAGCTGGGACAGCGGATACGTCGTTTTGTAGTATTTGTAGTTTTTTTCCACCTATTTTCGGTCAATTGGCCAATGAAATGCATCAGAATACATGTGGGAGTGTCGCAATGCAACATTGGACTTTTCCAGAACTTTAAATCATGGAGGAAGACGACTATAGCGGAGGAGCTCAGCAGTAAGTGACGGAAGAGATCTTGATGAAAACAGCGCCGATGATTTTATTGCTGATCCGGACTTTAAACCCTCTGAACCAATCGACTGGCATTTATGGATGAGGAATATGTTTTTAGACGACATATTTTCACAGAAGAACAGACAGATTTGTGACCATCTGGAGATAATAACAATAATACTAATTGATTGTGATAATGACATAAGAAATCAAGACTGTTTAGGTCTTATATTACTTTATGCGTCGTTGAGTACCCTGAAAAGTGCAATATATAAAATGTTTTATTTATTATTACGATAATTATTATCTTTTTTTATTATTACAGTAGGCTAATGAGAACTATGTCTATTTCTTCCAATGGTCAATGTTTGCATCTTGCTAATGGGCATGCATTAGTAATATGCATAGGATTTTTTATTCAGTCAAATGTAACATTTGCTGAGTTTGTTGATTTTTTTAAAAACTTTATTGAAGGTTTGGACAAATAAACTCAACTTCTCATGAAAGCCACGCGTATAAGCTCTCAAATACTTTTGGAATTTAATTTCTATCTGCTACAGAGGCTGAAAAATCTTCTGTTGAATTTCCAGAAAAACTTCAGGTTTTAGGGGGTTCTTTCAAAATCACCCAGAGGTTTTCCTGGCATTTTTTCCAGGCGTTTTAGGCCTTAATGGGTTAATAAATGTTTTGAGTTCATCTACACATCCAAAAGATAACACACACAGTCCACTTTCACACAGTGAGCGTATGTGAGCGTATCAGCTTTGGACATCACAAGTCAGACTGACACAGAAATCTATTGTTCATTAACCTAATTATTTCTCTACATTTTCTTCAGAAATAAGCATCATTTACCGCCAGCTCTCTGAAGATGGTATTTCACTCTAACTGCGCGTGTCGATTCGTTCTGGTGTTTGTGAACTTGTTTCTGCAATGAGGTTCTCTTGTATATTAAGAGGCAGATTTTGCACCAAATGTATGCATTTTAGCAAATTTCAATATGTGCAAAAAAAACTGGAGCACCAAGACCAAATTTGCCTAGCAGCGCAGTTAGGGGTGCAATTCACCCTTTTCGGGTGCTTTGAGAATTACAAGGTTTGTTCTTGTCTTATTTGCCGAAAAACTTCTGTAAATTTGCCGCAGCGGCATGAAGACCTTAGAAGTGTAAGAATCAAGGATGCGTGTTTGCTGTGTGGCCAACCTGTTTCTGCTGACTGGTCATTTTCTTCCACACCTCAGACAGGAAAATCATCTTGGCCTGAATGAACGAGGTTGGAAGAAACATAAGGGATTAAGGTTGTCACGATACTAAAATTTTCAACTCGATACCGATACTCAAGAAAATATTCGATACTCTATACCATTTTCGATACCACAAGGATAAAAACAAAGACCCCAGAATTTAGCAGAAATATTTTTATTAACAAGAAAAATGCAACATGTAAAAATTAACAGAACAGAATACTTTCTCTTAGGATTTTAAGTTTACTGATGTGCTGTATGTTTTATGTGGTAATTATGTTTGATGTTTGTTTGTCTCTAGTTTTAGTTTTAATGTTATTTAATGTGTAAAAGTTCTTATTTATTATTGTTGTTTTATTTATTTATCTATTTATTTAAGTTGGTTTTGTGATTTTGTTGTTGTTCTTTTTCTTTCTTTTCTTTTTTACTGTGTTTGTCCATTGGTGACTTATGTTGTGTTTTGTTTAGTTATAAAAAAAAAAAATGAACAGAACCACAGGTTAAATATTTATGATAAAAAACAGTTGTGCAAAAAGAAACTGCAACTATGATAACAAGCTTCAGATACTCGATACTTTTGAAAATGAGTATTGTATCCGGATACAACGTTTTAGTATCGATACTTTTTTGAGTATCGATACTTTTGACAACCCTATAAGGGATGTAGTCAAGCACAGAAGTCTTGGTCGACTGACATTATACCTAGTCTTCAACCAATTGATTAGTTGTCAAGAACCATTTTTACATCTGTGAATATTCCATATCATAGCAACCAGCTGAGCTAAATAAATAAAAAACACTGCCCCTGCAAAGCACTCCAGTGTTTCTCCTGTTGTAGAAGACTTTGCTTTTACGGGTTCTCCACTAATTGCATATTTACGGCATGTCCACCAATTTTCATTGGTTTCATTGTAAATAAAGCGTACACATAAAAAGGTATAACATCTTTAGGGTGGACCTTTGTTTAGTTTGTTAAAATGTGTTTTGTGTCAGTCCCCGTTTGAAGCAATACATTCATTGGTTTCCTGTCTCGAGAGCGTCTGGATCTCCAAACTGGGAACACACAGACCATCATCTACTGACTGTGGGTAAGTACCTCATAACACCTCAATTCAAAAAATCCAAACTATCCATTTAACTATCTAATAAAGGTGAACAGGGACACAAATTAATTTTAAAGAAAAGAAAGAAAGAAAATAAATCAGCAGATATTTTTTTCCAAAATGTGGCAGTAGTGTTATTTAATGACCCAAGGAAAAGACAAATGTATGACTACAGTTGTCAAAGGTTAGATGCCTAAAATGCTTGCTCAGGGGGAAGTGACAGTCACAAAGATGTATGAAAGAATTCATTCTGCTACAGATGTTAGACTTTCAGGTACTGCTAGGATGTACTCCATACAGCAGCCTGCATTAAGACCCTGAGGCAGCTGTTCCTATAAACTACTGAACAAAATGAGAAATAAAATCAAACCTCTGTTTAAGTTGGGAGCCATGATGCAGATCACACTGATACACCAAAGGGAATATTAATTTTACTGATAAAAAAATAAGTACAAATAATTATTTACCTCCCACTAGAGCAGGGGTGTCAAACTCTATTTGGCCCGCAGTGTAATTTTATTTGGCCCGCGAGCCAATATCAAATTATCATATTATTATTGTACTATAAAAGCTGACCCGCCGGTATTATACGGAGCATGTACCGCTAATACTAGATTTATTATTGTTATTTTATTTTTAAATGTATTAACCTGTTGAAAAACTTTATTTTGATATTTAAATCAGAAGGATGCAAATAGAAAAGAGGCATACGATTTTTATTTAATTTTTATTTAATAAATTAATGACATTGATGTGTTTTTTATTTGAAATTTGATTTTGCATGTCTGCACTATTTAGTTATATATTGTATGTTTATAAGCGTTGCTGGTTCCATATTTAATGTTAAAGCAAAACATGTTTGGTATATATTAAAAGGTTGATTTGTTCAATGTTGGCCCGTGATTTTATTCAAGTTTTAAATTTTGGCCCATTGTGTATTTGAGTTTGACACCCCTGCACTAGAGAAAGGTCAAATGGAATTTCTGTATTAATAAATACTAGTAAAAACTACAGAAAATCACTAAATACAAGTAATTCTCTGCTAATTAACAGTACAATCGTTCTGTTTATGAATAATTCTTGTATTGCCATTTTGGTGTGATTTCTCAGATCTAAATGTTTTTGTTCTATGACACTGTGTGCAAGTCATTTTGGTCTGACCAGTCCGTGCCTCGATATTACAACCAGTGAGTATCTCACACCACCCATGGTCAAAAAGAAAAAAAAAAATGTGATCCATCCCTTTAAATGTCATTTCATGGTTCTGTGGTTGCTCACCTGCATGGTGGTTCCTTGGGCTTCTTCAAAGTGCTCCGCCCAGTAAATGTTGAAAGGAGCGCGAGTGCCCTTGGGCTTCCCCAGAGTGTTCAACTCCTGTATCAACACACACACACACACACACACACACACACACACACACACACACACACACACACACACACACACACACACACACACACACACACACACACACACGTTTCACTCCTACAGAAAGGCCTAAACTAAAGGACTGACAGTGAAATCCTCAGACACATTCAAGGAACAGCAAGACCAAATTACAAAACTGTATGAATTGTAATCCATCATTTTCGGTTGTGGTGGGTGGTGCTACAAAGTTGTCGATACCGATACTAGGGGTGTATCGATTTCCTTAATTTTGCGCGATCAGCCTATTCTTTTACGTCAAAACGATCTTATCTAGCGATCTTATCTACCTCCGCAAAGGTCTGCAAGTGCGTCTGCACGTACGCCAGAGGCCGGCTCCTTAAAAAGAGCTGCAGTTAGCTACAGTTAGCTCTGTAGCAGTACAGTGTGTATGTGCTGCTGCTGCAGCAGTTGTTCACTTAGCGATCTCTGTTTGTTTACAACAAGCACCGGACAATCACTATATTTATGATCAGCGGAGACTCTGTGCATAATTAGCCATGCTGCTTTCAGCTGCTGATGTTGTGCACAGTTAGCGACGGTGAAAACCATACGTCTCCTCCGCTCCCTTCATTGGCTACCAGTGGCTGCGCGTATATGCTTCAAGACTCTAGCTCTGGTCTACACCGCTGCTAACGGTTCAGGTCCTACTTACATCCAGGACCTTGTGAAACCCTACACCCCTGCCCGTCCTCTCCACTCTGCATCAGCCAAACAGCTGGCAACCCCCACCCTGCGTGGGTCAACTCGCCTCAAAACCACTTCCAGACTTTACTCTGTCCTGGCACCCAAATGGTGGAACGAGCTCCCCACCGACATCAGGACCTCAGACAGCCTGGACATCTTCTGCCGCAGGCTGAAGACCTACCTCTTCCAACAATACCTCGGTATATTAAAAAATACTCTTTTCTCTTTTCTTCTTTAACATATAGCACTCCTGTAGCAATGACAGTTGGCTCTTAAAGTTATGTACTTACTTGATTCCTGTGGTCTAAGTCTAGTACCCTCAGGTTAAATGCACTTATTGTAAGTCGCTCCGGAGTCTCTAAATCCCTCTGGGGACTAACTTGTCCCGACGTGGAAAACCCTCTCTGGCTTGCTAACGGACGTGAACCGGCTCCCATCGTTCACTTAAAAGCTCTTCCAATCGGCTCGTTCACGACCGACACATCACTCCAGAGCCTCTGAGTGACAGGAGTGGTGTTTGCACATGTGCAACTACTACGCTGTACAGGAGTAGTGTACTAAACGTAGAGAAGAAAAACTGAAACTTAAGTATTGATCTCATTACTCAAGTATCAAATACCAATACTAACGTAGGTATTGATGTTTTAGATCGATCCGCCCACCACCAATGTTCAGTAGGTGAGACCATGTCCTGTCTTGTGCTACATGTGTGGAAAGGCGTCCCTGGACAATATCCGGACTAGATTCTCTAATCATTGTCTGGAGTTAATATAAGAAAACTGATTTACCCTCTTTTTGCGGATGGCCTTCCTCTTGGCTATTCTCCTCTTCTTCTCCAGGGTTTGTTGCAGAAGCTGCCCTGAAGTCAGTGTGGCTTCATACTTCTTTACTTCCACCTTAAACTGCTCCCTGGCCCGCAGAGCGGCTTCCTCAAAAGGCTACAAGGGTAATAGAGACCAACAAACACAGACTTAACAAAACTCATGTGTATTTTGACTAGGCCTGTCACGATAACACATTTTTTAGGACGATATATTTTCCCAGAAACTATCACGATAAATAATAGTATTTTTGTATCAAAGTTGTTTTAGTTTTATAATCACATTAGAGCATAATAAGAACATCCGTTTCCACAGCAATGCATTTTTAAATCGCGAGAATATAAACATTGGAATTGAAACATGGAAAAGAAATATTAAAATATCCTCGATAAATAAAACAAATAAATAAACTACAACCAAAACAAACAAAATATATGTTCAGGCTCTGTTAACAAAACAATGCAATGAGATAATCATTAGTATTATATTATTTTATTATTAAAATAACATAAAACAGCTGGAATGGCTGCTTAGGAAATAATAATAATCCCAGCAATTTGTACTTCCTGTCAAACATTTGCAGCGTTACTTTAAATGCAACACAAAAAAGCTCAAAAAGTCACGCATGTAGACGAGAATATATTGAGTCCAGAAGAAAACTATTGTGTGTCCATTTCTACAAAGTAATTATCGTGACAGGCCTAATAATGACTGAAAGATAAAGTGTTTAGCATTCAAACAGTGTCACAGAAATTACGTGTCACTTGCAATCACTGCCTCCCCCAATGTATGCACTCAAGGCACTATTAAAAATTTGAACAAAAGCCACACATTTTATAGTGTTGAACAAGTAAAGCATTAAAATACCCGCTTCTGTTCTGTGCCCATTGCCCTCCACTCTCGGGCGATCATCTTGGTGACATCCCCCAGTTTATAATCTGAGGGAAACATGATAAGATGCTCATTAACAAAAGAACAGTAGCACAGGTCCAATACTTGAGATAGATGCATATCAATGTGAATTTAATAAGGATTATTTCGTGTTGAGGATCTACCTGGGTTGTTTCTGCTTACGAGTGGCTTTTGTTGCATAAAATATCTCAAGTATCCATTCAGAGGTCTCTTTGGAGGCGGGCTGGGCTGAACGCACAGACACCTCACTGGGTTGATGTATGTAGCTGGGAGGACACTGGTACACCTGCAACACACACACACGATTAAAAGTTTTCTAATGGAGCAAACTTCATTCCACAAATCAGCCAAATCAGTGGCAATGTTGCAGTGGTACCTAGAGATGGGAATCGGTATCGGTACTCAACGGTACCAATTTTCGGTACTTTTGCGTTTGTTTATGTGGTAAAAAAAAATGTTAATTTGTTTAATAATAAAATCTCAAAATATTTCAATTCAACATATTTATTTTAGTGGGGCGGATTAGCTGAACAATCGTTCATTTTGTGATAAAAGCATCAAATTTGGTACACTCATTGCTGAAGACATGTTTAATGAATCTGGATATTGGGCCATCGCAAAAAAAAATTCTGATGGCTGTGGCGGCCATTTTTTAAAATGGCCGCCGGTGGTTACTGGCGTGGAATGCTTTGCCTACCCTACAGCTGCTGTTTCATGTTTTCAGCACCACAAATATAATTTAGAGACATGTTAAAGTGACAAAAGCTTTATTACAGTCTAATAGAAACAAACATTAACTTTGTATAACATTTTATTAGGTCTTGATATTCCCATTCACAGGCTACGGCCTCCTCTTTGGCTTGTATTCTTCTGTTAGTGGAGCGGCTAAGTGATATAATCTTTCAGTTTATGATACAAGCGTGAAAATTGGCATGAACACTCTCCATGGGTCACTTGACAAGAAAATTGTCTGAGACATTTAAAATTTTAAGATGGCGGCCATTTTTCAAGATGGCCGACACCCAAGTGGAGCGGTTAAGTGATATAATGGTTTATTTGTGTGATACAAGCATACAAATTGGCATGAGCAGTCTCTGTTGGTCACTTGACAATAACCCACCCACAGTTACTTGAAATTCCAAGATGGCGGCCATTTTTCAAGATGGCCGACACTTTAGTGGAGCAATTGAGTGATATAATGGTTTATTTGGTGACACAAGCATAAAACATTGGCATGAGCAGTCTCCATGGGTCACTTAACAAAAAAATTGTCCGAGACATTTGAAATTGTAAGATGGCGGCCATTTTTCAAGATGGCCGACACCTTAGTGGCGCAATTCAATTATATAATGGTTTATTTGGTGATACAAGCATAAAAATTGGCATGAGCAGTATCTGTAGGTCACTTTACAATAAGCAACGCACAGTTACTTGAAATTCCAAGATAGTGGCCATTTTTCAAGATGGCTGACACCTTAGTGGAGCAGTTAAGTGATACAATGGTTTATTGGGTGATATACGGATAAAAACTGGCATGAGCATTATCTGTGGTCACTTGACAATAAGCCAGCCACAGCTACTGGAAATTTCAAGGCGGCAATTCTTTTTTTCAGGATGACTGCCGCCTGCCATGTGAACCTTTAAATTATGAATTTCCTCATAGAAATGTATTGGGTTCCTCAAGAGAGGTTGTTTGACTGTGCTTTGTCTGACTCCTTGCCCACGACCTGTCCAGTTTGGTAAAACCTGACAGGAGTTCCCTCCCACCGGCGTAGCTCTCCGGGTTCACCGAGGTACACAGGCTCCCTTACCATGAGGGTTTTTTTAAAAACTTTTTTAAATTACTTTTTTTATAACTAACCATTACTACTGCCATTAAACATGCCAAATAAATACTCAGGGGTGGGGAAACACAGTTGTGGTGCTGAACGGACAGTGCCAAAATAATAATTGAGCAATGGTTAATACTGAATGGCAATAATGACAGATCCAGAGGCAACAGCAGGGCTGGCTGACACGGAACCATGACAAACAGTATCTGAAACTATACTAGGGAACTAAACTGAAAATGTGAAAGCAATGTTACAAAGTAAAAACTGAACATGTCACAGTAATAGGCTGGTGACAAAATAGAACATAATGCGCCGATGTGGCGAGGGGAAGCCAAGCCATAGGCCTACACTTGAAAACACAAAAGACAACAGGGAATAACACTGGCAAAAGAAACAAGCAAATACGTTCTAGCAGGGGCAATACATAGGCATGTGCAACTGAGTCCATATCTGTAGCACTTACACTTTCCAGTACAAGCCTTGGTGCACCCACATTTTGTCAACTCCCAACAACTCTCCGCAATAGGTGGAAGTGGAGTCCAGAAGACTTTCCACTCCTTGTCCTGTTTAACCCATCCCCAGTCGGACGGGCTTGGCATTTGTGGATGTCTCTCTTCAATGCCTGTCCCCACACATATCCAGCCTCATAAGAGGTCTGGGATCTTCTTGACCTCTTGACATGGATATCTTTGGTATCTTTAGTGTCTTTAGCAGCAGTAGATGCTCTCTTTTGGGCCCTTTCCAGCGGTGTGTTATTGAACATAAGTTTACAGCTTGAATGATATTTTGCTCTGTTTCTTGTCAATGTGCTTTCTATGCCATCACCTTCATCTAGTCGGGTTGGACTACGTAAGATAGGCAGAGCATTTGTTTTATGAAATAATGGAACATTTCTTGCAATGGTATCATAACCAGTATGATCTTGGTGTCCTGCTGTTTGTTTTCTCAACTGTTATGATGGCTTCTGCAATGTCTGCAGCAAATTCAAAGGCAGAGGCCGAGGGTTTAGCCTTTTACCACTTTTTAATAAGCACTTTGATGTATGGGATACAACTAAGTTCATGCCTTAACCCTACACTTAGTCCAATCGTTCATCCAATGCCATTTTTACCCTGTACTATCTGTACACCACCCGGTTAACTCAAACTACTCAGAGAGTTGTCGTCTCTTCTTTGACTAACTTTACAATTGGCTGACACTGAACCCCACTCTGAGTTTAACAGCAGTCATATATCACCAGTGTGCCCTGGTAGTGCAGATACTCACTCTTGTCTAATCTGTCTATGATCAACAACTCAACACAACTGTATTATGATGTTTTAAAACTTGTTTTCCAGAATAATCTAAATCCCAATACATTTCTATGAGAAAATTGATCTTTTGAGGATCCAGGGGGCGGCCATCTTGAAAATAGAAATTTCAAGTGGCTGGGAGTGTTTTTTTTTCAACCCAAGTAACTGTGGGTGGCTTATTGTCAAGTGACCCACAGATACTGCTCATGCCAATTTGTATGCTTGTATCACCAAATAAACCATTATATCATTCAATTGCTCCACTAAGGTGTCGGCCATCTTTAAAAATGGCCGCCATCTTGGAATTTGCGATGGCCTAATATACAGATTTGTTTGAAACAAATCCACCAACACTTCCACCAAATTGTGTGCTTCTATCACAAAATAAACAATTCTTGTGATTTATTGAACTAATCCGCCCCACAGGGGAAGCACATTTTTGGGGGGTGCTACCCACACGTTTAGCCCCGTTGCTCATTCCATGAATGCACGATCCTTACAAGCTGTACCTCGTTGTAAAGGTGACTAATCAGGCTTTCCAAAAATATACAATTCATCACCAGTTGGTATTATTAAAAGGGCAGTTTTTATTCATCATTGATTTATTCGTATAACAAATGCCTGCCATGGCCACTAGGGGGCGCTTTTGAGGTGGCCCAATATCCAGATTTGTTTGAAACATATTCACCAACACATCTACCAAATTTCATGCTTTTATCACAAAGTGAACGATTGTTGTGAAATATTGAGCTAATCCGCCCCACTATTTCTCAAAATATAAACTTTGAAAAATATATCAAAACAATATAACATCTAGGATGAGCAGTGCTTTATTGTTGAGTGAACGTGCATTTTGTAACATGAAGGTTGCCGTGGTATCAAAGGATGCCGGAACAGAGGTTGGGAGGTGGATGATGCTGTCAACACAGAGGAGCGCTCTCAGGTTGCAAGTGCACGTGTGATTTGTTGTGATTACCCAATATACACTTTGTATATTAACACTACACAAGAGTATTACACCTCATTGTACATCCCACTTTAACACACAACTTCATTTGGCCATAATTTAAAAATCGACTTAATCTCCCACGATACGAATACATACTTCCTATGGGCACTGCACTAGTTAACACGAATTAAAAAATTCCTTGATACGTAAGAAACAGTTTAAACTAAGCTTATTTGCGGATGATCTATTACTTTACTTAAGCAATGCAATCACCTCGGTCCCACACGTAATGAAAATAATCACAATTTTTTCAGAGATCTCAGGTTATAAAATGAACATGGCAAAAACAGCTGTTGGCCATAGACTCCTGCAAAAAGGATTGTTTGGAGGAAAAGTTTGCACAATTTCAGATCCAAAAAAATATATAAAGTATCTTGGAACTTATAATAGTCACAAGATCCAGTCGTATAAAGATAACTTTCTTCCACTTGTGAAAGACTTTAAAAATTATGTTAGGAAGTGGCAAGACTTGAAGGTTAATTTAATAGGAAGAATAAATCTCCTTAAGATCATGTGGCTACCGAAATTCAACCTGATTATTATTTTTTCATTTGAAATGAAAAATGTAATGGTGGTCTGATAATTACACAATTACACACACACACACACACACACACACAATAAAGACGTGTAAATAAACAGTTCCTTGTAAAAAAAAAAAAATCAAATGTAAAATCAAAAACTGTAATATTAATAAATAAATAAATGCAGGCTATTCAAAATGCACTTCATCTTAAAATGAAGCGTAGAAGAAGTTATCTTCTTCCATTTTTCCAACCTGTGTTATGATGACGGGGTTGTTTTTTAGCTCCACGCTCATTTAAACTTGCTGCAATTTTTGTTCAACGCGGCTCAAAATATTATAACATTTTCCCCAACTTATCTGCTTTCTGCCTCTGATCCTGATCCTGTCATCAGACTCTTAAAAGTGGAAGCTTGCGCATAACTTTGTTGCATTATATTGAAACTGTGATACCAGTGTTTCAGATTAATTCAAATGCGAGAGCGCATTGTTGTGATCGTGATTATTTTATTATGCATGTTCTGGTTATTTGAGCATGATTAAACAAGCCACTTTTAACCCTATAAAGCCTGAACCATGAAATAATTGCCAGAAAATTCAATTTTTTTTTAAACCGAGTGCTTATTAACTTGCTGACCAATTTTTAAAAATAAATAGATTGCATATATGAATTCTAATTTGTATCATATTTGATACATCAGGTCTTTTTGTGCAATTTGTTGCTCACAGTTTGTTTTTCTTGAACTAACAAAAACATCAAACAACAACATTTTTAACTTTTCCTTTTTCCCTTAAACATGCAAAATACATATTTTTTCCATATAACACAACATCATAAATCTGCTGATATGAAGTTTTTTTAATGCAGCAATGACTGATCCACTCGTGGAACCTGCATATCATTTTTGCTACATCCGGTATTTTTCTGCAATTTGTTGCTCTTCAACACATGTTTACATCAGGTTTTTGATGATGTAGAGGTCTCAAAAATTACTGTATCTAATATGATACACTTGGCTTTATAGGGTTAATATGGTTATAAAAAAGCTTATTGCATTTTTTTTAAGGTGTGGGGGATTGGGGGTGATTTGGGAACCAGAGTTAGAGGAAAGCTGACAGCAGAGCGCTTGCTTACTGCACCAACTGTATGCTGTGGCCTCTAGGCCTAACATAGACATGTGCATTGCTTTAACTGAATGAACGCTGTCCTAACACTAACTAATGTGACCCGGTCTGAACCATATTTTCTGTTAAAGTATCTACTTTTAATGCGAAAACACGTGCCAACAGTGTGCACATGAGCTAGCTTGCTAACTTAGCTGTGCGCTAGCTAACAGTAAATAAGTTCAGGTTACCTTGCCAGGCTGCTTGTGCAGGAGAGAACACTGAAGGACTTAGCCAGCCAGCTAACACCTGCTGTCATTAGGCTGAACGGAGCCATGTCGGCGTCAACAACCGTTCCCGGACGTTAAACAGAAGAAAAGAGACAAATAAACTGCCCCACGATAGACAGCGTGCTATCTATTGACACATGAGATGTTTTTAGTGAAGCCGAGTCTCTTCACTCCTCCTTGTTGACATGTATTGCCTGCAAAAGGCGCCTTCAGTTTACCCCGGTGGATTGTGGGAAAAGGTCAGAGACAATAGATTACTTCCGTTTCCGTTTAAGTCATGTTGGTCCGATTTTACGCTAATCGTTTCATGGAACGTCATCATCCGTTATGCTGAAGCACAAGTTTCAAACTAAAACTGGAGATGTACTTCAAGTCGTCAATATCTAATGCTAAAAACAAGAAAGCTTAAAACTGTGAGATTATGCTCCCACTTCAGGATTTTTGATTCAATTTAATTTGTCTTTGCTTGTGACCCCTGGCAATTTACACACACACACACACACACACACACACACACATATATATATATATATATATATATATTATTAGGGCCTCGGGGCAATCGCACCGAGCACTACTGTTATACTGTGGATTTTTTCTTCTTCCTCTTCCGGACAATCACCTCCACCGGAAAATTTTGCATTGAAATGAATGGGACGGCCGGAAAAAAATGAGCGAAAAAAAACAATAATTGGAGATTTTTAAACGTCTACTCCTCCGGCATAATTTCACCTAGAGACTCCATTTAAATTTTAAACAGTAGACACAAGTCTTGTGTATCGGTGTATTAATCCACATTTCGATAGGTCGTATAGTTTTTTATCAATCCCTGTTCAATGACCATGATCATTTTTGGAGGAAATCTGAGATTATAATGGGTGTGTATTTCACGGAATGTTCGTGTCACAGTGTGTGACATCATCGCCAGAGTGTAGAGGGAGAGAAGAAATTGTCAAAAAATAAATTTGAAAACTGCGCTCCAGGCCGCAAATTTCACTCTACAGAGATAATTTATACATAGAAACGTAGGAAAATTTGTCTTCTCACTCACAATCCTCTGGTAAAGCTGTCAGAGTTATAGTTTGGGCGTAGGACGCACAGATGCGCCACCAACACGCACCAACAGCCTTATTGGCTCCCATATTAAAAACGCAGGAAGATTTCAGAAAAAGGGACATTTAACAGTTTTTGTAGATCGCTCTAACAAAGCTATTTTTTCATTTTTCTTTAAAAAAGAACCATATGTAGACGTTCAGGAAGAACTCAGGACCCTCAAAGTGAAGTCGGATCAATAATAAGTATTATGGTTTTGCCAAAAATGCTTTCTGTTCGAGGCCAGAAATTTCAGTCCACCTCTGGACCTCTGTTCACCTCTGACTGCTGTCACTGTCAGGTGTTAGTGTAAACGTTAACGTTAGATGGTTAGAAGTGAGACACTGACCAGTCAATTCCTTTACCTGTCAGGTGAGTTCAGTTACTGCCACGCCCCTTTAGACAAGCTGCTGCAGGTCTGTTGATTACAACGGGAGAAATAAAGTGATCGCAGATGATGACCGAGTCTTTTGTCCCAGAGTCTCCAAAGTAAATATTGGACACATTTCTCACCGGTAACGTGTCTTCTGAACATTCTGACACAAAAACTGCATTTTTCTGACGGACAAATCAGGAGAAAATTAACTTTGTTCGAGATCTATCCGTCTCAGCAACTCACTCGAATTAAAAAATTAATATGCCAAAACCATACTGTACGTCAAAAACATTTACCAACGTCCGAGCAGTATAGTCTGAGCTAAGAGATTTTCAAATACTGACATCAAAATGTGGGTCCACTTAAAGTACTTAAAGTCAGAATTATCCATTTATCCATTATCCAATAGTTATAATAGTTAGGCCTGCTTAACAGATGATAAAACCGGATTTAAACAGGAAAGAAGGAAGAGACAGGAATCAGTGACTTCTTTTAAGGCTCTTCTCGGTCTTTATTAACATATATTCATCGTTCAATTACTCTTTTCCCTTTTTCAAAACTCATTCTGAAATAAAACATGTAAAGAAAATGTCTCTGCATCAGTCCTTTTGATCTACACACACACACACATATTCACTTCAGATCATGTAACTGGAGGTATTTTACATTGTAACATACAATATTACTCATTAATATTCATGTTCATTTAATTACTGTTTGGTTACAGTTCTAACATTTACAGGTAAATTCTCACGAGGTAAGTATTCAATACATTTACATTTATTTACTGTTTTAGTGAGAAGATGAACTAGCCTGTTTTCAATGAAATGTTTTAAACAAATGTGTTTAACTGAATATTACTATTGAAACTACAAACAACAAAAGGACTTAGCCAATTAACCTGCTGGTTTGATTGTTGAGCATTCAGCCACCAACTGCTCATAGCTTAACAGGGCTAAGTAAGTGATAACAAAATGCACTATTTCCCCCCATGTACAGTATATAGCCTACAAGAACATTAGCTAGAAGCAATACATTACGATATATGGAAATAACACACATTCTGTAATATGTTATGATGACCTGCTGGCTAAATGAGATGTCTCATAATTCTGTTATTTACCTACATCATATATTTCTATTGTGCAATCAATAAAAATGGTGTTAATAATATTCATGATTATTACACAAACAAATCAATCTGTGTCACATCTTTTATCCAGACATTGTAGTATTTATATTTGTAGTATTTATATTATTACTATAGGTCTGGTTGACCAAACCTCCTTCTGCTCTCTGCTGATCAATACCTGAGTTGATCACTACTTATTTACCTTTACAGAGAAGTCAGCAGTGTGACAGCTTTTACATGTGGATGAATAATATATCTGCCTTTGAACTGCTCAGGGGGAAACCACCTGAGGAGTCACCTGACTCTCTGTTGACTCTGGTTTATGTATTTATCAAAGTAAGAGCAATAGAATGAATTAAAATCAAATATGAATGTATTTAGTGTCAATGCCTCACTGCTCCATGAAACCTAAACATACCTTTAACAAAGCTGAATCCAGGGAAACAAACTGTGAACCTCCAACAAACAACAAATAAATAACTCTTAACTGTTGTCTTTTTCAGAAGCACAGTATTCATTATATAAATTCTGGTCATTACAAGTTGTAGTTAAATGGAGGGTTTTTATTGTTGAGACAGAGTGAAAGGGGGAGACTTGGAGGAAAAGGCTCTGAGTCAGATTCAAACAAATAAATAAAGGCCATAAAAAGAAGCTTGAATTATGAATTAAACTGATCAACTCAAACTCAAAGCCTGAAATTAACTTAAAACACTTAAAAAAAAAGATGAAGCAGGTCAGAGGAGAACGTCAGTTTGTCCACCAGAACACAATCCTGTATACATTGTTTGTTCTGCTCTTGTTGTTTTTATCCCTTCTTATCTGAACATAATTACTGTATCTATGTGTTGTTTGTTTGTCCTTTTCTATAGCTTTGTTGTCTTTGTTTAGCTGCATGTCTGCGTTGGTTTCTGTCCCATATGTGGGTTTTTGACACAATGGTTCTGACTAATTTAGTGATAGATACATTCTTTCATCAATTTATTAAATTATTACATTATTCAACCTTTTACACCACCAGCAGCCTGAAGAATAGTTGAGTTAGTCTCCCAAATCTTAAATGAAATAAAACATGCACACACAATGAGAGGTTAAAATTGATGAGTATTGTTTTTTTATCTATTTTGGTAAATAAGCTTTGATGCCTTCTATTAGAAAAAAAATGACATTATTTTGCTAAGGCCGTTTTTATTAGAGAAAACAGGAAAACATACCAGAGAAGATGCAAGATGATGTTCCAGTGTCAAAAAAAATCATCAGTAATGTTTTTTAATGTCATTTTTGAAAAAAAAATCCCTCCTCAGATGTCTGAAGAATCACAGGTTTACCCAAATAATTTTGTTCTTCCTGCTCTGTAGTTTAAAATGGACAGGTCAGAGCCACAGTAACAGTAGTACAAACTCAATGAATACTCAAATAATTATAGTTACAGTATCAGATGTTTAAGCATGTATGTGTAATCACAAAGACAAGGACATTTGTAATATTGGGAACTTTATTGAAAACCAAAAGTACAAAAGAAATGAAATAGCACACAAGCTCCATTTGACATTCATCTACTTCACCCAACACAAGAAGAGCTGGGCTGTAAATCTCTTCAGTTAACATATCTAAGAGATTAAATGTCCCTTGTCCCTAATCAGAAAATATTTTAAATATTTCAACAACTGTGCTGAAAATCTTTGAACATCCCACATCACTCTTAGAATCTCAGCTAAAAATAAAATATTTCAAAATGCATCAAAATAACAAAAAAAAAGCAACATAAGCTTCTCATGATTCATTCAGAAAATCCTCAACAACATAAATTATCTTTTACTTTGGCCTGACTTGAACCAAACAGAATCTTAAAGTCCAACCAGTTTAAAGAAGAATAAATATTTACACACAAACTATTTACACAACTGGAAAATGAAAGTGCTGTCTGATGCTTATATTTTGTGTATGTTTGCATCATTGTGAACATAATTTCATGTTGTGATATATATTATTTGCCACAGTCATGTAAAGATCCATCCATTTCCTCAGTGGTTGATGGTGCTGAGAGCACACACTGGGCGAGGTGGAGTCCAGTTTATCACCAGAAGAAACACACAGACATTTACACTGACAGCTACGGGAAGTTTCAGGAGTCTAATGAGCAGGGAATATTTTGGGATGTTTCTGATTCATTTGCAGCATTGTCCCCCATGATCAAATACAACCAAAGAACCAAAGAACGGCTTAATCAGTATCAACAGTAAAGAAAACTTTTAACTGGTTAATAAATCTCTCCTTATCTCAAGGTTTATATTATCTTATTGCCAGAACCAAGAAGTGAGAATAATAATATGAGAATGCACATAAATTACATTTACATTCCAGACAGCATATCATACTATTAATATGCTTTTTTCTCCACCAAAACCATCACTACTGCCACTCACTCCACCCTCACCAACTGCCTTATCGATATCAAAACCTGGATGCAAACAAACTTTTTTTGTCTCTGTCTCTGTCCCCCCACATCCACAACCTTGGAGTCATCTTGGACAGAAACCTCTCTTTTGAGCACCACATCACCCAAATCACCAGAACTGACTTTTTCCACCTGGAGAACATTGGCCGTCTCCGTCCATCACTCTCCTTCCCCGCCGCAGAAACACTCATCCATGCATTTAGCACCTCCAGACTGGACTACTGTAATAGCATATTGTATGGCATTCCCTCTAAATCACTCAAAAAACTCTAGTACATCCAGAACTCTGCCGCTCGGGGACAGAACCTTTACTATCGCCGCCCCCTCCCTCTGGAACTCTCTCCCCAAAAACATCAGACTGCTCTGATCCATCCACACTCAAAAAACTCCTCAAAACTCACCTGTTCAGAACTGCTTTTAATGTGTGAACGTTGTTGTTGATTTAATTGTTTGTTTTCTCTTTAACTGCATGTTCACTGTTTTAACTGTAAAGCGTCTTTGTGTACCCTGAAAAGCGCTCTATAAATAAAATGTATTATTATTTTTTAAATATTTTTTTAGATAAGCACACAAACCTTTACTTTGTATGTATGAAGAGTGTTGTGATGATTTCATTGTTTTAAACATCATGTTTTACTTCTCTCCAAAAAAAAAACCCCATCCTCAATTTGATTTACAATCATTTAAGCAAAAATGTTTATCAGAGGAAATTATTTGTAATTAAACTAAATGATCCAAATAATAAAATCTCCATTAATCTTTGATCATATTTGCAAAATATTTGTTTGTTTGTTATTACAGTTTGTTTTCTTTGCATTCCAATCAATGAAAATCTACAGTTAGCATCCCAACCCTGATTCTATCAGTTTATGATATAATATGAAAAACAAATCAACTCCCAGTTTGTGGAGGAGAATGTGGAGGCAGCGCTCCTTAATCCAGTGCAATGTTTATCCATAAACCTAAAGAGACAAAAAGATAAGAAGTATCCGGTCTTAACATTTTATTTTATATTTAACAATTTACCAACTAAGCTTTTCAATTATTTTTAGGGATTAGGGACCGAGCACTACCAGTGCGAGGCCCCTATTGTTATTAGTCTGTCCTTCCCAAAAATGAATCGCTACTTTGGAAGGTTTATCATATTCAAAAACTCACCATATTTGGAATAAACGTCAATCTCACGTGAAATTTACGTATTCTAGTGTTCGCGGGAATGGGCGTGGCAAAATGACTCACTAGCGCCACCTAAATGTCATTATTTCACACTGGTTTGTCGTAGACACACAAAATTTGGTACATACGTGTATCATGGGAAGACGCACCAAAAAGTCTGGGGAAGCTATTCTCTAAAATGTACAGGAAGTCGGCCATCTTGGATCGAATATGGCATTTTCCCCATTTCTACCCCGCATACTTTAACAAACTCCTCCTACAGATTTTACCCAATTGCCTTCACACTTGGTCAGTAGCATCACAAGGCCTTTGGGATCAAAAGTTATTGAAAGCTTTACCGACGGTCACACTATGTGGGCGTGGCATGGCGGCAAAATATGCCGTCTCGCCATAAAACACAAGATCGTTATAACTTCTCCATACTTTGTCCGATCTGGTCCAAACTTCTCATGCTTCATTACAGTCCAGCCCTTAACACTTCTAAATAACAATATTTCATAAAGCCCCGCCCCTTATGCTTTATTCACGCCCCTTTTCATAAATTTACCACCTTGCATACTTTAACGCACTCCTCCAACAGATTTCATCCCTTTGACTTCAAACTTGGTCAGTACCACCACAAGGCCTTTGGGAACAAAAGTTATCAAAAGATTTATTGACCGTCACACTACGTGGGCGTGGCATGGCGGCAAAATATGGCATCTCGCCATAACACACCAGACCGTATAACTTCACCATACATGGTCCAATCTGTCCCAAATTCCTAACACGTGATGAGGGTCCAGCCCTGAAAACACCCATATGTCAATATTGACACACAATCATAGCGCCCCCCGCTGGCAACAGGAAGTCACATGTTTTACGCCTAGCCCGAGCAGTAGGTTTCACGTAGAGCCATGCCATTTGGGACACATATGAAACGTGGAGACGCACCAAAAACTCTCAAGAACCCATACCCTAAAACGTACAGGAAGTCGTCCAGTTTCAATCAAAGATGGCGTTTCCAGCAGTTTTTGCCCATTTCCATGTCGCATACTTTAACGAACTCCTCCTACAGATTTCACCCGATTGACTTCAAACTTGGTCAGTACCATCACAAGGCCTTTGGGATCAAAAGGCGGTCACACTATGTGGGCGTGGCATGGCGGCAAAATATGCCGTCTCGCCATTAGGTATGGGTACCGAATTCGGTACTTTTATAGGTACCGACCGAATTCCGTCGGTACTACCGAGTACCGATTCATGTAAAATCAAACGGTACCATGTTTCGGTACCTAAACGGCGTTAACTTTAAACTGATCATTGATTTCAACCCGTTTTCATTTGACGTCTTTGATTAACAAGCGTGCTGACGATCGCACTATTTTTTAAAATTTATTTACCTCCTCGTCTGGTCCTGTCTGCTCACCGCGGCCACTAACTGCTGCCCTCTTCCACCGCGGAACAGAGACCAACAGCCGGCTCTAGGCCTGCTAGCCGCCAGCTGCTATCTCTCCAATGTCTCTACCCGGGCTTGGCCTTCGTCTGCCTCCAGATTGGACCTTCCTTACTCCGTTTGCTCTCTCCATTCTTCTGTAGACCAGCCATTAGCAGCTAGCAACTAGCTGCTGCATCTCTGGTCCTCCGCTAATACTCCACTCTTCAACTCAGGAATATTACCTGCCACTTTACTCCAAACTGCCTCGCTGAAATTAAATCCCTCGGACTCCTGCGTCATCCTCGATATGTGCACAGAGCAGCCCGACTCAACTTTGTTTATTCCATCATGCTATGCCCACAATACTGTCTGACCGGTGCTGCGCCGCACAGCTACGACGTCATCACAACAAATCACATGTGCACTTGTAACCTTTTTTTTTCTCCTCCGTGCTTTGCCACCTGAGAGCGCTCCTCTGCATTCTTTGATAACACTGCAACCTTCATGTTACAAAATGCACGTTCACTCAACAATAAAGCACTGCTCATCCTGGATTTTATATTGTTTTGATATATTTTTTAAAGGTTATATTTTGAGAAATAAATATGTTACGCAAAAGTACAGAAAATTAGTACCGTTGAGTACTGGTACCGATTCCCAGGTACCGGGTATCGGTACCGTATCGATTCAAATGTGAAAGGTACCCATCCCTACTCGCCATAAAACTACAGATCTTTATAACTTTTACATACTTTGTCCCATCTGCTCCAAACTTCTCATGCTTCATCAGAGTCCAGCCCTTAACACTTCTAAATAACAATCTTTCATCAAGCCACCACGCACCTTAGGCTTTATCCCCGCCCCCTTTCATAAAATGACCACGTTGCATACTTTACATAACTCCTCCAACAGATTTAACCCCATTGACTTCAAACTTGGTCAGTACCATCACAAGGCCTTGGGCAACACAACTTATCAACACCTTTACTGACCTCCACATTATGTGGGCATGGCATGGCGGCTAAATATGGCGTCTCGCCATCTAACACCAGACTGGATAACTTGACCATACGTTGTCCAATCTGTCCCAAATTTCGCACACGTGATGAGGCGCCAGCCCTGAACACACCCACGTGTCAATATTGAAACACAGTCATAGCACCCCCCGCTGGCTACAGAAACTAACATGTTTTACACCTAGCCCGAGCAGTAGGTTTCACGTAGAGACACGAAATTTGGTACACATATGAATCATGTGGTGATGCACCAAAAAGCCTCTTGGAGCCATACCTCAAACCCAACAGGAAGTCCGCCATCTTGGTTTGAATATCGCAATATTCAGCGTTTTTGGCCATTTCCAGCTCGCATACTTTAACGAACTCCTCCTACAGATTTTAACCAATGAACTTCAAACTTGGTCAGTACCATCACAAGGCCTTTGGGATCAAAAGTTATTCAAATCTTTCCCGACAGTCACACTATGTGGGCGTGGCATGGGGACAAAATATGGCGTCTCACCATTTAACACCAGACTGGATAACTTGACTATACATTGTCCAATCTGTCCCAAATTTCTCACACGTGATGAGGGTCCAGCCCTGAACACACCCACATGTCAATATTGACACACACTCATAGTGCCCCCTGCTGGCAACAGCAAGTAACATGTTTTACACCTGCCCCGAGCACAGTGGTAGGAGACACGCCATTTGGTACGCATAGGGACTGAGACTACTTCACCGCGCCCGACATGGCCTCCGCCGACGTGGCCTCCCCCGACGGCTCCACTTGGCTCGGTCCCGTTCAGTCCTGTTTACATGCCTAGTTAATTTGGTTTCTGAAAGCCTCTGTGCTTTTCTCCTAATTAAATCACTTCACTTCAACTGTTTCATCTTTGTTGGTCACAGCAGTTTAACAGTGGATAAAGAAATAATCACATATGGTGATTTTCTTAGTTTAAGGCAGCTTTGTTTAACAACTGGTGTGAAAAGTTCATGTCCCATGCAGCAACTCACTGTGTGCAGGGTGGTGTGTTTGTCATTTATGTTCTTGGATTGAGTTCCTCCAAGACCTCCTGGTTGCTGACAGCCGTAAGGTCAGACATTGTTAAACACGGTATCAGTTCAGAGCAGTGGGCCAACAACCACTGCAGGAAAAAGTCCTGAAAAAGTTCTTCAGCACAAAATCCAGAAAGCATTTTTTTTAATCTGCAGAGTGAATGTAAGGTCAGAGAAATTAGAATAAAAACAAGTTTTACTTACGAGATGGAGGGCGTTTGTCTGAAACAAAAAGACAAAGTATTTATGTTGTAAGTTGAAAATGACACTTTGTCACATTATTTTCACTGATAATTCCACTTTGACTTAAACTAAATAAGTAAATCCTGTTTACCTTTTGTTTTACATTACTTCTTTTCTTATGTCCCCTCCCTTATAACATCATGCTATAGTTATATAATAACTAAACTGTGGCTCTGAGCCTCACAGCACTTAACTGTTGTTAAAAACAGATTTTGATGTGCTGGAAAGTCTAATTTGCTGCACTTTCTAAACAAAAAATATGAAAAGAAGAGACAATGCTTCTTTATTGATGTCTCACCATTCTTCTTTTTATAAATGATGAATCCAATCACAGCGACGAGGATGAGAGCAAGAACAACGACTGCAGCAATGATGATGGCGGTCATGTCAGTGGGCTTCTCTGTGGAGCAGAAAACAACAAGAAATAGTCACAACCTGAACAGATGAAGCAGGTCAGAAGAGAAGAACGTAAGTTTGTCCACCAGAACACAATCCTGTATACATTGATTACATTGTTACATTGTGATAGATACGTTCATTCATCAATTTATTAAATTATTACATTATTCAGCCTCTAAAACTGGCCAGTAGTTCAGTCAATACAGTGGTTATTATATATTATTCTCTCTGAACTGACATTAAAAATCAAAAAACGGTTACACAATTTGGTAGAATTATTTTTTTTAATTATGATTTAAAAACAAAAAATAACTTTAAAAAGTTGATAAAGATATTGGAAATCTAAAATAAAATTTAAAAAATAATAAAATTGTTTTTTGTTTGTAGTATTTTATATTAACCAGAACATTGGACAGGCAACACAAAACAAACTGTGGTAATAATTCTGGGTCCAGAAGTGGGTAAATGTGTTAGTTTAATACTTACAAGTAGAAGAGAGATTTAAGATGAACTTTACTGTCATTCATATTATTCACAGAACAGAAAAAACGATTTCTGATTCTCAGTCTTAAAATTATGAATAAAAAACTAGATTCAAGAAACTGGAAACAAAACAATATGAGGAAACAGTTAAAAGACAGATAGTCTCACCTCTGTTGGTCCTGATCTTTACTTCTTCCAGTCTGGTGAAGATGTGCTCCTTCACACCAGAGAGATGAAACACACACTCATACCTGGTCCAGTCTTCAGGTTTGACTGATGAGAGGTTCAGGTCAACACTCATCTGGAAGGATCCATCGTGGTTGGGGAGGATCTCTCCGAGCTCCACGTCCTCATGAAGCTCCTCTCCATCTTTCCTCCAGAACATCATGGCTCCGTCAGGGTAGAAACCTGTAGCGTGGCAGCTGACTGGAGAGGAGGGAGTCTTCTGGAGGAGAGACACTGAGGGAAGGTCTGCAGAGAGGAGAGAGACAGTTTATAGGTTCTTTATTACTATCACTACCTTAATACACTATATATACAGTATCTATACAATCTAAATACATATCATTTATCGATAAAAGAAGACAGAAGGAAAAAGACAGGTGAAGAGAGGTGAGACAGATTAAAAAGTGCAGTGGACAGTGAGTGTGAGAAAGACAAGTGGGGATAATGTGTGGAGTCAGAGAAATAAAGAGATGAGAGAGAAAAGGAAATGTGTTTAAACTGAGACAGATTCAGCCTCTGTATGGTTTATATTTATTGTAATGTTATTCATGGTTGGAAACACAGAAGGCATATTAACATTGTCATGTTCATTAAACTACATCAGGTCATGTGACTCTACCTTTTCTCAGCAGAGAGCTCCTCCCGAAGTTCACGTACTTCTTCAGCCACTCAGGACAACGCTGGGTATAGTAGTGCTTTTGCCCTGCCAAACTAGCTTCATCATGATTCCATTTCTGTTTTGTGATGACAGCCTGTTGTTTTGCAGCGACCCATGTCTCTCTCTCCAGGGTTAGGGTTAGGGTTAGGGTTAGTTAGTTATGTAGTCTTCTCCATCAAAAGCAATCTGATCATAACCTTTGACCTCACCAGTCTCATCATCCCATTCACAGCCATACATCCTCTGGTAAATGTGGACACCTGAGAGACAGAGAGACAGAGACACTGCAGTAAACCAGAGTGAGATCACAGCCCAGTCATCTATTACCAGCTGATATCACATCTTTACCACAGAGACACACTGATCCACAGACACTAAGACACAGAATCTACACCTCCTGCTGTTATTGTCTCCATGACAACCACTTACTTGCCAGTCATCATGTGGACAGTGTGGACGTCTTAGAGAGAGACAGAGAGGCAGAGACTGCTGGGAAACAGAGGGACATCCTAACACACTTCATATCCTCTTTTCTTTAACCACAGAGACACACTGTCTCCACGGAGACCAGCAGTTTGTCTCCACTGTTGAAGGTGGTGTGGCTTCATGTGAGCTGCAGGAACAGACACACACTGAGGTGGAGTCCTGATTATCAGACTCAGATTAAACCTGAACCTGGACTGAACGTTACAGCCACTGAGACCCTGCAGCCAGTGGATCAGTCCAACAAAGTCCTCTTCCTGAAAGAAACTACACACTAGACTGTTTCTGTTTAATAAAAGACTTAAATGATTATTTGATTATCAAAATTTGTGTCAATTAATTTTTTTTCAATCAACTAATCAATTAATTGAGTGATTGTTTCATCACTATAGATGTTGTTTATGGAACAGACCCACCATGGTCAAGTAAAGTTAATCTGATCTAATCTCATCTGTAGTTCTACTAGATATTTGTGTCTTTTTAATTATTAAAATTTAATTAATTACTGTTGTCATTGATTACGTAACAACTATTTTTCAATTAATCAATAATAGTTTACACTGTAACATGTCAAAAAATTGTGGAAAATGTCCATTAAAAGTCCCCAGAGCAAAGAGAGAAATCATCAATTAGCTTTTTTTTATCTGACGAACACTGAACAGTTTTTAATATAAAATTATATAAAACAGTAGATCATTCTCAAATTTGAGGAACTAGAACTAGAAAATGTTATTTTTGCTGAATAAGAGACTTCAATGATTATTTGATTATCAAAATCTGTTTCAATTAAGTTTCTGTTGATCATCCAAACGATTTAAAGACTAATTGTTTCAGCACTATATACATATATTATGGCCTACACACACTGTGGTGAAGTAAAATAATCAAATATAATGTGTACTTCTACAGTATATAAAGGTATATTATGGGATGGACACACTGTGTATCAGTAGGTAGAGTGGAGCTGTTAAACTCTTTAAACCTCTGATCTGAATGAGACGTTCACTATGTCGTCCTGTCAGCAGCTTTATGAAAACAAACCGCTCCTCCTCTCATATGAGGACCCATCAGAAGCAGCCTGTGTCTCCTTTACAGTCCCGGCTCCACACTTTGAGAAACCAGGCAGTAATGTTCCTCTATCAGCTGTGTGTTGTTAAACTGTTGTGATAAACAGGTTCCTGCAGTAGAGTTATTATGGAGCGAGTCACTGTGGGCAGTTCAGTCGAGTTATTCTGATCTAATCTAGTGGAGATAAAGTGTTAATAATCTCTGCTGGTTATTATGGGATGGACACAAACACTGTATCCATGTAGTATAGCAGCATTCACTAGTCTCATTGTCTGACTGGGTTTCAGTCAAGAAAAGCTCTCAAACACTTTAATCTGAGAATGCTGTGTGTGTGTGTGTGTGTGTGAGAGAGAGAGTGTGTGTGTGTGTGTGTGTGTGTGAGAGAGTGTGTGTGTGTGTGTGTGTGTGTGTGTGTGTGTGTGTGTACTAAAATACAGGTTGAAAAAATAAAAATATACAACAAAATAAACAACATTTTATCAGTAGAAAGTGAAACATAAACAAACCTCCAGTTTGGTTGAAACGCTGCTTTACAACTTCAATGTTGTTTTTGAAGACCTGCTGGGCATTCACATCAATATCAGTCTCCCTCTGCCAGTACTGAGGATCTCCTGCTGTGGCTTCACTCATCCAGTCCTGTTTGGCTTCTGCTTTCCTGCTGTTACTGTCATAGTGAACCATCTCAATCTCATCAACCAAACCAACAGCCACAAACTCTGGGAAGTTTGGGACTTGAGACGATGCAATGAGGAAATACTGTAGAGAGTGAGTCACTGTAAGAGAAAAGAAGTCATCATTTCAGTATCACAACTTTATAAATAACTTAATCTTATTTTCTTTCACACGGAATCAAAAAGAATGACAATACATTTGGACATCCTAATAATCTGGTTTACATTGTAATAAATACAAAAATACATATATAATAATAATATATCTGATTATTTAATCTTGAAAACTGTATTAATTAATTCTGAAATAAAATATAAAACGAGTCACATATTTAGGGTTAGGGTTATCAAGCAGTTGTGTACTTGACTCTCATTGACTGAAAAATAATTTGTAAAAACAAGATAATTTATTAATTTCATGCAGGAAAAAAAAAAGTTCAGTTTCCAGTCAGTGTATCTGATCTGGATTCTTCAGGATGCATCATTAAAAGTTTACTCTCCCCATTATTGGATTAATTTGAAATCTGAGATCAAAAACCTCTGACCCAAAATATAAATGAAGCAATTTCCTTTTCTTTACTTGACAAATTATGTCAATAAATTTGTTTCAATAAAATGCCTTACAAGCTCTATTTCATACTATAAATTGTGACCAATTACAACTTGTGTTTCTTCTTCTGAGGTTTTGAAAAACTAATTTGAACTCTGAAGCTAGAAAGTCACAACACTTCTTCTACGAGTTTTCTTTTGCTCTTCTCTATTATTGTTTTCATTTTTTATATTCAAGTAATAACTGATTTCATGTTTGTGGTGTTGTCAGAGGGTTTGTGGATTTTCGAATGTTTGAGTACAAAGTTGTTTTTTTAATAAAATCCAAGAAAAACAAATATCTGACCCGTTGCTCCTCTCACTTTTATATTTCTTTATTCATGTAAACTGAAGAATTATATTTCGGTTTCACTCGCAGCATCAAGAGGATACCAAATGTTCTGTATTTAATGACAATCCCAGAAAACTCTATATTTAATAAAGCTTTAATAAATAAGATGTTTATCTGTCATGTCATCATTCTGTACAGTTTTAGTTTAGTATCAGTTATAAACTGGTTTAATATCTAAATTCCCTCCATCATGAAGTGATCATTATTTGCTCTTAGTCCTGATACTAGAAGTCTCTTACAGATTATTTTATAGTTTGAACAGAATAACAGTTTTTTATGAGTTTTGCTGATCATCTATTTAAGAATCCTCCACTGTCCTCTGTTGTCTGGGTGCATGTAGATCAGATTTCTGTGTTTAGATGAACTTTAAAAAATCTGCAATGGTCACAACAAAGAATGTTTTGCAGATCTGTCCAAGAATAAATATCACTGTTAATACATCACATTTATTTAATTTAAAATATATCTCAAATTTTAACTAAAAGTATAGAAAGGTAACATAAAAAATGTTTTTGTGACCAAGATCCATAGAGAGTAGAGAAAGTCCCAGTTTAAAGATAAAACTGTTTCTCTGGTGGACAAACAATGTAAAGGTGAAACTGTTTCAGAGCCTCAAACTAAGTTAGTTCATCTCTATATCTGACACATATTTATCTGCAATAAGCTGATATCAGAAAATAATATTCATGGTTGATTTATTGGTCTAGCTCCACTAAACAGTTTGACGAACTACATTAAAACAGACGTGTCTTTCAGTACGTGAATTAAAACTGTGGAATTATTTAGGGAACGGCTCAAAATATGTATATATTTTTAAATATAATGCACATTAAAAAAAAATATAAAGGACAAATAATATCACAATATGAATTTAATAACTATGTTTAATAGGCTGTTAGTGAATATGTTTTTCTGTGTGTACATGTAGTCAAATTATTCTCACAAATAATCAATGATTACTATTTATTTATTATGAGGGGCCTGGTTATATAATGTTACTTTCTTCTTAATTCTCTTTAATCATAAAAGATTATTCTTTAGTTACAGATTATAGATTATGTTTTGTGTTGGGAGTGTACATTTAAGTTATATATTTAAACAATTAATATAAATATATCATGTTAAAATCAAAGCAATTCTATTTACACACATTAGTGAACAATATTAAATATTGTACCAACAGAGCAGGAAGTTGTTTGGCTTCAGCAGGAAAACAACGATATCAACTGACATGTCGGATAAAAATAAAAAATAGAAAAAAACCTATGATTTTTTTCACTACATGTGTGTATATATACTTCTATATTCAGCTTGTTCTGAGTTCATAAAGATACCAAGACAGGATTTACTAACGTCAACTTTAACATGATGGTTTGTCACTTATTAATATTTCTAAAATATACAAAGAAGTCCAGGAAATAAACAATCAGACAATCCTAAAACGCTGAACTCATAAATACAGTATAGAAAGACATTAACCTTTTTTTTTTTTTAAATTTTACAATAAACCAACAAAACAATGTTAACTCACTTGCCGCAGCGCCATGCAGGACTGTTACCAGGACAACCAGAGCAGCCAACATCTTCATTGTGACCGTCTGAAGATTTAGCAGAGTGAAGCTTTGTGTGTTTGTCTGAAGAGAGAAACAGACATCGTCATTCAACCTCGAGAATCAGGGTTGAAATGAGGCTAAAACATGAGACTGTATAAATAAAACATGAGGGGGCGCTGTCACAAACCTTCATCTGAGCCAATGGGAATTTATTCTGTGCATGACGTCACTTGTATCTCGCTAAAACAGACTGAGACCGGTTATGAACTGAAAGTGATTCAGTAGTGTCTTATTGTTCTTTTGTTCTGTATGGCTGCCCTGGGATTTAAAACAGTCCTGATCAAAATATCCACAACAATAACAAATCCAAGTTTGGTTTGTTATCTGTCCTACAGAATAAATGCTGCTGAGCTGATTTGAAGCTGTGGACGCTGAAAACTGCTCAAACAACAGAAATTGAACACCTCTGTTGATGTTTGAGCACATGATCCTACTTTTAATTTAGCTTTGTCTCTTCATATAGCTTCTCTGTTTCCACTCTCTCTTATTGCTGTTGAAGCACTTTATAAAAAGTTATAGAACTGGGTTTAATAAGAAACTTAGATCTTTTGTTCTGACTACTCCAAGCCAGACAATAATATACATGATTATTACACAAACAAATCAATCTGTGTCACATCTTTTATCCAGACATTGTAGCATTTATATTATTTGTTACTTTGAGGCCTTATCTCTGGTTGACCAAACCTCTTTCTGCTCTCTGCTGATCAATACCTGAGTTGATCACCAGAAGATCCAGTTACAAAGATCTCCAAGGAATGTTTAACTGTTGGAAAAACAAGGTAATACAACCAGTGAAAAGGACTGTTTGCTGCTGTGACGTTGGTTCAGTGAACATCTGACGTGGTGCACATTTAAACACAGGTTCCAGGATGCTGTTCAACTATTTATTTAGTCAGAGTGGTTTCACTGTCTGCTCAACAGGAGGATAGATGATTGGTGGATGGATGGATGGATAGATGGATGGAAGGAAGGATGATTTTTGCTATACAATGAAATACAAAAAAGAATATAACTTATCTGAAAATATCAAACCATAGTGTTACTAATAAATCAGGTTACTCCTTTACTCACTTCATTAATGCATCCACAATGGTTTCCATTTACTCAAAAACAGGAATAAACTCAGGAATCTAGTATAACAAGATCACAAATCCATCCTCTTTGTTCTGGCTGGTGTTTGGAGGGACATCAGAGGGAATCACAGGCCTGGAGGGCTGGCTTTATAGACTTGGAGGGAGTGGCAACCTCCTGAGTGACAGGATGATGCTACGGGCTGTTTATGGACTTGAGATTTAACAATCAGTACAAACATCTTGAATATGGTGCATTCAGTGTTATTTGGTCATAAACAAACAGTCATATCAAGGCCAAGTAGATGTGAAAGTAAATAATATTAGCTGCGCAGCAACAAATGCAGAGCTGACTGGAAAAGTGAAGCAGAGATTAAAAAGGTGATCGTACCTGGAGATGCCACATGACAGAGGAGAAGCAACGAGAGGAACTTCTTCATCTTCTCAATAAAGGAGTGTAAACAGAGACAGCTACCAAGAGAGACGGCTCACTGACCTCTCAGTCCCTGTACCTGTCAGGTGGCTCAGTTACTGCCACGCCCCTTTAGGAGACGAGCTGCAGGTCCAATGAGAGAAATAAAACTGAGCACAGATTATGATGTGTAACATGATTTAAGATAAATTTTGGAGTGAAGGATACGGAGGGAGAAGCAGGTTAGAGAGTTGAGATCAACCGATATTGATGAACTTGACTCTAAAGACTCTAAAGGAAGTTGTAGCTGGAAAGACTGAGGAATGTTGCTCTGGCAGCTTGTTTCACTGCAGTGACTTCTCTCACAGCTGACTCATTTCAGAGTTATGTTGCTCTCTAGTGGTAACATAAGGAAACACACTCAAGCCTCAAGATTCATGTGCACTCAATGCTTCACAAAAAATTGCTGCAGGAATATTTTTCTAGCTGTATTCTTCCATCTTCACTCATTTAACAATTTAAGAACTGAAGGAAAATAAATCTTCAGATTTAAATATAAAAGAAATGTCGACACATATATGAAGTTACTGAAAAGCTGAAACTTTATTTCCACACAACAATCTGTGATTATGTGTACAAAAACACTGTTAGTCCTTTGTGAAGCCACAGCCATGAAGTTGCTAGAAGGCATCTTTTACAGAGCTGTTGAACAACTGATTTCTTCTCTAAGCTTGTGTGGAGATAACTCTGCTCAGTCGACACTGATACCAATGTTCTCATCCAGCTATGTGACAATACTGCTGTCTCAGGTAATATTCATACTCCACACATGAGTATATGGACTCAGCAAAACATTTAAAATAGTTTTTAAAAAAAAGCAAAGCATCAGAATTAAAACTAGATCAATACATTTGAGTTTGACATTCATTAATGGTTATTAATACAGAGTAAAATGTACCAAAGGTGAGATGAGAATTCCTACAGAAGCCCAGTATTCATTTAATGATGTTTTTACCTTTAATCAGGTCCTGCAGTTGGCTGTCATCATAAATGTACGGAGCAGGTGAGACCATTCTCTAACCCCGACCACATGGCTTAAAGCTGCCTTTAAATCCTTCACTCTGTTAGAAAAATTACATGAGGAAACCTTGAAAATTGATAACCTCACCATTTTTCTGCGCATTCTTTGATGGGGAAATGAAGAGCTGGAGAACGTCCAAGTTTCTCAGTTTAACAAAAGTTTTATTACAATACGTCAAAAAATGTGCACTTTACAGAGATCTCCGGGTTCAAAATTAACTCATGTCCCTGAATACAAACAGACGTGTTTCAGTTCGTGAAGTCTGAACCACGACTCCCTCCCTGGAACCCATTAAAATACTAACATTTGTTTACAAAACATGCTGGTCGATTTCTTCCAGGAAGTCCCGCCTTCTTGATCCGCTCATTCGCCAGTCTTCTTTCATACCGTCACACATCAGGCCACCTGGGCAATACAATCACTGCTTCCCATAACAAAGCCTTGTGGCCTGCTAACAAACTTGTTAGCACAAACATTTTTCCTTGTTATGACTTACAGAGATTCTCACACGGGATTTTCATTCGGCCTTCTGTGGTCTCCCCTCTCCAGACACACATACACACTCACAAACGCACATACACACACAGCAAAAACTATGTATCAATATATCTGGACGTCATTCTTTGTGATTTATAGAATCTTAATCAGTTTAAGCAAATGGAATATATGTAATTAAAGTAATCATAGTTTTCTACATCAATATTAACACACAAACACAATCAATGTATCAAATCATATTGTCTGACTTAATATAAATGCATAGAGATATTTATTACAGTCAAGGTTTGACCTTTGATAGTGACCTGCGTCACTCACAGAGAACAGAGACAGACCACAGAGAAGCAGAAATAAAGCATAAAATAATTTACCAATATAGAAAATAATCAATTATTTTAACAACTCCCCCAACCAAAGAGCAGATACTCAGCTGCCTGATATCTACATCATATCTGCATCAGGCTAAACTACAGTGGCTGGCCCAGCTGGCTGGATGAGCAACTTGATGTTGTCCAACCACATCACTGTCTATCTGCTTCCACTATCAATAGCCACTCGTTAACAGTGGCTAAACTTTTTATAAATTAAAAACATGGTCTCAATAATCCATCACAACAGCAGATTTTGTGCAAAACATTCAATGTCTACATTCTGTTCACAGAAACCTGTAATTCACGTTATTCTAAAGCCATAAAATACTACTAAAATGATCAAACACACACATGCTGTAAAATCTTGGCTAACACATGAATGTAAAATTAATGATGAATAAAATAGAAGTTCATTAAAAAAAATAAAAATCTTCAACATGAATTTAAATAATAAATTATACGTTTGTAATGAGAAATAACACTATTTCACTTTAAAATATCAACCACACAAATTATAACTATTATACTATAATAAAGTGATATACAATACTTGATTTTTGTTGCAGAAAACCACTTTTCAGTCTATTTTGCTTCTGTAAAGATATATAATGTGACACATTTCAAAGTTTCACTGTTTCACGTGTTGGTCAGACACACTTGGATTCAGCTTCTCAGAGAGTTCAGAGCTGCTGTCAGGAGCTGTGAGGTCAGAAACAAACTGTTAGTGTGAAACTGTGTAAATCTGCTCATCCTGCTGTTTGATTGACTGTAAATGCAGGAAACAGTCATAACAATTAACAATAATGTGAACCCTTTATTAATCTACAGTATAAAGTGTGTCAGACAAGTTGAAAAAATAAGTTTTACTTACCAGATGGAGGGCTTTTGGCTGAAATCAAAACAAAAAACAAATCATTTCAGTTGGAAATGCCAGAATATATGTTGCCACATTTTGCCCGGTCAAAACAATCCTCTCTTCTATTCAGTCAAAGTGAGAAATAAATCCATTTAACACTTGTATTATATACAACAATATTAAGTTGTCTTTTCCAGACCTTTTCCCTCATTACACCCATGAAGTATGTGAAGTTGTTTCAGAAACCCCACTTTACTTCTCCTGAGACAGTGAAGTAGAATTTGCTTCATAATAAGTAAAAACATCATCATTTCTTACCATTCTTTTGTTGTCTTTTGTTGAGTCCAGTGATGCAGAGTGCAAGAAGCATCAATCCCACACAAACTCCAATAACAGCAGCAGCAGGAAACTCTGAGGGAGAAACTGGAACCAACACAGAACATTCACACTTTGTCTCCTCTCCTGGATGGAGCTGATGTTGACGCCACTTACCTCTGTTGGTCCTGATCACTGCTTTGTCCAGTCTAGTGACGATGTCGTCCTTCACACCAGAGAGATGAAACACACACTCGTACCTGGTCCAGTCTTCAGGTTTGACTGATGAGAGGTCCAGGTCAACACTCATCTGGAAGGATCCATCGTGGTTGGGGAGGATCTCTCCGAGCTCCACGTCCTCATGAAGCTCCTCTCCATCTTTCCTCCAGAAGATCATGGCTGCCTCAGGGTAGAAACCTGTAGCGTGGCAGCTGACTGGAGAGGAGGGAGTCTTCTGGAGGAGAGACACTGAGGGAAGGTCTGCAGAGAGGGACAGAGAAAGGGAAGAAATTAAGAAGGGAGAAATCAAGATAAGAAATAGAGAAAATGTGAGACTGAAGCAATAAAACATATATTAAATCAAATCAATGACAATACAATGGTGGTTCAGTCCCAGCAAAAGTGGCTGAGTTTCAGCCATAGACTGTATAAACATTATTGTGTCCATGAAATGATATCAGGTCATGTGATATTACCTTTTCTCAGCAGAGAGCTCTTGCCATAGTCCAGATACATCTTCAGCCATTCAGGGCAAATCTGAGTGAGAAAATTCTCACTGAATTTCAATCTTGCTTTGTCAGCATTCCATCTCTGTTTGGTGATGACAGCCTGTGGTTTTGGAGCGATCCATGTCAGTGTCTTCAGGTCCAATGATAAGAAGTCTTTTAACCTTACTGATTAAAACCATTAACTTCTCTGGTCTCATCATCCCACTCACAGCCACTCATCCTCTGTAAAATGTGATCACCTGAGAGAGAAACAGAGACTGAAACATGATGTACAGATAATATCTCAAGTTAAAAAAAAGATGATCTGAATCATTTTGTGTATGTCATGAGGTTAGTTTCCCAGTCTTGTGGTGTGCTCAAGATTCAAGAGCAGATAATCAGTTCACTTTTTATTTAAATGAGTGACATCAAACTGTCATACACACAAAATCAAAGTGAAAGTCCTGTTTAGTTTGACCTATCTATCCACACAGACCTCTCTCTACATGAACGTATTTGTGATCTGACAAAAACAAACATAATTCTGGAGAAAGTATTTTCCCCTAAAACCTAATTGATTATGCAATTTTGTATCATGGGAACATCATTTTAAGAGACCAGGGTTAACATTAGGAAATGACCTGGTCTCATGGAAAATAGTCAAATCCAAAGTTTGAAGCCAGGGCTCTAGGTTGAAAACCTGATCAAATACAATGCATGATGACCATAGGATCAAACATTATGGTTTAACTGGGTTTCAATGGGGACATTTTGTCCTTAAGGTTCAGAGTGTCTGTTCTGAATACACAGGTTATTATGGACTTATTATAGGAACTGATAATAAAAAATAAAAAAATAAAACTGATTTGACACAGCTAGATAAATAATAATAAAACTTAATCAAAGCAGTAAAAACATATAATATGACAGCACTGTACTGATATAGTCTTTGAACAGTAAGAGCTTGTGTGTAGTGTATGTGTTACAAAGGCAAATACTTGTTTCACAACTGTAGGCTCTCAATGAACTACCTTACAGTGTTAAAACCATACTTTCATATATGTGAAAACATTAAGCATTTTAGGCAAAGACATGCCCTTGCCAACCAGAAATCTTGCCAACCAGAAAAAGCAGGTAAATGCCCCAAGGACCCAGGCATTTCCAGGTCAATTTTAAGTGATTTGCACTAATCTATTTGAAAATTGTTTCAGATTATACAGTAGTAAGATAAAAAAATATCTATAATGGCCTACAGATGGGTCCAGATTTCTTACCTGATCTTGAGACCCTGTCACGATTGGGTTGTAAGGCCACCATTGCATTTGTGCTTAAAGTTTACATATTGTTGAATTCAGTTGGGTTAACCCTTTATCGGGCGAAGAACTATATTTGGTAATTTCAGTGGATATCAAAATGAGGTCCCCATGTCTCTCTGTTTGGTCATAGAACCACATGGATTTACACATGGATCAGTATGATAATAATATAATAATATTAACTTTATTGACCTTGACCTCCAATGTAAAAATGAAGGTAATATTTTGAGAAAAAAGTTGCAAATTTACTAGATTAAAGTGGCAAATCTACAAGAAAAAAAGTCGCAGATTTAAGAGATTTAAAGCGGCAAATCTGTGCGAAAAAAGTCAGATTTACGAGAAAAAAAAGTGGGGGAAAAGCAATTTTTTCCTCCCAGTTTCACCACTTAAAATCTCATAAATCTACATATTTTTTTGTCGTAGATTTGCCACTTTAATCTCATACATTTTTTTCTCAAAATATTACCCTCCTTCCCCGGGTCCGTATGTTTTTTTACACATTCCACAGTCCACATTCTGGCTGTATGTAATATCCTCCAATATTCTCTAGGGTTGAAATTTGGAATTTGCAAGTATTTCAATGAGTGCCCTATTAAGGGTTAAATTAAAGCATCACACATGAAATATGGGGGAAGGCAATAGTAGTAAAACTGGAGATTGTAGCTATCATAGACTAGGTAGTAATTACAACCTTAACCATATTAATACCAAACTATGTGAACACTATATCAACAGAACAAGACAGGCAAACACAAACTGCTTTCCACACATCAGTGATAAAAACCACAAAGTCATGATAAAACTGTACCATTCTTTATTCAGTATAAAAAGTGCCACACAGGCCTCAAAGACACAAGTGAGAGACTGTTAACACAGGAACAGAAAATGGGATTTTTTTTTATTTTTTTTTTTTACCATTTCTATAGCATAGATCGATATACAGACAGACTGGAGGTCAAACAGAAGAATACATTTAACCTTTAGGTACATGTTTCATTGGGTAAAAAAAAAAATCTGATTTTTTTTGCCTGTGTAAATCCAACATCACTGCTAGTCTCAGGGGGGAAGAGTACATCACTTTAATGACAGATGTACATTGTAATTACTCTAATTTAAAAGAAGTCTTCCGGAGGATTTTAATACTATACAAATAATAACAATAACAATCTTAATAATAATAATATAATAATAGAAAGAAGACAGTAATACATGACTTTCATTGTAATTCCTCCCATTTTCAGGGAAGCTGCAACAGTGCGTTTCTTTCCTTCATCTGTTACAAGATGTAAAAAGTCACAGTATCCATTAAAATGAACATAGACAATCGTTTTCATCTGCTCAACGTAAAAAGTAAACCCTCTGCTTCCTTTCAGAACAAGAATGTATATGTTGTGGTCTCAGATTAATAATAATGTTAATGTTAAAGTTCTGTTTGATGGAAGTTACCTAGGATTATTTAATGATTCCTTACTATAATTTACAGTGTGTTGTGACTTTAAAAAAAGAGGGAAGAAAGAAAAATTCTCAGCATGTTTTACTTCATCTTTTTTTCTTTACATGGCATACTTTTGGGTCCAATCTTTTGCTAGTTTGTTGTATCTGAGGAAATAAAGAGTAAGTTGATTATAATGACTGGCAACATTAAATATACATTTCACCTGATGTTGTTATTAGTAGTCAATGTAGCACAACCTGAGCCTGAGTGTATACTCACTTGTCTTTGTCGTTCTTGTACATGTGTGCTATGTCTGGAACTAAGGGGTCATCTGGGTTTGGATCACAAAGCAATGAACATATGGACAATAAAACTGCAATGAAGAAGAATGAAAAAGATCACATTAGTGAACATGAAGAGAAAGGATGTTATCCCTACTTGTAGTCTCCAGGAGTGATGGGTTTTGTATTCTATGCACCCTGTTAGTATTGGCTGAGAAGTGGTGGAGGCGCCACAGAAATTAGTTCTTTAACCAGGAAGTAAGTCAGCATTTTAGCGCCCTGGGGTCTATTGTCTCAAACTCAGTGAGGATTTTGAATGGGTTTTTGGTTAGATGAGATGTTCGTGTTTTGTTGTTCGACATAAAATACATTAGTAAATCCCCCCACTTGTGAATTTTGACATTTTTATGTGTCCTTAAAAAGGTGGCTAAATGAGACTACAGTGGTTGTTGGAGCTATTAAACGTCATCACACCAGACACGGACAGGAACTCTCTAACTAGTCCGCCTCACAGACTCTAGTTGTGTGTTTCAGTCGACATGTAAACTCTTGTAGATTGTAAATTATGTTAATAAACTATTTATTAGGCTACGGATTTGCGAGCTTGTCAAAACTACTGGTTAGCTTGTCAGAGAGCGTCTGAAGGGACTTCTGCATCACTAAAGTGCGACCATGGTGTAGTTCACTACAGCATAACGTTAGCTTTTGACTTCTATCGGCTGTATTAACGCTTCAAACATCATAAAAGTGGTGTTCATTTGTGAAGATTATCCTGCTGAACAAAACATGTAAGCATCAGAAACGTGTATTACACAGAGCTTATTTTCTGCAATGATCAAAAATCCAATGCAAAAATCCCATAGGCCAATTCTCATCTCCCATGAAGATGCTACTTCTGGGTTGGCCTACAGAAATACGTAATTTTGTTTCCTCTCTATACAAAACAAAAAGGACACCTAAGAGTGTGTGTGTGTGTGTGTGTGTGTGTGTGTGTGTGTGTGTGTGTGTGTGTGTGTGTGTGTGTGTGTGTGTGTGTGTGTGTGTGTGTGTGTGTGTGTGTGCGTGCGCGCGCGCGCGCGCGCGCGTTCTTGTACTTCCTACATAGTGAGGACCGGAACACGTTTTTGACCAACAGAATGAGGACATTATTGTGAAGTGAAGACATTTTGGCCGGTCCTCACTTCTTTAAAGGCTTGTTTGAGAATTCAGATTAGTTTTAGGGTTAAGGTTACAAATAGGTTTATTTAGTTAGCATTTAGCTGTGATGGTGAAGGTTAGGTTAAGGGTTAGGGTAAGGGACTGGGAAATTCACTATTCCAATGAGGGCCCAAATCATAGTGAGGGATGAGGGAGAAAAATGAGGGAGAGAGAGGGAGAGAGAGGGAGCAAGATGGCGGACGTGTTCTCTCGAGTGACCACAGCCAGCTGAGCCATGAGAGTTCAACAGGACGTGATTTGATTTAATACCATGGTATAAGTGGGTTAATGCCCTTCAAGGTGTCCAAAATAAAGAATTATTGGACTCCGTGGAGGCAAGTGCTGTGAGTCGCCCATTAATTCATGATAATGGAAACCTTGTTGTGCATCCCTGTATACCTTATTTGAATTGTAACTATAATGAAATTTGACAAAATTTAGATAATCTTTCAATCATAGTAATGTAGGTACACTTTAAAAGTCACTTCATAAGGTAACCTCACAGCCAATACTTTGTATCTAAAAATGGTGCTTTGTAAAAAAGCGATAACAAGAAAAACAGACATAAAAACTAAATAATAAGAGAGGAGTTGCTGTTTTAGTTCCAGTTGGCATTGTGATAGTAAAAGAAACTGTAATTACCTTTTGACACTGTTAGTGCTGGAGACCACTGTGACCGTAGAATGTCCAAACAGATACTCCCGTTGCTGTTTATATTTGGGTGATAAATCTTAGTTGTAAATGCTACCTGTAAAAGAAACAGTCACACAAAGTCAGTATGAGCAGAGAAGATGACCTTCCCTAGTTACCTTGTAGCAAGAGATCTAAAATTTGTTTTTTGTTTTTCTGGTGGTAGTGTTACCACTTCTGAATGAAGGGAGAAAAGTTGGGTACAGGGTTGTCACAATATAATAATCAGATGATAACACAAACTAAAAGTAAATATGGGAGAATAGTGTGTACTCAGAGTACTCAGAGTATATCGCTGAAATGGATACTTGGGTCATTTAGAAGTGATTCACATAGTCCATTGGACAGAAAGCTACTCTTAGGGATGTCAACTCTATAATGTCATTCAACACAGGTGCCAAGATAGTGGAGCGGCTAAGTGCTCATTTTTGCCAGAATCTTTCAGTTTATGATACAAGCGTGAAAATTGGCATGAACACTCTCCATGGGTCACTTAACAAGAAAATTGTCCGAGACATTTGAAATTTTAAGATGGCAGCCATTTTTCAAGATGGCCGACACCTAAGTGGAGCAGTTAAGTGATATAATGGTTTATTTGGTGATACAAGCATAAAAATTGGCATGAGCAGTCTCTGCTGGTCACTTGACAATAACCCACCCACAGTTACTTGAAATTCCAAGATGGCGGCCATTTTTCAAGATGGCCGACACCTTAGTGGAGCAATTGAATGATATAATGGTTTATTTGGTGATACAATCATAAAAATTGGCCTGAGCAGTCTCCATGGGTCACTTAACAAGAAAATTGTCCGAGACATTTGAAAGTGTAAGATGGCGGCCATTTTTCAAGATGGCCGACACCTTAGTGGAGCAATTAAATTATATAATGGTTTATTTGGTGATACAAGCATAAAAATTGGCATGAGCAGTATCTGTGGGTCACTTCACAATAACCCACCCACAGTTACTTGAAATTCCAAGATGGCGGCCATTTTCAAGATGGCCGACACCTTAGTGGAGCAATTGAATGATATAATGTTTTTTTTGATGATACAAGCATAAAAATTGGCATGAGCAGTATCTGTAGGTCACTTGACAATAAGCAACGCACAGTTACTTGAAATTCCAAGATAGCGGCCATTTTTCAAGATGGCCGACACCTTAGTGGAGCAGTTAAGTGATACAATGGTTTATTGGGTCATATACGCATAAAAACTGGCATGAGTAGTATCTGTGGGTCACTTGACAATAAGCCAGCCACAGTTACTTGAAATTTCAAGGCGGCAATTTTTTTTTTCAGGATGACTGCCGCCTGCCATGTGGGCCTTTCAATTACAATAGGCCACCCACAGTTACTTGGGTTGACAAAAAAACACTCCCAGCCACTTGAAATTTCTATTTTCAAGATGGCTGCCCCCTGGATCCTCAAAAGATAAATTTTCTCAGAGAAATGTATTGGGTTTTAGATTATTCTGGAAAACAAGTTTTAACACATCATAATACAGTTGTTTTGATTTGTTGATCATAGACAGATTAGACAAGGGTGAGTATCTGCACTACCAGGGCACACTGGTGATATATGACTGCTGTTAAACTCAGAGTGGGGTTCAACGTCAGCTAATTGTAAAGTTAGTCAAAGAAGAGACGACAACTCTCTGAGTAGTTTTAGTTAACCGGGTGGTGTACAGATCGTACAGGGTAAAAATGGCATTGGATGAACAATTGGACTAAGTGTAGGGTTAAGGCATGAACTTAGTTGTATCCCATTCATCAAAGTGCTTATTAAAAAGTGGTAAAAGGCTAAACCCTTGGCCTCTGCCTTTGAATTTTCTGCAGACATTGCAGAAGCAATCATAACAGTTGAGAAAACAAACAGCAGGACACCAAGGTCATACTGGTTATGATACCATTGCCACAAATGTTCCATAATTTCATAAAATAAATGCTCTGCCTATCTTACGTAGTCCAACCCGACTAGATGAAGGTGATGGCATAGAAAGCACATTGACAAGAAACAGAGCAAAATATCATTCAAGCTGTAAACTTATGTTCAACAACACACAGCTGGAAAGGGCAAAAAAAAAAGGCATCCACTGCTGCTAAAGACACTGAAGATACCAAAGATATCCATGTCAAGAGGTCAAGAAGATCCCAGACTTCTTATGAGGCTGGATATGTGTGGGGACAGGCATTGAACAGACACCCACAAATGCCGAGCCCGTCCGACTGGGGATGGGTTAAACAGGACAAGGAGTGGAAAGTCTTCTGGACTCCACTTCCACCTATTGCGGAGAGTTGTTGGGAGTTGACAAAATGTGGGTGCACCAAGGCTTGTACTGGAAAGTGTAAGTGCTACAGATATGGACTCAGTTGCCCCTGCTAGAACGTATTTGCTTGTTTCTTTTGCCAGTGTTATTCCTTGTTGTCCTTTGTGTTTTCAAGTGTAGGCCTATGGCTCGGCTTCCCCTCGCCACATCGGCGCATTATGTTCTATTTTGTCACCAGCCTATTACTGTGACATGTTCAGTTTTTACTTTGTAACATTGCTTTCACATTTTCAGTTTAGTTCCCTAGTATAGTTTCAGATACTGTTTGTCATGGTTCCGTGTCAGCCAGAGCTGCTGTTGCCTCTGGATCTGTCATTATTGCCATTCAATATTAACCATTGCTCAATTATTATTTTGGAGCACTGTCCGTTCAGCACCACAACTGTGTTTCCCCACCGCTTAGTATTTATTTGGCATGTTTAATGGCAGTAGTAATGGCAGTAGTAATGGTTAGTTATAAAAAAAGTAATTAAAAAAAGTATTTACAAAAGCCCTCATGGTAAGGGAGCATGTGTACCTCGGTGAACCCGGAGAGCTACGCCGGTGGGAGGGAACTCCTGTCAGGTTTTACCAAACTGGACAGGTCGTGGGCAAGGATTCAGACAAAGCACAGTCAAACAACCTCTCTTGAGGAACCCAATACATTTCTATGAGAAAATTCATAATGTAAAGGCCCACATGGCAGGCGGCAGTCATCCTGAAAAAAAAAATTGCCGCCTTGAAATTTCAAGTAGCTGTGGCTGGCTTATTGTCAAGTGACCCACAGATACTGCTCATGCCAGTTTTTATGCGTATATGACCCAATAAACCATTGTATCACTTAACTGCTCCACTAAGGTGTCGGCCATCTTGAAAAATGGCCGCTATCTTGGAATTTCAAGTAACTGTGCGTTGCTTATTGTCAAGTGACCTACAGATACTGCTCATGCCAATTTTTATGCTTGTATCACCAAGTAAACCATTATATCATTCAATTGCTCCACTAAGGTGTCGGCCATCTTGAAAATGGCCGCCATCTTGGAATTTCAAGTAACTGCGGGTGGGTTATTGTGAAGTGACCCACAGATACTGCTCATGCCAATTTTTATGCTTGTATCACCAAATAAACCATTATATAATTTAATTGCTCCACTATGGTGTCGGCCATCTTGAAAAATGGCCGCCATCTTACACTTTCAAATGTCTCTGACAATTTTCTTGATAAGTGACCCATGGAGACTGCTCAGGCCAATTTTTATGCTTGTATCACCAAATAAACCATTATATCATTCAATTGCTCCACTAAGGTGTCGGCCATCTTGAAAATGGCCGCCATCTTGGAATTTCAAGTAACTGTGGGTGGGTTATTGTGAAGTGACCCACAGATACTGCTCATGCCAATTTTTTTGCTTGTATCACCAAATAAACCATTATATAATTTAATTGCTCCACTAAGGTGTCGGCCATCTTGAAAAATGGCCGCCATCTTACACTTTCAAATGTCTCGGACAATTTTCTTGATAAGTGACCCATGGAGACTGCTCAGGCCAATTTTTATGCTTGTGTCACCAAATAAACCATTATATCATTCAATTGCTCCACTAAGGTGTCGGCCATCTTGAAAAATGGCCGCCATCTTGGAATTTCAAGTAACTGTGAGTGGGTTATTGTCAAGTGACCAACAGAGACTGCTCATGCCAATTTTTATGCTTGTATCACCAAATAAACCATTATATCACTTAACTGCTCCACTTAGGTGTCGGCCATCTTGAAAAATGGCCGCCATCTTAAAATTTTAAATGTCTCGGACAATTTTCTTGTCAAGTGACCCATGGAGAGTGTTCATGCCAATTTTCACGCTTGTATCATAAACTGAAAGATTATATCACTTAGCCGCTCCACTAAGAGCTTAAAGTCACTGTGATAAAATAAAGCTGACGCCATGAACTGTAAGAGACACCTCACTAATGGTTCAAACTAATGGTTGTTAAGAATTTGGTCGATCATGTGGAATTTTTAATCAATCTGTGTTTTTTTTCTACTGGAAACTGAAACATGGCTGATCGTTCACTTCTGTGGCCCGAACGTCAATAAGCCAATGAGCTGAGAATTAAGTTGGATAAAGCTACAGTTTAAACTGGAAGTTGCAATAACAATTCTAAAACAAACAGAAATACAAGAGTATTAATTTGAGCAAAACTAGCTTACTGCATAAAACTTTGCTTACATGAATTACTAGGTTTAATTTGATCCAAAACTTATTTAAACACAAAACACATTTAAAAATGCAAGATTACTATGAAAACTAACATCATGCCTCTTCGGGGGCTAAAATATAAATCATTGAACTCCTTGACGTTATCTTTACAGTGTAATTTCAGTTTAGTTAGTGTTACGATCAACAGGAAGTCTCTTTTTATCCTTTCAAAATAAAAGCGTTCGTTATCAAAACAGGCTTTTGCATAGTACTGTATATATGTCTTTTATTTTGCCCATGTATGCATGCAGCGATTAATCGATTAATTGATCTTTAACGTTATAGATAATTGAGTTGGCAGGTTTCTTCCGAACGCCCATCCCTAGTTCAGACCAACACAAAAATGACAATTACTAACATAAGTCACCATGTTCTTAAAAGATAAATGATGTAGTCTGTGGATGAAGCACTATTTTATGCTTTTATAGGCTGAGTATGTTCATAAATGAAAGCTCCTATTGTTTTTGCACAGCCTTGTGAACTTCCTCTTGATTAGCTGAAGGTTAAAAGGCAGGGATTCAGAGGCACATGAATTATATTTTGTGATGTTTCAAACAAACATTACATATATTTGAATGATTTATGCTTTTTAATATGATGGCATATGGAATTCTCCTTATCAAGAGGCCCTGTGATAGGCTTGATAACACCATAGTGCAATCATGGAACTTGTCAAGTATTATCCCTTGAAGCATTTATGACATAAGAGACATTTCCAGGACATTGAACATGATTAATTCCACAGTATGACATGCAAACATTTTTAATAAGCAAACCAACTCTCACCTTTGGTGGCTTGAATGGGTAGTCGGTGGGGAAGTGGATCGTGAGAAAGAAAACTCCTCCTTGGTAAGGACTGTCACCCTGAAATAAAGATATTTTAGTTATTGCTGTCAGAAAATCATTCAGACTGAATGATCAGTATATTAAAGTCCTTTTGATTATCTGGATTTTGAAGTTTGACAATGGTGATTTTGTTTTAAAAAGTGAAGTCTGTAATTATAAGATAACACCACGGTTGAATTTCAGCCTTCGTCCATGTTATTTGCAGATTATAGATTACATTATATCTGTATAGTATAGATGAGTTGGGGCTAGGGCTGGGCGATATATCGATATAAAAAATATATCTATATATTTTTAAATGTGATATGGAATTAGACCATATCGCATATATCGATATAGATCAAATACATTTTCTTTCTTTATATATAAATGCTGCCCTTACTAGAGTTTGTCATATTTAGTTCTTTTGTAATGTTCATTACTCTTTTCTCTTATAAATATATTTATTCCAGAAAAAGATTGGTCTATTTTATTTCATAGGCCGTTTATATTTAAGATATTTTTTTATTTAAATGTGCACTTTATGGAGCTTTGATTTATTTTAAAAAGGTACTCCTGTTGTTATAGAGTATTTATGTTCATTAAATAAACAGTTTCATTAAAACTACTTGTGACGTGTCATATTTGGCTTTGACTTTGATTGAACATTTGCTCTCACTTTGCGATAAAAATATTTGGATATATATCGTATATCAATGAATATCAATTCAGCCTAAATATATCGGGATATGACTTTTGGTCCATATTGCCCAGCCCTAGTTGGGGCTAAAAGTTGGAGGAGAAAGGAGACCTAAAAATCAACCAAGAACAAGAACAAGCTTTTTGCTGTGGTATTTAAAGAGGTATCACATAGACTGGAGGTCAAACAGAAGAATACATTTAACCTTTAGGTACATGTTTCATTGGGTAAAAAAAAAAATCTGATTTTTTTTGCCTGTGTAAATCCAACATCACTGCTAGTCTCAGGGGGGAAGAGTACATCACTCAAAGTTTGATACAAGACTGGTATTGAACCCTTGTTCAATACCAGTCTTGTATCAAACTTTAAAATTCTGTAATTGTGACAACCTTGGATTAAGGTGTACTATACTCTCCTTTATTTGGGAATTTGTTAGATTTTGGCTAATGACGCTAATAAAATATACAATTTTAAAGTCATAGGAGGGGATGCAAAACTATGAAAGGAAATGCAGAAACAGTCCAAACAAATCCACACTTTTGGTTTATGTCAAACAATAGTAAACAAGTCCCAATAGCTACTGAGAGAACATTTCTAATGTAGCACAAGTACAGTAGTCAGCATGAGAGGAATGAAAGTTATGATGTGATACTCACCGGACCCATTATGGTTGCCTGCCAGTGAAACACTAAAAGCAATCAAGCGAGAAAGAGAGAGACAGATAAATGTAAGCTGTTCCCGTCACAGACAGACACAATGTTCATCAGCCATCATCCATTACTCACAAAGATATTTAGATGAAAAACAGAAAATTAATGCTTCAAGGTTTAAAAAGGCCATTCAGTAAGGACTACAATAATGTTTACATCGTGGCTGTGCTGTTCATTGATCATTATGACTGACTTCTAGGGTTGGGCTGATCTATGATCCATTGCCAAATTCCAATGGCTGACAGTCATCGACCAGTGAGACCGACATTGTGAGTTAAACCAGTGCAAATAGAAGTGGTCACTAGGGCTGTGACTTTATTTGAAAATCACATTCAAACATATCCAAAGCAAAAGAGAAATTGTTCAAACCAAGAGGGGAGAAACAGATTAGGCTAAACAGACACGCAGCGAATGCAAAGGCAGCCCGAATATCAATTAATACCAATTTTGAATTCACTCAACACCTCATTATAGTTCAAAGATATTATTTACGTTTCTGTGGCTTTCATTATCTTTTAATATGCTTTTAAAGAGGAAGTTATGCAAAATCACAGCTGGATTGACAAAGGTGAGTCAGTTAGCAGCGACTCCACTGCTAAAAGCTAATTTGATTACAATGTGTGTTCAGTATAGTCAATACCTTTTAAACATGACGTAGTGAACACGCATGGGGAAGTTGCATAGTGACATTTTTTGCCTTTCCCAAACCAAAAACACTCCATATCGTCACCCTGTTAAAATAATCGCCTAACTCATTTAACTCTTTTCAAGTTTTGCAGGAAACACAAAAAACTTATCTATATATATATATATATATATATATATATATAAACATTTATTGATCATTTCACTCAAAAAGGATGTAACAAAGGATGGCTATTGGCAAAGTAATAACACTGTGTGTAAATTATGTAATTTAAGAGAAATAAATGACTTAGGCAATTTGTTGAACATGCCTTTGTGACTTAAGCAAGATATGGTAACACTTTATTTTGAAGGTGTCTACATAAGAGTCACATGACATGACAAGTATCATGAGCATTAATGTTACTTCAAAGTGTCATTAATGTTCATGACACATCCCATGTCATGTTTATGACACTCTTATGTAGACACCTTCAAAATAAAGTGTTACCAATATTAGTGTCAACAATAAAACACTGATAAACTAAACTGATAACTAAACAATCCCCCTCTAGCTCTTCTTTGCTGGGTTCTTATCTGATGCCTATGAATGTGGCAAATTGTCAAAGAAATGATGATCTTAAAGGGGTAAAATCACATGATCTGATCAACTGAGGATGTAGGTGATTTTACCATAGGTGGCCGGCGTTAAGAGGAGATGATTTAGGCAAAAAAAAAACCCATTTTGACAAAAAATGACTTAGGCGATTATTGTAACAGTGTGACGAAATGTAAAACTGAAGAAACGTATTACTACAGGCTGTGTACGTGCGGCCCCAAGAGCAGAATCTCCCCTCAATGGCTACAATAATGGATAATCATAACGTCGTAAATCTTACTACACTCAAACTGCCCTGGATTGGAATCTGGACTGGGCTCTTCCTCTTTTTACCTCAACTGTGCCTGTCCCTCTTTTCAAAAACAAAAATCATAAAACAATCAACTCGTAAAACATCCGCGCTGTTGTTTCAATTTCTAGGGCAGAAGGTGTTCCAACAATTGCCTCCTATGCTTGTTAGTGTAAGTCGGTGGAACATTTTCTTTTCAGAAAGACATTTTTGGTCCAATGTTGTGATATTACCACCTTTTAACAATAGAACTACACTCAGGAATACACTCAGGTGAAACATGAAATGTATATGTGTACTCACAGTCATCCCCTACTGGGCCAGCAGAGCACTGTGCTGGGGGGTCTTTCTGTAGGTCATGCAGCTCCTGGTCAAAGCAGCAGAAATAGTGCTGTTAGTTATTCAGCTAGAACTAAGGTAAGAGCACAAACCATAAAACTAAAGACTTCCCTTCATGCATACCACAAAGTTTTTTTCAGCAAAGATATCAGATTAGAGCAAACAATTGACAAAAAAATCTCTCAATGTCAGATAGTTTAGCGTGGTGTTCTCCACCACATCTCATGGTTTATTATTCATCAATGGATGGAGTAGTAAGTGGACCCTGAGTTAATTTTCTTTTGTGTTTGTGTCAAACTACTGTTTCCAACGTCAACTGTTCCATTAATACCCTTCTTCTCTTCTTCCAACTGATGTTTTTTGCCACAATGTTTTAAAGGTGTATCCCAGCACTCCTTGCCTGGTAAATATTCATATCTTTCAGCAACCCTGGTTTGTCAGACAGGCTGCCGTTATTAATTTCCATACCCAAACTGAGATATCCCAGTTATATTCTAAAATATAACAAAGCTTCTCCAGAGTCACAGAAGACATAAAACTGTTTCACAGGCCAAGTAGTTTACTAACCGTGGTTAGTACTAATTTTAATGTGTAAAGTTGGCAAATAGCTCTTTTATAAAACACCATTAAAAGTAATGGAGATAAGACAGAGGTTTATTTTTAATTTGTCTTGTCACTTATTAACAAATGAGCAGCATCAGCAGGAAAAGGCTGTACTATGATTTGGGTTCACTGTATCACCCACTGTGCCACTTCACCAAATAGCTGAAGTTAGATTTAATGTTTCGATGGCAAATAACTTGTCCCAAGATGCCTCCCTAGAAAGAGTAAAAAGAAACAAATCAGCATCAAAATGTACGTAAAGTACCAAAACTAAAAGTACTCATTATGTAGAATGGCCCCTCTCAAATTGTTATATTATTCTGTATATTTTACTGGATTATTATTATTGATACATTTATATAAGCAGCATCTTACTGTTCCCAAGCCTATTCTGACTAGGCCTGTCACAATAACACATTTTTTAGGACGATATATTTTCCCAAAAACTATCACGATAAACGATAATATTGTTGTAGCAATGTTGTTTTAGCTTTATAACCACATTAGAGCATAATAAGTACATCCTTTTCCTTAGAAATATTAAAATATCCTAGTTAAATAAAACAAATAAATAAACTAATAATCATTATGTATTAAATTATTTTATTATTAAAATAACATATAAACAGCTGGAATTGCTGCTTGGGAAATATAGGGGTTTTTTTTGGCAATTCATAATGCCTGTCAAACATTTGCAGCGTTACTTTAAATAATATTGAACGATAAGTCGATATAGTAATTATTGTGACAGGCCTAATTCTGACAACTAAATATATACTGTTATTTATAAAAATGCATAATAACTTCAAATGTATCACTTTTTTCGTGTTAAATCTTGACCTGAAAAGTAACTAAAGCAGTCAGTTGAAGGTAGTAACAAGTACAATAGTTGCCTCTGAGATGCAGTTGAGTACAAGTCTGTTGTTACATAATTGTAAACACTCAGCTATATACTTAGCTATAGTTACATTTAGGGCTGCAACTAACTATTTTTTTCATTATCGGTTAATCTGCGATTATTTAAACGATTGTTTGGTCAATAAAATGTTGAAAAATATCAATTACTGTTTCCCAGACCACAAGATGACATCCTCAAATCTCTTGTTTTGTCCACAAACCAAAGAGATATTCGGTTTATTGTCATAAAGGAACAAATAAACCAGAAATATTCACATTGAAGAAGATGAAATCAGAGAATTTGGACTGATTGTATTCAAAAAACAATAACTGCTCAAAACAATTATTTGATTATCAAAATAGTTTGTTCATAAATCTAATAGATTATTGTTCAATTAATCGAATAATTGTTGCAGCTCTAGTTACATTCCACCACTGCTTTCAATTTGTTGGCCTTCATTAGGACTTGTGGTTGTTCAGTCACCTGATGCAATATTAAACTGACAGCACTAACTAGATCAGGGATGGGCAACTGGAGGCCCGGGAGACCCTCACTTGAAGTGGCCCTCAGTACAACTACATGCATTTGAGCATGAGATCTTAAAAGTGCAGTGTAAAAATGCACAAAATTACTTCTTGCAATTAATGTTGGTCTGCTTTTTCACTGATAAAAAAAATCACAGTAAGTGGTTATTTTTTATTTGCTTCAAACCTTTTGTATTCCTATTTATACTGTTACACATGCATTTGAGCATGAAATATGTTAAGTTACTGCATTGTAAACATATTTAAAATTGCAGTTTCACCATATCTGGTTAAGTGCACGGTCCTATATGTGGCCCTGTGGTAGTGTCCATGAAAAATTGCATATATTGCATATATTGATATAGATCAAATACATTTTCTTTCTTTATATATAAATGCTGCCCTTACTAGAGTTTGTCATATTTAGTTCTTTTGTAATGTTCATTACTCTTTTCTCTTATAAATATATATATTTCAGAAAAAGATTGGCCTATTTTATTTCATAGGCCGTTTATATTTAAGATATTTTTTTATTTAAATGTGCACTTTATGGAGCTTTGATTTATTTTAAAAAGGTACTCCTGTTGTTATAGAGTATTTATGTTCATTAAATAAACAGTTTCATTAAAACTACTTGTGACGTGTCATATTTGGCTTTGACTTTGATTGAACATTTGCTCTCACTTTGCGATAAAAACATTTGGATATATATCGTATATCAATGAATATCAATTCAGCCTAAATATATTGGGATATGACTTTTGGTCCATATTGCCCAGCCCTAGTTGGGGCTAAAAGTTGGAGGAGAAAGGAGACCTAAAAATCAACCAAGAACAAGAACAAGCTTTTTGCTGCTTTTTCATTAGGACTTGTGGTTGTTCAGTCACCTGATGCAATATTATACTGACAGCACTAACTAGATCAGGGATGGGCAACTGGAGGCCCGGGAGACCCTCACTTGAAGTGGCCCTCAGTACAACTACATGCATTTGAGCATGAAATCTTAAAAGTGCAGTGTAAAAACGCACAAAATTACTTCTTGCAATTAATGTTGGTCTGCTGTTCTTGCACTGATAAAAAAAAAATCACAGTAAGTGGTTATTTTTTATTTGCTTCAAACCTTTTGTATTCCTATTTATACTGTTACACATGCATTTGAGCATGAAATATGTTAAGTTAGTGCACTGTAAACATATTTAAAATTGCAGTTTCACCATATCTGGTTAAGTGCACGGTCCTACATGTGGCCCTGTGGTAGTGTCCATGAAAAATTGTGGCCCCCTCCAGCATTTAAGTTGCCCATCCCTGGACTAGATAGCAGGTGTATTATAACGACATAGAAACGACATAGTGCGTAGAGAAGTTACTTTCCTGATAACTACAAAGCTTGTTTACCTCCGCAGGACACGTAACATTACAAGTACAACACACACACACACACACACACACACTGCTGACAGTTCCGAAGAGTGACAGATTGTCATGGAAGCAGCAGAGTAATTAATAACTAGCTAAATTGTCAGCGAGCTAGCACAAAAGTTTGAAGTTGTCATTGGCTTCTGTGTCTGTTCTGGGATGTGTCAAACAAATTTAAAAAAACATTACGAAGTTTGGCAGAAGTTGTTTTAAGCATTGAAATGGTTGTTAAATTCTCTGAGGGAGTGAACTCTTCCGTTAGCCTCTGCTGGGCCAGTTAGCTTCCATTAGCTGGCCACCACATCCAGCCAGTCACATTTACCTTCTGTATTCTTTTCAGTGCCATGTTTTCAGTTTGCTCCTCAGCTCGCGTCGACTCGCTCTCTTTACTTGAATTTCAGTATTATTACTGGCGAAGCCAATGGCTGTAGTTTATTCCCTGAGTACTTCGACAGCCGGGGATGTGTTTGTGTTTTTATAAAACCCCTTTTGTTTCCGCTTACTCCTGTTTACGGTCGCTCTGCCGACGTGAATCATGGGAAACGTAGTTCTGAATATAGCAGTTTTGCCAAGTGGCTGCAGTGGCTCCCAGTGGCTCATACAAAATGAAATGTATTTTCTATTTCTTTACATTTTCATTTTCATTGATTGTTGGTGTAGGCCTAAAGCAATTTGTATTCTTCAATTATTAAAATGTGTTGATTATATACAGCATTACATTTTATGTTATTTTTACATTTTAGTGAAGTAAAATGTGCACCATAGCTTCAGAAAGTCTATGAAAATAAGGTTTGTGGCTCCATTACGATATTTATTTATTTATTTGGCCAACAATGGCTCTTTAGTTAGTAAAGGTTGCCGACAAAGGGCAACTGGAGGCCCGGGGGCCGCATACGGCCCGCACCCTCACTTGAAGTGGCCCTCAGTATAACTACATGCATTTGAGCATTAAATCTTAAAAGCGCAGTGTAAAAATTGCACAAAATTACTTCTTTCAATTAATGTTGGTCTGCTGTTCTTGCACTGATAAAATAAAAATCACAGTAAGTGGTTATTTTTTATTGTTTCAAACCTTTTGTATTCCTATTTAGACTGTTATACATGCATTAGAGCATGAAATATGTTAAGTTACTGCACTGTAACATCATCATATCTGGTTAAATGCACGGCTATATATGTCACCCTGTTGTAGTGTCAATGAAAAATTGTGGCCCCCTCTAGTATTTAAGTGCCCATCCCTGATTTAGACTGTATAAAATAACCTAAGGAAATAGTAACTGCTTTGTGTTTTAATATTGTTTGGTTGCTTTACAAGCCATTTCACCCAAGTCAAAGTCAAATTTCAAGTCTTAGCTTCATAATCTGAGTCAAGCCTCAAGTCTTCAAATTATAGTCCAAAACCAAGTTTCACGTCTTTGGTTAGTCTGGATCAAGTCTCTAGTCGCTTTATGGAATAATAAGGGTTACATTAGCTGTGCATCAGGATAGAAATACAGTGAAATATCTAGGGAATTCTCTTTGCTTTGCATGTTGATAATCTCTAATTTAGCTATTTTTGTTTGATATGGATATTTTACTTAACTATGTAAAAAAAAAAAACTACATTCAGGCATCGATAAGATCATTTTAAAATATCATACTTGGGAGTTGCATAGCCTTCATTTGTTGACATGCTTCATATTACACACACACACACACACAAACACACACACAAACACACACACACACACACACACACACACACACACACACACACATACACACAATGCAATTAATTAATCAATTTATTATAAGCATCTATGATAAAAATTTTTTTACAGAGAATACAATTATTGTGGCAATAACACTGGAGCAGCGCCTTGTTTAATGAAGTAGGGTAAGTATACTTATATAGGGTGAAAAATTATTGTTCCCTGAATAAATAACAGCAAGTAGCGTCATGAGTTTTAGGTTTTAGGTTTTGTACAATTCAAAATGAAAAATATAATGAACATGAGATGAGGACACAGCATTAACATATAGAAAATAATATGACTAAATAATAATGATTTTAAAAAGTAATAAGAATAAAATATGTGAAACAACAATATCATAAATAAAAACAGAAACTAGAGTGATAGATCTAGTCAATTCACCGGCGACTTTCTATTTAATGAACTCACTGCCAAGCATCCACATAAAAAAAGTAACATATGCAAATTAGTAAAATCAATAAATATCACAACCAATCCAGTGACCATTTGACTTGATATTCACTTTGTAGCCTATGCAGAGTGTATTAAAAAGTTAATCTGTAAATCTAATTGGACATTTGTGCCAAAGTAAAAAAAATAATCCCAAAGCCTTCCTGAGATATCACATTCACAAATATGGGACAAATGTTAGGTCACTGACATTTTACCTATGGCCTAAAAAATCTAATCAGTCCAGTCCAAGTGGGCAATGGGGTGCCAAATTTGAAGACATTGCCTTGAGGTGTTCCTGATATAACGCATTCACAAGAACAAGATGGACGGGTAAACCAGTAACGAAGACGTGTGTGTGTGTGTGTGTGTGTGTGTGTGTGTGTGTGTGTGTGTGTGTGTGTGGCTGCCCCACTTGGCTGTCAAATGGACAACAAACCAGCAGCTGATATCCGTGTGCATCACTTCCTGCGTTGCCTACATATATTGCATCGGCAGGTGATTGTCACTCGCCTGCATTTTTGTATGTGTGACCGCAGCCTTAGCTCGGAGATATATACTTGCTGTTTTTTTAAATATATTTTTTTGGCCATTTTCAAGGCTTTATTGAGAGTGACAGAGTGAAAGGGGGAGACAGAGGGGAAGATATGCGGGAAAGGGCTCCGAGTCGGATTCGAACCCGGGCCACCCAATCACGAGGACAATGCCTCTATGGTACGCGCTCTACCAGGTGTGCCCCATATACTTGCTGTTTAACCATGCGTTCATGTACACAACCAGTTATGCTGTGAATGGAATTGCTCACATATATAGCCCCTTTCATAGTGCGGTCCTCCAAATGTCCCGCTATATTGCCGGAAAGATCTGTGCCGGCTTTTGCCTTAGGGCGTTCATAGTGATCCTGCGAAGGCGTGATATTCTGTCCTTTCATAGTGCAGTCTGGCGTCACGGAACAAGGTGGAGGAGACGATAGTCAGCGCAGCAGCAGTGCTGCACAGTAGCACAGTGCTAACAGGCTACACAGTTAGCTCTGTAGCAGTACAGTGTGTATGTGGTGCAGCAGCATGTGTTCACTTAGCGACCTCCGTTTGTTTACAACAAGCACCGGACACTCTGTGTACAGTTATCGATGCCGGTTTGTTTACGATCAGCAGTGGACACTACATGCACAGTTAGCAAGCCGGTTTGTTTACAATAAGCGGCGAACACTGTGCACTTAGCGACGGCGGCCGCAGTGAACAGTGATTGGATGACTGTTGGACCAAGTGGGAGGTGTGTGTTAGACGTCACAAGCAACGTCAAATATTCGGCCTTGTCGAGATAGCCCGTTCATAGTGGTCCAGCTTCCAACAGTCCGACCAATTTTCCTCCTCTGTTACTGCTTCTGGACGTGGAAAATTGGTGGGATCATTTGATCCCGGCATCCTACTTCAGCTGCGTTCATAGTGGAGGCGAGACGTTACAGAGCCGTAAATGTCCCGGCATGAAACAGCACTATGAAAGGGGCTAATGTCTGTGTACAATGCATGTTAGTGGAGGATGTTGTCATGAGAAGGCACACCCAAGAACTCCAACCATAAAGAAGAACCTGATTGGTAGGGTGTAAATAAAATAGAAAAAAAATAGAAAATTGACAGGGTGATTTTTTTGTCCCAATAACATGAAAATAACTTGTTATAACATGAAAAACATTTTGTTACAACAATAACTATTCACTTTACAAGGTGATACGGCTGTAGACATGAAAAACCTGTCTGGGCAGTTGTATTGATAAAGATAATGTGAAGAATTTACCACATTGAGGTAACATCAACTTATATAATAGAAACCATGTGCTTATTATGAGCTATTCAATGCCATTTGTGTATTATGTAAGGCAGTTGTAGGCCTACAGCACAAACATGATCATTATGTCGTTATGAGCAAAAGAACAGACTGGACAGCACTTCATTTCACTGTAAACAGAGCTGCAATCTGTTTACTGATCCCACTATGTGTGTTTATGGGAGTTCAGGCCAATAACAGTGATAGCACAAACTTTGAAACAGATAAATATAATTGTCAGTGCAATTAGGGACATGGAACCATCTGGAATTATGGTAGAGGAGGCTCTAAATCTCATCTGATAGATTTGTTAGGAAGGATAATTTGATGTCAGGCCCTGGGAAAATTTATTTCACACGCATTCCATTACCAACAACTCTGTTGTGTTTCAAAAAAATAGAATTTCACTGTCATTTTGGCACACATTTCTACCTAGGAAAGCCCAAGAAATTATCAAATATTACTCTTATCCATTAACTATCATAACACTGAGGGTTTTCTTGTAAGAAAAAGTTGTCTTTAATTGTAACAGATTAATTATTGAAGGATCGCCACACTGAGCCAGACAGCAAAGAGGATTTAAATGTTATCTTGTACAAATGTGTTCATATGCAGCTAATTTGTGGAGATTCCTGATCCCACACAACATGCAGTTTCAATTCAGGAAAAAGTTTGACATTCAGATGGCACAGTTAGAACTTTCTATGACTGTTAGAGTTAAAGGCATTAGCTGAAATCAATAGGATGTTGAAGTCATTACTTTTATATTAACTTCATTACAGCAATAACAAAAACTTAATCATCCCACATTCTCCTAACATGCACATAATAAAGAGCCCCTGCTCTTATTGTCTACTACTCACTCTATATTTCACATCATTTATGCTATCTATGTCTATTCATTCATTCATTATCCATAACCGCTTAATTGCACTGAGGTCAACATATTTATGTTTTTGTGAATTATCATATTGTCATTTATTTGTCTTGTAGTTCTGTTTTTAATGTGGATTACTAATGTGTAGGCTGTCTGATCTCACAGTATAAACATTTATCTTCATGGCAATATTAAAATAAATTGTCAAAATGATGTGATTTTTATTATAAATGATGTTATACTAATGATGTACCAGTTTTATAGGACGCACTGTGTATTTATTTAGTCACATAGTAAAGATAAGTAGCCTATCAACAATGAGAGGGAAAGAGACATGACAAATAGGCAAATGAATAAACAGAAATGCTGCAGGCCTGTCATCCATGCACGCACTGCACGGCCAATGCAAATCATGGCACGACAGCCCTCTAAAGAATTACTTAGACTGCGCTTTAATATCAATGACAATTTATGCAAATTCTGTGAAAATGACATTGAAACCACGGACCATGTCTTCTTCTCATGTGATGTGATGCAAACATTCTGGGTCAACATTCACAGTTGGATTAAACAAAAAATCATATTATTTCCAGCTGCTATCTCTAGAGATGATGTCACCTTCTGTATGCTTTTGCAAAACAAAAACAATGAACTATGTTTCAACATTATCCTTTGTTTAGCAATTTTTTTCATCCACAAGAATAGAGTTATGAAAACATCCCCCAAATGAATTGTCTTCATGAATGAATTGAAATTGTACTTAAAATATCTGACAATAACAAAGGCACAAAAATTATATATCTTTAAAAAGTGTCCCACTGAAATGAACAGTTAAAACTAATTCGAATCCTCCTTATTGAAAACAACATTTAGACTGTGTTATATGTATTTTATTTTTGTCTATTTATTTTTGTATTTATTTTTATTCTATTTCAACTGCTCTGAATTTACAATATTGATGTTATTATTATAAGTTTTACTGTTGATTGATGTTCACCTAGCATTCTTTCTACACTTATGCAAGGTATGTACTGTGAAAAACGTGCCAAAAATGTTTATATTTGTAATTTTCAATAAAGCATTGAAAAAAAATTATGGCACGACTGCTGCTGCGAGTCTCTGTTTTGCGACAGTAATGGCAAGTGTCGTAAACGTGTGGGAGGCTTTGGGCGCAGCTCGTTACGTAGAAACGTAGCCGCCTACACTGACCTGGATATCTACAGCTAAGGAGCACTCTACCGACCCCTTTAAATATCATGGATTTTAGGACGCCAATGCATCGTTTTTGTCCTCAACTTCAGCGGATAGGCCTTCGCCTTGAAGGCGGCTGTACGGCAACTGTCATGTCCCTTTTGTCTGCTGAATTGTGACGCAAGGAACAGCTTACTGAGCAGCCTAATGGACAGCAAGTTATTGGTGTCTTTAGCAATCAAAACCTAAACTTTAAAGGTTTTTTATGCAATGTTGAGACTCTATTGTCTCCATTCGCCCCGCTTGCTCCCATATTTGTGGACTGGAACTAGATATCCCTCCTGAGTGCGTGGTAGCATCACCTTTCCTGACAGAAACAACAGTATTTACTTCACTGAAGCGAGGAAGTGGAGCTGCGTCAGGCTAGCTAAACTCGATAAAGATTAGACCGGATGTTAGGTGACTTTGCCTTCAGAATAAAGGTGCAACGACATATGTTTTGACTTAGAGATCCAAAGTTTAGGATTGGATTTAGACGTAACGCTTGGTGAAAACGACAGGTGACATTTTTTAAATTGCAAGAAAGATCACCGCCTTTTATTAATAACGTGGTAGCGTCACACTGCAGCATCGATACAGCTCCTTTCCTTTTACTTTGGAAGCTGCGACCGGAACTCCTGACTAGCTGTGTTGTATTTGACACTGGTAGGAAGTGGGATGTGGTCAGGCTACATTATGCTTGTGTTTAAGATATGAAAATCAGTGAATTAGCACTGCTTCGGGAACCCTGTTTAACTACCGGACGCAGCGGGGTTTATCACAGTGTCGCTGCCCGTCACTGTGGTGGTTGTCGATGGTCGAAAACGGCGAACAGGACAGAAGCTGCTGTGCTGGTTTCGACTGGACTGGACCATTTGCATGAGGGCTTCTCAACCTCACGCCCTAACAGTCTGTGTGCGGGGCTCTATTCTGTGCTTACGCAATAACAGTATGTGAATCGCTAGTCACGTCGTTGACTTTTTTATTTTAATTTTTCTCGGACAAAGACTTTGTGCTTTCCCCCGTTTTTATATATATTTTTGCAAATGTCAACAACTCAGCGTCAAGTGATGATGGAGCCCTCTCTTGCTCTCGGAAGACTGGAGCTGACTCCCAGTTCGGCCGCTGTTGGGGTCAACCTGACCCCGCGGCTCTCCGGCGGACACCCCGCCAAAGAGAAGTGCGCTCAGCGGCCACAGGGGCCACAAAGCCCGGCTCACCTGAACGGCTGCGTCCCGCTGTCACACCAGGTGGCGGGTCACAAGTATGGAGTGGATACAGTGGGTAAGTAAACTGCACGTCATCCTTACTTCTCTAACGTGTTTTTTAAATCTTCACCCTGTTAAAATAATCGCCTAACTCATTTTTTCAAGTTTTGCAGGACACACAAAAAACTTCACCAAAAGTGTATAATGACATTAATTAATCATTTCACTCAAAAATGATCTAACAAAGGATGGCTATTGGCATAGTAATAACACTGTGTGTTAATTATGTAACTTAAGAGAAATAAATGACTTAGGCAATTTTTTTAATATGCCTTTGTGACTTAAGCAAGATATGGTGACACTTTATTTTGAAGGTGTCTGCATGAGAGTCACACAAGCCTGTCAGAAACATGACATGACAAGTATCATGAGCATTAATGTTACTTCAAAGTGTCATTGATGTTCATGACACATCCCATGTCATGTTTATGACACGCTCATGTCACTCTTATATAGACACCTTCAAAATAAAGTGTTACCATATCTTGCTTAAGTCACAAAGGCATGTTCAAAAAATTGCCTAAGTCACATTTTATTTTGACACTTGACATAGGCCATTATCTTAAAGGGGTAAAATCACATGATCTGATCAACTGAGGATGTAGGCGATTGTACCATAGGTGGCCGGTGTCATGAGGAGATGATTTAGGCAAAAAACAACAACAATTTTGACAAAAAATGACATAGGCAATTATTTTGTGTGACGAAATTAATGTTGCTTGTCACACATGTGACCGATTTGTGGGGATTCTGTCACAAATTCAGCCTACACTTAATCCACCAACAGTTTCTTATCAACATTAAAACACAACTTTCTTCACGTTGTTTGTGCTTCCTAAAAAAGTTTGTGGGAAGATCAATGAAGTAAAGAAACTATTCAGAAAATGACTTCGCTTTTGCTCTACCAGTTTGTTGCCAGTAAGAAAATTACATTTGGAGATTTAGTAATAGAAGTTTGGCTTGATCTTTTTTTTTCATACAGCATACAAGTAGGATTCATGCACCTGTGCAAATAAATTAAATTATGTTTCTAACTCGTAATTTACTCCAACGACATCTTCAAACATCACAAAACCTGAACAAATTTATAATATGGGGATTTTGCTTTATGGTCACCCTCTAGTCTTTACTGGCTTACACTGACACTCACATACACAGGACACCTGACCTCATTAAAGCTTCTACTGTGTGTTATCAGGCAAAGTGTTGAACTGAATGGATTGTGGTTGATACAGTCAGCAGGTCAGGTATTTACAGTAACTCTTGGATGGTTGATTCATTGCTGATCAGTGAGTTACCTCAATGAATTGCAACCTCCTGTGAGTTGCATCTTGATGAAGTAGGGTTAGGTCTTCTCAAGAATGCCCTGCAGCCATGCAAGATAAACCTGTTAAACCACAAGTTTTTCTTGAGTGTTCCTGTTTTACTCGAGGTCAACGTGTCATCATGTGGACTTTTGCAGACAAATGAGCAGGTTTCAAATGTAAAGAAGCCAAACCCTGTTCATTTGCATATACTACCTACACTGCAAATACGCAAACGGTTGAATATCTGCAAAGTTTCATCCTAAATATAGCCTCTTTTTGGCTAAACGGAAATAAGGCAATAATACTAAGTGAGTACACTATAAATGATAGACCTAAGTTGTAAATTAAACCAGAGCCATGTGAGACTTTTAGTAGGGCAGGTGGAACTACATTTTAAAACTTCCTCAAAATGTCAAACTCTCTTTTTTTAATAATAAGGTTACTGCATGTTAGTGTTTACAGTTGTTTTAAGCATTGTTGTAAAAATCATCTCATCATCATAACCCGAACCCTAACCAAGTTAATATTTTGGATAGTAAAGCAAAAATGACTTTCCTTGCGCTTAACACCAGCACATGCAGCTTTGTGTTCTTATGGCAAAAATAGATTCACTACACCTAATGTGGGAAACCCCCAAAATGATTTTAAAGTTATTTAAAAGTTACGTCCACATTAAAAAGTATCAGTGCATGTATCTAATACAGCTGATGACTCATGATACAGCACAACTTCAAAACCAATCCAGGAAGTCTTCAGAGCCACTAGTAGACTTTAATAGGCACATTCACAACTAGCATCTGAATGAACAACTAACATATTAGGGCTGGGCGATATGGACCAAAAGTCATATCCCGATATATTTAGGCTGAATATCGATATAAGATATATATCCCGATGTTTTTATTGCAAACTGAGAGCAAATGTTCAGTCAAAGCCGAATATGACATGTCACAAGTAGTTTTATTGAAACTGTTTATTTAAGTGAACATAAATACTGTGTAACAGGAGTACCTTTTTAAAAAAAATCAAAGCTCTATAAAGTGCACATTTAAATAAAAAAAATCTTAAATAAAAATAATCTATGAAATTAATTAGGCCAATATTTTTTTCTGAAATAAATATATTTATATGAGAAAAGAATAATGAATATTACAAAAGAACTAAATATGACAAACCCTAGTAAGGGCAGCATTTATATATAAAGAAAGAAAACATTTAACTTTTTATAATAGACCACAAATAACAAAATAACCAGTCAATTTTTCATGATTTGATTTTGGTTACCAATTGAAAATGGAAAGAATGAATGATACACGGATTCAGAATGTCTCATCTCTGCGGTCACACAGAAACAGAAAGAGGCATTTAGAGAAGCGGTGATACAGCACATTTGACAGTAATGTGAAATGATCGTATCTTACTCCCTCATTTACACAGGCCAAGTGTTCAAGCTAACAAGCAGAGAAAAGAAGTATTGACACAATATTGAGAGTGAGCCGGCAGTTGTAGAACAAGAGCTGGAATCCTGTCGAGCTTGTACCGCTGCTGGCGGAAAATCCCGCTCACTCCTCCTCCACTGCTATTCTGCTATTCTGTTGGGCTTGGTCTGTGTTGTAATGTGTATAAGTGATGGCAGTTATGTGCCATGAAGGGCGGACAGTGTGGAGGGTTTTTAATGACACTGACTGGAGCATGTGGTTTCATTAATTCCTATTAATTCATTGTCAGCCCTGTCAGTTTACATAAGGGGTAAAGTAAGGTGTTATGGCTTATGTCAGCACTGTCATGAAACTTGAAACTTTACATGCAAATCTGAGTTTTTTTCCATAAGGGTGTGTCAGATCATAATATAGTAACAGTCTGATGCAAGACAGAAAGGCAAAGGTGAAAGTCCACTTGTGTTACTCAGTATTACTCACCTGTCAGCTGCTCCATGTTTATTCTTCATATGAAGGCAGAGCGGGAGTTTATAACCTTTACAGCTAAAATGATTGACAGGCAGTTATGTAATAGAGAATAGAAGTGGGCGATATATATCGCCTACGATAGTATCGTTTACATTGTTTTGACAATATGAAATTTTATATTATCGAGTATTCATAATATCTTAAAAAGAAAACAAACTGAGGTTAACCCATTTAATGTCTGTACATTGAGTTTAACTGGGAGTCTTTTGAATGAATGCTGAAGTTTAAAGAAAATAAACGAGAGCTGTTGTTCTGAAACATTGTGTCCATCCATAGATGTCTTGGTAAGCAAGAAGAATTTTAACAGCTTTTTTTTTGTAAAGAAATCACATTTCGAAGGATATGGTCAGATTATCATTATCGGAAAATTTTAAAAAATAATTGAGATTTTTTTTTGCCCATATCGCCCACCCTATTAGAGAAAAAAAGTACTAGCAACTGGAACAGCAGGTCATTGTGCACTAAACCCCCCACAATGAAGGCCTCTTGTTTGAGTGGGATAAACACTGCATTGTTTATAGTTATATGTATATAATAACAACAAGTAGGGCTGGGCGATATGGACCAAAAGTCATATCCCGATATATTTAGGCTGAGTATCGATATAGGATATATATCCTGATATTTTTAATGCAAAGAGCAAATGTTCAGTCAAAATCAAAGCCAAATATGACATGTCACAAGTAGTTTTATTGAAACCGTTTATTTAAGTGATCATAAATACTGTATAACAACAGGAGTACCTTTAAAAAAAAAAAAAAATCAAAGCTCCATAAAGTGCACATTTAAATAAAATAATATCTTAATAATAATAAAAATAGCCTATGAAATAAAATAGGCCAATCTTCTTCTGAAATAAATATATTTATATGAGAAAAGAATAACGAACATTACAAAATAACTAAATGTGACTAACCCTAGTAAGGGCAGCATTTATATATAAAGAAAGAAAAAATTGAACTATATTAATACATGTGATATGGTCTAATTCCATATCACATTTAAAATTATTTTGACATATTTTTTATATAGACATATTGCCCAGCCCTAATCCTGAGTAATCCTGAGCCTTTTCCAATTCTCCCCGATTACAACAAGAACGTGATATCATATTGTGTGTTTCGATACTACAGATAATGAGTAGTGAAACCTTTTAAAAAAAAATAACAAGTATAGAAATAAACACTAGTAGCTATAGCAAAAGCTTCACAGCCACGACTTCAGCCATGATTCTCGCGCACATCTGACAGAACAGACGCGCATCTATTTTAATCTATGCAGACGTCTACTCAGGTGGCGTAACATCGTTTTTACTCGTGCTATATGAGTGTGACTACAGCCGTCACAGTGATTGTGTGTTGAGCTCTAAGCTCACTCACACTTCGATTCTGTGCGTGGACGCGTCCTGTGTAGACACAGAGCGCTGGAGCTGCTGATGCTGCTGACATGCAGCATTGATTGAAGTTGTTGTCTGCGTGGATTGGACTGATGGTGGGCTGTTCAGTGCCTCTGAGTCCTGCTCACACAGCAGGTTTGATCTGCCGGCGCCTTCAGAAACAGTGCGACAGAAGCTCTAGAGCAGGGATGAGCAACTTAAATGCTGCAGGGGGCCACAAGTTTTCATGGACACTACCACAGGGCCACATATAGGACTGTGCACTTAACCAGATATGATGAAACTGCAATTTTAAATATGTTTACAGTGCAGCAAATGTTTAAATGCATGTACAACAGTATAAATAGGAATACAAAAGTGCAAGAACATCAGACCAACATTAATTGCAAGAAGTAATTTTGTGCATTTTTACACTGCACTTTTAAGATTTCATGCTCAAATGCATGTAGTTGTACTGAGGGCCACTTCAAGTAAGGGTGAGGGCCGTATGCGGCCCCTGAGCCTCCAGTTGCCCATCCCGGCTCTAGAGTGAAGGCCTGACGGCCTCCTGCACGCTCTCAGGATTCAGACTGATGACCTTACAGACGCGGGCCAGTTGTGCGCCCGCAGGCTAACATCACCACCCCCTCCTTTGTGCGCTGGTTATTTTTACATGTGTATGGGGGTTTTGTTTATTGTTTAGTATACTGGCAAGCGTGTGCACATGTCGTTCTTAGAAGAATCTAGAGATCAAAAAGCAGACTAATCCTTTCCACATCAGTTTCACTCAGACATCTGTAATCATGTGTGGTCAGCATGTGATGATGTAACAGGACACTTATCTTCTCCTCACTGCATCTTTCTTTCTACACTGTAAATAGGCTGGAAAAGAAGCCACGTTTCTGGGCTTTAGGTGATTTTCCTAAACAAACTTAACATTATGCTAAACACTAGGGTTGTCACCATACTAAAATTTTCAATTCGATACTCTATACCATTTTCGATACCACCAGGATAAAAACAAAGACCCCAAAATTTAACAGAAATATTTTTATTAAGAAGAAAAATGCAACATGTAAAAATTAACAAAACCACAGGTTAAATATTTATAATAAAAAACAATTGTGCAAAAATAAACTGCAACTGTGATAACGAGCTTCAGGTCTGAGGTAGTGCAAAAAATAAATAAATACAATAAACAATAGCAATTAGAACAATATTTTGAGGTTGTATGCTGTGCACTGGGGGGTATCGATACTTTTGAAAATGAGTATCGTATCCGAATACACTGTTTAGTTTAGATACTTTTTTGAATATCGATACTTTTGACAACCCTACTAAACAGGCACACTTAATTATTTTTTATGTCTCATATAAAGAAGAGCATTTATGAAATGGACAACTAATGGCTCATCTCAAATAATAACATGTGGTGTGGACTGTACTAACAAATAAGTCACATCAGCAGATATGCAATATGGGCTGGATTTATTGGCAGTCTCAGAATCCCCCTATGATTAAAGGGGCTGTACACAATATTTAGAACATTAATATAAAAGTATTATATTATACAGCCGCCGGTTCCCCCTCAGATTGCCTATTAGATGCATAGCATTTTACAAGTTGTTCTGTTTACCTGCTCTCGTTCTCATTAGTCACATGAATATGGAGCAGCATGTGTGCACATGAAGCCCACGGGGCCATGGTGTTGGTTGGACTGAGCATTACAAAAACTTTGCAGCTTTTGTGTTTTATATTACATTGTGATGTCCATTTGACTACAATTAATGTTTCAGCCCAGCTTCATACTGAATAGTGCGGGAGTAGATTGATTTGTGCATTATTTTTGCCGTATGCATAATAACATTTTGTTAGGAATGACGTTTTTTTTCAGCCCATACTTGATATGGACTTTGAAAATTCGCATGAGAAAAGCTAGATGGAAATGCTGAAATTTGAAAAAACTTTCATAAATGAGCATAGAAGTTTTTACGCTCGATTGAGGTTATTTTTGTCTTTTTCGAAAAAATAGTTAATTTGCTAAATGGGAGATGAAAATGATTTTTGCGTATGTTCTGACGATCAGCTGTTTCAGTTCTGCTGGTCAAGAAGAGCTGACATAAGAGAACAATTATAAGTTGCCCATTGAATCTAATTCCTGAAGACATATTTTCTCTCATGGATGGCCAAAGTTGTCCAATAAGCAAACTCTTTTTTTTAATCTTTTTTTTTTTTTTTGCTCTTGCTCAATCTCTTCTTCTTTTACTGTTTACTGACTGATCAGCCTACAGCAATACATTACACTGCCATCTTCTGACCAAAGTAGGTTTATGCAGCTTTGTTTATTTGCTCTAAACCAGTTGATGGAAACATCCCTAATTTTCTTAATCTAACATTTCAAAATTTAGCTTAAAAATTCACTTCAACTTTAATGGAAACATGGTTATATTATTTATCAGCTAAAATTTCATTCTGGGAATAATAAATAACAATATACATTTCCCATCATCTGCCAAAAATTAATGTATATATACTGGGGCCAGGACTCACTTAAAAAAAATAATCTAATTAATTAGAGGCTTTGTAATTAATTAATCGAAAGTAATCGCATTTTAATCGCATATAAATATTTGACCTGAGAACAGTGAGAAGTAATTTTTTTCACATGGATTTTTCGTATACCATTGAATAATGACTGAATATATAAGCTTAAGCAACAAAAATATTGTTTATTTTTGTTCAAGTCCAACAGACCAGTGCAATTTTTGCCATTAAGTGTAGCAATAGCATATTTATAAATATAGTACATTTCAGAAATTCAGGTAGCCTATAGGTAGGTAGACCTTCTGTAAACTAGAATACTTTAGTTTTAGGGTCATAGCTTGCACACAACCATGCTCTTATCGATGCTTCCATCCGTTGGTTTTTAGTAACTAAATGTCCCATCATCCACGGGGCCAACCAAAGCGTCTCATCAGCTTCTTCCTTCATGTTCACTGTGGTTTGTTGTTGTCTGAACTCATGAACGCTAGTTGGTGCTCCAGTATAATCGGTCCGCCTGAAACTCATCCAGTGAGAAACGTTCCGCGGTGCAAAAATAAGTGTGATTAAAATGCGTCAATTTTTTTAACGCGTTAATTTTTCTGTAATTAATTAATCTTAATTAACGGTTAAAGTCCCGGCCCTAGTAAATATATATATATTGGGCATTCTGCCAGTATGGTTGGTTGTGATCATCGCTGTTTAAAAGCTGCATTTCAACATTGACATATTGGGGGTGATGACGCAGAGTGATCCAGCAAATAAGTTGTCTGGCAGAGAAGTTGAGCCTTGCGCAACACAGTGTCATGCAGCATCACCCTGATAACTCACCAGAGCTGTAAAGTCCTGTGTTATAATGTTATAAACCTCAATCCAGTGTTCTGACATCTGATGAACCTTTGTTAGGTTGTTTTACCAGCCGTTCTAACTCAGTCAGCATTTGAATGCTCAAATACTTTGTGATGACACTTGTGGAGATCTCTTAAATGTTAGCAAAGATAGAAAACCTTTCAGAAAGCTCATTAAAATGCAAATCCTAGTCCTTAAAGTTTAACTAAATGTGACTCAGTGACTTGTTCCATCACGACAAGTTTCCTACTCTGTGATTCTAACAGGCCCTAATTTCTAGATATATTTTCTGAATATCAAATTTCATGTCATGTTTCCTGTCTACATGTTTAGAAGTCAAATTGGATTTGTGAACAAAGAGTCATTGTGTGTCAGGTGGTGTAAATGTTTCGAAAGTATGTGAGCCAAGTCCCTCTCTCATTAGAACATGTCCTCATCCCCATATTGACTGATTTTACTTTTTGCCTTATTATGATTTTACACTTAGTCTACAAAGTCAGACTTCATCTCTCGTTACTTATATTTTAGTACGCGTGTCTCGTTTGTGTGTGTGTTGGATAAATGTCAGAGTCTACGCTTCAGTATTTAACATTAACTTCAGTTTTCTATAGACGGGGAACACGTGGAAATGTTAATGGTTAAATGAACAATGTCTTTACTTGTGTCCTGAAATAACTGCTGAGGAACATTAAATTGAGGTGTCTGAAAATATTTTTTTTACTTTGGGCTGGGCAATAATTCAATATAATAATTTATTGTCTTTAATTGGCATCATATTGTGATTAAAAGCAAATTCGAGATACCGTGGTGATCGATAATAACAAGATCTAGGGCCGGGCAATATGACAATATGTATCACTGGAACAATATAAAAAGGCTTGTTGTATATATTTTTTGTGTCGCAATGTCAAAATCCAGCAGCTGAATTATGGGTTACGGCGAGATTTACATCATTCAGATTCCTCTTTACGTTCTGATCCTTGCAGGTGGCAAAGTTGGACAGAACCACAGAGGTGCTGTTTTTTCTAACACTCATTATGGAGCATACAAAAATAGGCTTTATCATGTAGTTATGTCATAACAGAATAACCAGAAAACATGCCATATTATGATATATATTGTTATTGAGATATGAAATTACCTCTATCGGGATAGAAGATTTTGGCCATATCGCCCAGCCCTAATTTTACTGTACTTCTAGCTAAAACAAGGGTTGAAGACAGTTGAATGGGTTCTTTTGTCATCTGTTTATTTCTACTCTTTACTTGCCTTATATCAGACAGCATTGTCAACTTGTTACATTCTGTTCTCGTCTTCATTAGTCAACTTAGTGGTGTTGTGGGATTAAAAGGTCTGGACCCAGGAATAGGGTTGTCAAAAGTATCGATACTCAAAAAACTATCAATACTAAAACGTTGTATCCGGATACGATACTCATTTTAAAAAGTATCGATTGTTAATATTGTTCTAATTGTTATTGTTTATTGTATTTATTTATTTTTTGCACTACCTCAGACCTGAAGCTTGTTATCATAGTTGCAGTTTCTTTTTGCACAACTGTTTTTTATTATAAATATTTAACCTGTGGTTCTTTTAATTTTTACATGTTGCATTTTTCTTGTTAATAAAAATATTTCTGTTAAATTTTGGGGTCTTTGTTTTTATCCTGGTGGTATCGAAAATGGTATAGAGTATCGGTATCGGTATCAAGTTGAAAATTTTAGTATCGTGACAACCCTACCCAGGAATGTTCTTTATTAACTAAAGGGCTAAAATCCTTACTACGGTTTTCTTTGCTACGATTTGATTTTAACGTCCATCTTTGTATTTGTTGCAGGCATTTTGCAGCATCCAGACGGGACAGTACTGAAGCAGCTTCAGCCTCCACCCAGAGGTCCACGAGAGTTGCAGTTTTACAGCATGGTAATACAGAACCAGTCATAACCTCCATACAGTCACATGCAGTCACAACAATACCAGCAGCTGTAAAATACACCTGCAGCTAAATATTTTTTCTAAACATGAAAGTGTTTATATATTTATTAGGTTTCTTTTCTTATTTTGTATACAAAATATATGATGTATGATGACAAAATAATAATGCAATTCTCCACTTCTTTAGTTAATGAGCTCTTCGATGAAAATCAGTGTGGTGTTGAAAATAAAACAATGAGCCTTTAAATATAATTCAATATCACACTTTGCCTTTGCTGCCATTGGTTTGGTTACATAACCAACCGATAAGATGTAGTTTGTATTAAGGCTTCAATTATTTTCTTAATAATGAATTTGTTGTTGTGTTTTTTCTGTAAAATGTCAAAGTATAGGTAAGAGTGACAGCTTTAAGTGCTTTGCTTTTTTCTGACCAACAATTCACAATCCACTGATTGTATAATGGTGTGAAACAGAGAAAATCTCAATCATATTTATTTTATTAATAACTTTTGTGATCAAATTTGGTGCTAATTAGTTTTAAACAACTAATCGTATCAGTACAGATTGAAATTGCAGTTCTTTGCTCAGCATCACATTGTATATTGTTACATTTTTGTAGTTAAATGTAGTTAAATCTGTTAGTTAAATTTTTTGATATGTTATACCACTACTGATAATGCACCAGTTAAATGGACTTGTTTAAGGTTTCTCATCCTGTTTTTAGAGCTGTCAATACTTTTGTATTGTGACTCACATACAGACTTGTTCGAGTTCAACAGCACTTTGAATACAAATCTATGACTACACACAGTGGCACGCGTGTGTGTCTGCTGCTTCAGAGCTTCAGTGTTTGCTTTAGAGTTTAGCAGCACTGTTGGCTTCAGCAACTCTCATACAAACAGTAGTGATTCATGGTATCATGTCCGCCTGTCTCACAAACGAACCAGTCAAACTTAATCCCAACAACACACACATTACACACTGACCTGGCATCCTGAACAAGGCTGGGACATCAGGGCGTATTTAACTATGTCCTGTTAGGGGGTTACAATGGTGTGTGTCGTGCTGACCTTTTACCATTATCAAGACAAAAATACATGGAAATTATACTGCTAAGTTGATTAAATAATTAATTCAGTGGAAAAGTAACCCGCTTTGGTTGTTGATTGATTAAGAACGCTTTCACATATAAAGTCTGGTGGACTTGGGGTGATTCAGTGGTGAAGTTGCAGCATTGTTGCATATTTTTAATTGGTTTGGTTCAACTTCAACTTTATTGTCCCTTGAGATAAATTTCTGCAGGCAGGTAAAAAACAAAACAACACAGAAGCATAAAGACATAAATCACTCACATATATTCAAGTGAATATATGTGACTGAATATATGTGACTGAGTGCCTAAGGGTAGAAGCTCTAACTCATCATGGAGAGGATGGTCAGGACACTGTATAATGACCTGAGCCTTAGAGTTTACCCTCCTACAAAAGGTTGTAGAGCGATCAGGTCATGTGACACCAACAAGTTTACCTGCAACTTTAACAATATTCTAACCTTTGCTGATCACCAAATTTAAGGCTGCCAAACCAGGTGATGATGGCAAATGTCAGGGCAGATTCAATTGTAGAGTGGTAAAACAGTGGTTTGCTTCCACACTGTGCTTCATCAACCGCACCATATTGTAAACAAATGCCCTTCATCTATTGGACAAATTATGTGAAGGAAAGAGTTGACACTTTATCGAAACAAGTATCACACTTTAATGTATTGTTGGCAGAGGTTTTTTTTTTACTTTAATGCAGCATTGATCTGCTGTGCGATTGAATCCATTTGCCACTATTCTGTCGCTAAATAATTTGAAGACTGTAGAAGTGGGACCATTGGGTTTTTTAGCTAGAAAGTTCTTGTATTAAACTGCTAGTTGTCCTGCTGATTGCCGTGCCGATTCACTCTGCTTCCTCTTCTGTTTATTTGCAGCTGGCAAACCAGATTAGAAGTCTATTACTGCTTAAGTGGACTGCAGTGGTCAGTCTCATTATGTTCCACCCTGGAGTGGAGTTTCCACGGCCCAACCCTAGAATGAAGCCAGGCCACTGTGCATATCTCACATGAGGGCACTCATTCAAATAAATTGTCATCATAAAGTAATATCTTTTGGGTTTGGTGTTGGTCAGCCAAAACAAGCACTTTCAACATCACCTGGACTCTTGCAATGAACTTATGATGGATATTTCTCAGTATTTTTTTCTTACATATGACAGGCCAAACAATTAATTGAGCAATCCCTTATATAGTCACCAGATTAAACCATAATGCAAATAACCACTAGTTGCAGCCCTCTAACCGCCCCGTATGTACTGTGTGTGTGTGTGTGTGTGTGTGTGTGTGTGTGTGTCCGTCCTAGGTGTATGCAGAGGACTGCTGTGATCCATGCCTGATGGAGCTCCAGAACCATCTGCCCAAGTACTATGGCACCTGGTCCTCTCCTGACAGCCCTACTGGTAAGAGACCTCTATGTGTGTATCATCTCTCTCTTACCAAAGTCCACAATACATACAGGTCCAGTGTTTCCAACCTAGCTGACGGGTGCGTGTGTGTGGGCAGAACGTGCTTTCTTAAATTAACGATAAAATAATAATATTTATCTATCTACTATCTTTACTAGCTAGGCTCCTGACACTTATTTGAAGAGTTGGGTCAAGTGGAAGTCCTCCCACATGTCAATTTCTTCCTTTGGAGTGTTATAACACCCCTTCTAGTTTCAAATTATATCAGTATCTTCTCCGTAGTCCTAAAAGTGAATCTGCTACTAGCTCTGAAAAAAAAAGGTGTTTAAAAAAAATCAGATCATAAAGGGATTAAAGGTAGAGTGGACGTCCTCCCGCACAAACTATTATGTCATCATTATGCTGAAAAAAATTGGTTGCATGCCGCTATCATATCATATCAGAATATGTTTTGAGCAGTAGAGGTGGGGGAAGAAATCGATACAGTATAGTATCGCGATATTTTGCATGGAAAAGTTATATCCATCCATGGCCGCCAATAGTGATATTTAGCGTTCCGACAGCCCGCCAGTATTTTCACCATTTTAAAGCAGGCTCACACTTGAATATACTAGGGGTACTGGTATCATATGAAATTAAAATATGTAAGGAATCTTTAGTCACCATGTGTGTCTGAATATCGTGTTGGGAAGTTGTCGAAATAACGCTGCAAAGTTCGGCTTATTTATGTTTCATTAAAAAAATCAGAGCAGTGAAGCTTAAAGTTTTTGAAATGGATGTTGTCATCCATACATGTTTGATATCAGCTCAGTTCAGTTTGACTGAATACTTTGTTGGTCACTCTGTGTGTTTGACTCTCATTGTGGAGAAATAAAAAGACTGAAGTGAGATGAATAGATAGATAGATAGAGAGATAGAGAGATAGATAGATAGATAGATAGATAGATAGATAGATAGATAGATAGATAGACTTTATTTACCCAAGCTGGGAAATTACAGTGTAGCAGCAGCATTACACACAGAGACAATAACAACACAATTAAGTAAAAAGAACAACCTAGGCATACTTCAAGCAATAAAATATAAAAATACAATAAAAATACAATAAAATATAAAGACTGAGAATGTTCTCTTATTGGACAAAACAATTCTTGATTATACAATAATATCGTATCGTGATGCAAGCATCGGGATAAAGTCTTACCCTGGGCCCTGTGCTCATTCACAGGTATAATGATCAGTACTGACTGTTCAGTATGATTGATATGAAAAAAGCCAACATCAGTCTTTTATGAAGAAGCTAGTACTAAATCCACACCACTCATCCCCACTGTTGTATCCATGCCTCTTCCTCAGACCTGTACCTGAAGCTGGAGGATGTGACCCGACGATTTGTCAAGCCGTGCATAATGGACGTGAAGCTGGGCCAGCGGAGCTACGACCCATTCGCCTCGCAGGAGAAACGGGAACAGCAGATCAGAAAATACCCACTGATGGAGGACATAGGCTTCCTGGTCCTCGGCATGAGGGTGAGTTTGACCTGCTGAAGTGCTGATGTGGAGGCTCTTTAATCTATCAGTGTAATCATTTCAAAACTCACTTATTTTGAAACTGGCGTACTTCAATCTGAGTAAATGACCGCTAATGGACTCCATTAGACCTGATGAGAATATGATGAATCTACTGACGTGTTAGACTGATGCCTCCTATTGCAAGAATAATTTAAACAGGCCAATATTTTAACGCTATTGGGGCTCTCCAGTCAATATTCTGGGATGTCCTTACTTAAATTATGTATTTTATCTTGTTTATTTTCTGTAAAGGATAATATTTTGTATAGGCATAGTAGTATAGTAAAGCAGATATAATGACAATCATGTTATACGAATAATAATAGTTTTAAGAATATAAAACTGTCACATTTTCAATTGTTTTCAATCGCTTCTACTTTGCTTTTTTAGATCACTAGCTGTGTTTCCATTAAAGTCAAATCGAATTTGGAAGCAGAATTATGAAATGTTGCATTAAAGAAAATGTGAATTAGGGAAGTTTCCATCAACTGGTTTAGAGCAAATAAAGAAAGCTGCATAAACAAACTTTGGTCAGCAGGTGGCAGTGTAATGCTGCTGTGAGAAAGAAAAACAATAGAAGTAGAGATTGAGCAAGAGACAAGATATCATATTCATATAAAAAAAAAAAATAGGTTGCAAACCTAAACTTGGCCAACCATTAAGAGAAAATATGTCTTCAGGAATTAGATTAAATTAGGCAACTTATAATTGTTCTTTCATGTCAGAGGGGAAACAGCTGATCAGTTATGATGTTAAATGTTCGCTACCTCAGAACTTATTTGGAAAAAGTGTTTCCATCTTCAATTTAACGCATTAACTATTTTTCAGAAAAGACAAACACCTGAAGATTTTATTAGCATTTTTTTATTCATCAAATTTTGCTGTTTCCATCAAGCTTTTCTCACGCGAATCTTCAAAATGCTCATTGAAATTTGTTGATGGAAACACGGCTTCTGACGAGTAAATCTCAACACTTGCACAGATGTATATTTTCTTTACTTTTAACTTTACTAGTTAACCTAAACTTTACAAAACAATTTACAACTTTGCCAGGGGGCAAAGCCAGAAATAACAAAAAGGTAAAATACATAACATGCATGATGCAACGTACAGTCATGGAAAAAATTATTAGACCATTGTTCTCTTTAATTTCTTGTTCATTTTAGTGCCTGGTACAACTAAAGGTACATTTGTTTGGACAAATATAATGATAACAACAAAAATAGCTGATAAGAGCTGATTTCTAGATATTTTCCATGGTTTTCTAGATAATGATTTTGGTTATTATAAAGAAAACCATGGAAAATGGCTAGATGGTCTAATCATTTTTTCCATGACTGTAGATAAATATAATACTAATACAAATTTTCACAGCCATGCTATTATTGGAAAACGTAATGGTATCAGCATACCTCTTCAGCTCAACAGTACCCCACCCCTGGTGACATTATAACAGAAGTCATTGATAAGGTCTTTCCTTCACAAAGTGAGGAACAACAAGGGGATACTGTTGAACATCCTGAAACGGGTCAATGTTTAACCTGCGTGATATGTGAACTATGCTTACACTGTTGACTGAGATTAACGGCACATAATTCACCCTCTCATGTCTTTGAGTACACACACACACACACACACAAAATTGACGACTGGTGTAAACAGCTGTTGCTCATCTGAAGCTGTTTGGACGCTCCCTAGCCCTAACCTCAGGCTGTAAAACAGAAAACATGCATCATGTGTCAGTGTCTCATTATTTTGTCCCCCATGGGTGAAACAGATAAAAGTCAGGAAAGAAAAAAAAAATGGCTTCTCATCTATTGGAAAGGAAGAGAGTCAAATAGCGAAACCTTTATCGCTTTGATCAGTTTCCATTGCAACTGTCGGTATCGTCATCAGCGAGTGTCCTGGATCGGGTTTTTCCTGTCTGCAGGAAGAAACAAACAGAAAATACGCCCAATTAAGTCTTCCTGTCTATATTTACAATGAAGTTATTGGTATTATCATAGTGATTTGGAACATTAGGCCAGTATTATATCACAGGTTTGGTTTTAATACCAAACGCAAAATGTTACTTGCTAATAGCTTTCTTTATAAATACTTTCATTCTCATTTGGCAATGTAAAACATTTGAAAATACAAACTGTGTTTCACATAATATCTCAGTATGATAAAGACTTCACATAATATCAGATATTTGAACAGGCAGATAAAATGACTAAAATGACGATGTTAATGAATTGTAAAATGACCCTGTTACATTCATAATGAAACTGAGAGGGAAATGGGCCAGTGGATTTTTTTTATTTTCAGTTTGACAACGAGACACGTGAAAAAATGAAAATGCAAACTGAACTCTTGAACTTGAATGCCATGGTTTAAGCAGAAAACAATACATAAAAAAAATAAAATAATAATGATAATAATAAATTCAGGCCTGTTTTCAGTGATAGGCAATAATAGTAAATAGTAACAGTAGTAATCGTACAAAATATGTAATTATAAAGTAATAATACAAAATTGTCTGTCTAAATTGATTATAACAAGCAAATACTAACTGGAATTGATCAAGTATTTAATTTACATAAGAGGACACAAAAAAGGTTTACCATGTGGTTTTTTTCATGTAGATTATTTATTTATTGAATTGCCATAATATTCATATATATCACGGTATAGGTTTTATCACAATATAGCATGTTATTGAGAAAATTCCCTAAACTGTGATCAGGTTAATCCATCAAACCTAGTGGATAGGACGATCCAGTCCTGTAGGTCCACACTGTTACGGCTGTAAATACACACAAACACATAACCAACTATAATGTTACATAAGAGGGACGGAGAGAACTGAAGCATGAAGCATGAAGCATGATATGGGTGAGGCGGGGTGTTACTCAGTGCCACAAGCTGTGTTTTGATGTTATGATATATATCTAACTGTCAGTCTTTGTGTACTTAAAGAACAGCCCGTTATGGATGATTTGCCATAAAAGGCTTAGTAATGTTTGTCAAAAGCGATCCTCAGTGTAAATGACAGTCATAAGCTTTATGGCCACATGTCCACACCCTTTGTAAACCACTTAGCCCTCTGATGTTTGCTTATATGATCTCTATGGAGACTAGTGGACATGGATGTTCAGGAAGTTAACTTGATGTTTAATCCATGCTACAACACAGACTGTAAAACATTTACGTTATTCAGAACCTGACCAAAACCCTGCACATAGCTAACAACAGGTTACAACACATTTGTGCTGCTCATCTTGATTGTGACGGACCGCCACCAGCCTCTGACGTAAGCGGTTTGTGGTTCATCACCACCACCAAGGGTTGGTGCTGCTCTGGAACCAGTTTTCCTGGACGGGAGCCGGTTCATTGTCTGTCGAAACATGAATAACTGATTTTAGATTAGGCACTGGCTCCAGCCCTTGAACTGCATTGGTGGAAAAGGGTACAAGCGCCCTTTCAGTTTATAATGTGTAAAGTGTAGCTCTCAATGGAAAACTCGCATAGAATTATCACAGACTTTAAATTTCCTCTCAAGTATACAGAGCTATCAATGCTGTACAGTTTTTACAGTTTGTTCAGCTTTCCTCTACTGCCAAAAAACTAGTTCTAGTTTTAAATTAAAAACAATAATACCACAGTGTAAAACAGCTCTATTACACATTAAGGTCCTACATACAAAATGTTACTTGACCAAAAGTACAGTAGCATTACCAGTAAAATGTTCTGCAGTTAAATCAAGATAAAAGCGATATAAACGGTAGGGATGGGCTTTTGGAAGAAACCTGCCAACTCGAACATCTATAATGTTGAAGATCAATTAATCGCTTTGTTTTTATACATACTTCAGTATGTATGAAAATATGCGTACATAATAACAATGTACATAACAAATAAGTTTTGGATCAAATTAAACCTAGTAATTCATGCTGGCAAGGTTTGATACAGTAAGCTAGTTTTGCTCTCTTGAATTTCTCTGTGTGCAAACTGTAGCTTTATCCAACTTAATTCTCAGGTCGTTGGCTTATTCACGTACGGCCGCAGAAGTGAATGCAGTCATATACAATTAAAATTTAAAAATACACAGATCAATTAAAAATTCCATGTGATCGACCAAATTCTAAACAACCATTGATCGATCATTGATTATTTATTCCCATCCCTTCATATTATGGAAAAGAAAAGTTCAATCCATAAATGATATTAAACATGTGCTTGTGCAAATCAGTACACTGCTACAACCTACCTTGGTCTGATTTGAGCAGTAGTTTTATGGTTAATCTCTAGATGGATATTGTCCCCAGTCTGAAACACGTGCAGCAGCACGTATCTCTGCATGTCTGGCCGACATCTCCCAGTGGATGTCCTCGCACCACCTCAAACTCAACCTGGGAAAGACTGAGCTACTTTACCTCCCAGGGAAGGGCTCTCCCACCACTGACTTCCACATCACTGTCCAGGACACAGTGGTTGCCTCCACAGAAACCGCCAAAAACCTTGGCGTATCTCTTGACAACCAACTGTCCCTCTCAACAAACATCACCGCCACTACCAGATCTTGCAGATTCTTGCTGCATAACATCAGGAGAATCCGCCCGTTTCTCACCCAGAAGGCAGCTCAGGTCCTGGTCCAGGCACTGGTCATCTCACGCCTGGACTACTGCAACTCCCTCATGGCAGGTCTGCCTGCCAAAGCCATCCGACCTCTACAACTCATCCAGAATGCAGCTGCTCGATTGGTCTTCAATCTTCCCAAATTTTCACACACAACACCCCTCCTCCGCTCCCTCCACTGGCTACCAGTGGCTGCGCGGATACGCTTCAAGACTCTAGCTCTGGCGTACTCTGCTGCTAACGGTTCAGGTCCTACTTACATCCAAGACCTTGTCAAACTCTACACTCCTGCCCGTCCTCTCCGCTCTGCATCAGCCAAACAGCTGGCGACTCCCACCCTGCGTGGGTCAACTCGCCTCAAAACCTCTTCCAGACTCTTCTCTGTCTTGGCTCCCAAATGGTGGAACGAGCTCCCCACCGACATCAGGACCTCAGACAGCCTGTACATCTTCCGCCGCAGGCTGAAGACCTATCTCTTCCAACAATACCTCGGTTAAGTCATGGTCACCTAACAGATATATATTTAATTTAAAAAAAAAAAAAAAAAAAAAAAAAAAAAAAAAAAAAATTCTTATTCTTTTCTCTTCTTTTCTTCTTTAACATATAGCACTCCTGTAGCAATGACGGTTAGCTCTTAAACTTATGTACTTACTTGATTCCTGTGGTCTATGTCTAGTACCTTCAGGTTGAATGCACTTATTGTAAGTCGCTTTGGACAAAAGCGTCTGCTAAATGACATGTAATGTAATGTAATGTAATGTAATATTGCTGTATAACTCATCCCCATAGATTATAAACTGACTACACGTCAACCAAAAAGTGCACTCGAGTTGACAAAAACACAGAAGAATCACCTTTTTGGTACATTTTTTGCACCTATTGGCTGATCTACGGAGAGGTTTTGCACGAAGCCTTCATTAGAGCAAGTATGACGACAGCAAGCTAAGTTTAAAGAACTCATCATGTTCCCGCCATTTTATACAGTCTATGGTTCCCGCCAATAAACAGGAAGAAATTACACCAGTGCACCTGTTTCCTCCTACAAACCTGATGTTCTGTGTGTAAAATCTTATTTCTGCAAAACACATAACCCAGTAACTTTTAATTCTTTTACACACAAAAAAATTACATATTGTTTTATTGCGACAAGCAGGATGCCCCAGTAGTACAAAACATTTATGTGACAGCTCTGAAGTCGTTAAAAATGAATACTACGGATCGGCTCAAGTATCTCAAAATTGAACTGTTTACATTTATTCTGACATACAATATTAGGAGTCTTTGAAAAGTTTTTTTTATAGATTAATTGACTTTAATGGGTTTTGTGGAGTGTGAATTACATTGCCAGAACGGCTGGAGTTTGTAAAAATGGGCCCAGAAGTGACTTCAATGAAGTTGAAGAGCAATACTAATTTAGTTTATTTTTACAGTTCCTGCCTGGCACTGAGCTTGGAAAATTCCCATACTAAATTCTGTTATGTTTGTTTAGGTGAGGAGGAGACTAATTAGTGGTAATGAGCTTCCTGATGAAAGAAAGATAGTTTAGGAGGAGAGTTAGAGACAGATTGGCAGGAAAAGATAAGAAGAGGTGATTACATGTAGTGCTGAGGAGAGAATCTTCTGGGTCTAAATGTCTTGGATGCCCGTTGTTCTGCATAGACTTTGGCGCTGTTCTTTAACTGTACATAATCCAACATGCTGTTATCGGGCTGAAATGATCATGTTCATTCTCATCCGATAGCTAAGTAGCTAACTTTGGTCTTTGAACGCAGTTTGAGGATTGGTTTGTTAATCCTTGTGCTCTTATTTTGAAATATTTTGAAATTCATTTAAAAATGTATATATTTTTTAGCTTATAGAAATTTTGAATGTCATACATACTTTTTATTTTGACCAAATTTATTTTTATTGTTAGTTTTATATTTATCAAAAAGAAAATATAAATTATTTGCATAATTATTACATTAATTTATCTTATTTTTTTCAATTGAGTTGTATTTCAACTTCATGAATATCCGCTGGTAAAAATATTTTCTTTTTAAAGATCATGCATTTTGTTTCCCTAGTCAATTGGGATTGCAATATTAACCAAAATAATCATGTTTATGAATTTTGCCATAATTGAGCAGCCCTAATACATCTCATCATTAGTGATTTACTTTTAGATTGGTTCTTTTACTGTACAAACTGATTATGATGTATATTTTATCATGAAAAAGGTGTCAAGAATAACTCTTTATTAGTGATAATTACATCAGCAGATAACTCTTAATTATCTATAGTTTTTCCATCTAAAAGCATCATTGTATCATCATTCTTCACCCTAAAACGCCCGGGTCATTATTTAATGATCCAGCTAACTTTCAGTTAGTTTGTGCTTAAATTTCTCCATTATAGCGTCAAAGAACCAAAAACTCCTGACTCATTCTCATGGTCAGCTTTCTAATCTGGATAACTTCCTTCCGTCCTGGGGCAGCTTGTTCTGTAAACATACTTTAAAGTTTAGAAACTTCATGTGACACCACGCCACCTGTTGGTTATCTATTCTGCACTCAACTTGTACCATAACATGAAAAAACATCAAAAGCTTTCATGTTTTCATCTGCAGTCATAGCTGGTCACTTTGATGTTGTAGATGCAGGTGTGAGCGCAGGTGTGCACCACTAGATGGAGTCCATGTTTGATCATTTGGAGGGAAAACTAGTTCTTCACTCGTGGTCGTTCCTGGGCAGCAGAACCCAGTTGGCAGCAGAAGAATCACTGATTGACTTTTCTTCAGCATGAAGGAGTTTTGTGATGACGTATGAGGGAGAATCTGAGCAGTAGCTGCTTTATTTGCTGTCAGTTCACAACAAAATGGGTCTTTGTTCAGTCCAACATATTGGGTTTGTGGACCATCACAACACCAGCACATTAACATAGTGCTCTTTCTTCTATTTCAGGTGTATAAGATGTGCAGTGATACATTTGACTCCTACGACCAGCACTACGGGAGAGGACTGGTCAAGGACACAATTAAAGATGGTATGTGTGTGTTTTTTATGCATTGTGTGTGCAAAACTGCAAAACAGATTTAACATGTACAGGTGTTTAACTGTGCACAATCTTAACAAGTGTCACGGCTGCACTAGGGCTGGGCGATATGGACCAAAAGTCATATCCCAATATATTTAGGCTGAATATTGATATTCGATATACAGTATATTGCGATATTTTTATCGCAAAGTGAGAGCAAATGTTCATTCGAAACCAAATATGACATGTCACAAGTAGTTTTATTGAAACTGTTTATTTAAGTGAACATATATATTGTATAACAACAAAATCAAAGCTTCATAAAGTGCAAATTTGAAATTATTAAATAAAAATAGCCTATGAAATAAAATAGTCCAATCTTTTTCTGAAATAAATATATTTACATGAGAAAAGAATAACGAACATTACAAAATGACAAACCCTAATAAGGGCAGCATATATATATATATATATATATATATATATATATATATATATATTTAAGTATTAATTCATTTTTATTAATATTTAAGTATTTTTAAGTTAAAGATATATAGATATAATTTTTATATCGATATATCGCCCAGCTCTTTGCTGCACTCAGTAAAACATGCTTTACTTGCATAAGATAAAATACTGCCCCCTATTTCTGGGAGCATTTGGTCTATAGTTGCATCTTTAATCATTTGTACGCTGGGAAACCAGTCAAACGTAAGTATTTATAACCCTATCTGCTATTCTCCGATTCTCTCCTCCAGGCCTGGCCAAATTCTTCCATAATGGTGTGAATCTGAGGAAGGACGCTGTGTCAGCCAGCATCCGCAGAGTTCAGCACATCCTCCGCTGGTTCGAGTCGCAGCACCAGCTGGCCTTCTACGCCAGCTCCCTTCTCTTCGTCTATGAGGGCATCCCCTCCTCTTCCTCCTCGTCCTCCCTTTCGTCCCTCCTCAGCACGCCGTCGATCAGCCCGACTGCCGGGAAACCTCCCAAGCTGTCATCGGCAGGCGACATCGGGGGCAAAGCGAGACAGGAAGGGGCGAGGCAGGAAGAGGAAGTAGCCGAGTACAACAACAACAACATTCAGGTGCCGGTCCCATGGGACTACAGCCTGGCCACCATTTACACCAACCACAGGAAAGGAGGCCACCACCACTGTGCCAAGGGTCACCTGCACGGCAACAGCGGAGACGGCGACGCTACGGTGAGCTCGGTTTCTGGAGATAACATCTCAGCGCTGTGTAAAGAAGACAACTCTGAATGGAAACGGACAGAGGCAGACGAGTTGCAACAGCCACCAAACGGAAACGGAAACAAATCACAACTGGAAGGGAAGGACGAGGACGGAGAGACGGAAGACAGGGGCGGGAGGAGGAGAGTAGAGGAGGAGGAGGAGCTGAGAGGACGAGGAGACGTCGCAACAGAAGGTAGCGGAGGAGACACGGAGGTGGAGGTCAGGATGATCGACTTTGCCCACGTTTTCCCAAGTGAGAGCCACGATCAGGGCTACATCTACGGCCTCAAACACCTGCTGACAGTGCTGGAGCAGATCCTCTGCGACGCCAACTAGAACTTCTCCTCTCTTTACCTCCTGACCTGCACAGTGAACCGACATCTCCCTTCTGTCAACCCTCCTCCCTTCTCAAGAGACAGAAACCTTCAGAGGAGAGAGTGAAGAATCAAAGAAGTGAATACTAAAAACATACCCATCATCATCAACATCAACATCATCTCACCTGTTTGTGATGGTCCGTCGTGTGTCTGTGCGTGACTGTGTGTGACTGTGTGTGTGTGTGTGCATCTGTGTGCGTCTGTGTGTTGAATGAGGTGGAGATAGTAGAGGCTGACAGTTGTGTTTTCCTGTGATCAGCAGCACTACATGCACTAATCAATCCATGAAGGCATTGCGACCCTGTACTTCAACACAATATATTCAGCAGCGTGAATTACTGATGCTCACACAATTCATAGAAAATAGGGTTTGGCAAACATGTTTTTATACCTTTGCCAGTGAAAATAGCTGGTATATTTCTATTCAAGTAGCATATAAATACACCTCAAATTAGGTCTGGACTGGGCAATATGAAAACTTATGACGGAAGATTACAGGAATTTGTGAATCACCAGGTAAACAAAAACAACTGCCTCATGAGTCAACACAATCAAAAGACTCAAAATCAGTTAAATCCTTTCTAAATAAAAGCTTTAAAGGGATAGGTCAGGATTTTGGACGTTAGTCGTATGAAATACTTGCCAGTAGTGGATGCAAAGCTATTAGCTTTTATTAGCTATTAGAGTTCTGACCGGTTCTGATCGGTAAATAAATAGCTTTGCATCCACTAATAGAATCATTTCAAATTTTACTGGTTTTAAGGTTAACAGAGTTTACAACTTTACAACTCTCTCTTCCTCCTGTGGCCCAAATCAAGTTATGTGCAGGTAGCCGGATGCGTGAGATCATGAGAGAATCACAAAATCGGGCGAGGGTTACAAGATCACGTGACAAAAGTTACCGTGTCGGAAAGAGTATTGCCAAATCTCTACCACTGGACACTATTCTACCCTCGCATGATTTAAACATTATGTTGCCCAACCCTATACACTGAAATTCATGAATTGAAATTCGTGCCACAGGATTAGGATTTAGGCCGATCCCCTACTTTTGAAAGTTATGTGCTGCCTGGAAAACGACCCATGATGCAGTAACTGTAACACCGCACAAGTTAACTGGATTTGTAGTATATCTGAACAGTTAAATTGGGATTCAGAATGACGTCTTGAAGCGTGTGAGCATCAGGTAAAACGAGCCGTCTGGAGAACGCTGAGGTTTAAGTCGGGTCGTCCTTTTGTGTTTTTGTTTTAACCACTGTCTACAGGTATCTAACTCAGGTAAATTTACTGTAGAGAAAATACTTAATATTACTACTATTACCCTCTCAGCAAGACGAACCTCTTGCTGTGTGGCTGTTCAGTTCTAAATGATTGTTTTATAAAGTCTTACTCGATGTTTATTTTATCTCATGATTGTCCTTATCTCATCAATGTCGACTTTTGACTCGCGTAACCTTCCACGGTGGCTGTATTTTCTTTTACCATGACCGTTTTAATTGTCGTACATGTTCCGCTGCCAAATCACCACCTCCATCTCAGAGCCTGCGCTCTTTGCTGTGTTTATTCCGCCTTTTTGGTGCCTCCCCCTCTTTCTGCCATAGTTTTAGGAACGATATATTGCACTTGTACTCCCAGATTTCTTTGTCTTTTCAAGAAAACTTTACATATATCAAAAGGTAACGTTGCTCATGAGTTCAGTGCCATTGCACTAGCATTAACCATGAGCTATTCTATGATTTTAATATTATTATTATTATAAGGAATTAATTTGGTGATAAAATTAACCTTTTCCCTCCCAAAGTATGGAGAGATGATTGTTTAGAAGTGTTTCTGGGTGCTTTGACAGAACGTGTTCTACTACATGACACATGATGAGCTGTGATTGGTTATCATGATACTGCCTAGTAGGATATGACTTCCCTAAGGGTTTTAAGATTGTAGAAAAATGATATTGCTGCTTTAATGCGAGTCAACTTACAGACTCACCAGAAGTGAATGAATGCTAAAGAAAGAAAGACAGCAACAGAATGGTTTCATTTCTTTTTCTTTTTTTTCTGTTTTGTTTTGTTTTGGTGCAGATTGGCAGAAATGTGAGAATATGTAAGTCACCATGCCCTTTTTACACTAAAATCTTTTTTTAGGCTGATACACAGACTGATGCTGTACATATTCTGTATACATTTGACAAATTTTAATATTTTCATGCCAGGTAAAGCTTTCCATTGAAACAAATGCATGGACTTCAGGAAGCCCAAAGCAGCTTTGGTTGCTGCCATATTTTTGTATTTGCTGGAGATAAAAAAGTGTTGGTAACACTGTCGGTTATGCCCACGCCTATAATTCATTATAATCTACTTATAGCACAGTATAATTATTATCTTCTACTTTATAATGCAGTATAAGTCATTGTGAATACTTTTGAGTGCATATAAGTAATTATAAATGATTATACTCATGTATATAATGTATTATAGACATGGGCGCCATAAAAAGAGTGACCAAATTATTTTCTTGCAATCCTGACATCATTATTTCATTATGCACTAAACAACATGAGCTTCGTTTGACCAAAAAACATTTCACCACAAGGTCCACTTTTCTGGAGCTTTCAGTCACATCTCATGGCCTTCAGTGGCAGATTGTGCGTCATCCAGCCAGTTAAAGGGATAGTTTGGATTTTCTTGAAGTGAGGTTGTATGAGGTACTTACCCACAGTCATATTACCTGCAGTAGATGATGGTCTGTGCGTTCCCAGTCTGGAGAACCAGGAAACAAATGATTGTATTGCTGCAGAAAGGGACTGCAACAAAACTTATTTTACCCACCTTAATAAAGGCCCACCCTAAAAATGTTATACCTGTTTATATGTACACTATATTCAGAATATAACCACCGATTTTTGTTGCTATCCACAGCTGTTTCATTTGGCACTACTTTTTCTCAACCGTATTCTTACACAGTAGCGCACCGTTCTGTGGCAGTGCATGAAGCATATTAGTGCGCTTATGCGTTTCTACAGTTGAGAAAAAGTAGTGCCAAATGGAACAGCTGTGGATGGCAACAAAAATCTGTGTATATATTCTAAATATAGTGTACGCTTAAATGGGTATAACATTTTAGGGCCTTTATTTAGGTGGTTGCAATACAAATAGTTTTGTAATACATTCATTTGTTTCCTGACTAGATCGCCCATCTGGTTCTCCAAACTGGGAACAAACAGACCATCATCTACTGCAGCTAACACACTGACTGTGGGTACTGACTCACTGACAAAAATCCAAACTATCCCTTTAATGACCATGAGATGTGGCAGAAAGCTCTGGCTAGTAGACCTTATGATAAAATTTCTATTTCTTTAATGTACCCTTAAGCTCACACCCCTAGTTACCAAGTATGGAAGCAGTGGCCAGTCTAATAATTGAATTTGTTTTAGGTTAATTTACCAATTCATTTAATTTTGCAGCAGGGTTTAAAGAGTCCAGATACAGTCATGGAAAAAAATTATTAGATCACCCATTATTTTCTTGATTTTTTTTCCTGCTCAATTTAATGCCTGGTACAACTAAAGGTTCATTTGTTTGGACAAATATAATGATAACAACAAAAATAGCTGATAAGATTTTCATTTAAGAGCTTATATCTAGACATTTTCCATGGTTTTCTTGATAATAACCAAAATCACTACCAAGAAAACTATGGAAAATGTCTAGATATCAGCTCTTAAATTAAACTCTTATCAGCTATTTTTGTTGGTATCATTATATTCGTCCAAAAAAATGTACCTTTAGTTGCACCAGGCATTAAGAAATTGTATTTTACAGTATACACCACTAAAACACAACAGGAACTGAAAGTTGGACTGCAGTTTTCATAGGAGGTGTTACAGATCTGATCCTCTCTGTCTTTACACACCAAGGCAAAAAACAAACAGACTTTTTAATGATTTACAGGAGTTAACTGTGTTTTTAAGATCATTTGCTGTAGCTTGTTTTCCTTTCATCATCCTCAAATGCTAAGCAGTGGTTCTTGTGCCACTGTCTGGTCTTACGGTGTGTGTGTGTGTGTGTGTGTGCAGGTTTACTGACTCTTTACACTAACTCTGGAGCTGCTTTAAAACGTGACGTTAAATCGCACTGCTCCAGTACGCCACACGCCATCTTTTTATTTTTATTTCAAACCAATAATATGCATCGGTCTCTTTGGTTTCTGTAGCTTGTAATATATGAATATAACGAACAAGATTCTGATCTTTTTTTTAAATTAACTCGATTAAATTGTATTTTAATCGGAACCAAAAGTGACTGCGAACTATTAGAATATAATATTTTCTCTAACATTTCTTTTATATAAAATTAAACATTTGAAATAATCAACAAGACGTCTTTTAAATGATATTTACAGGAGTTGGAGAATTTATTATTATTAATATTATTATTTTTATCACTGCCTTATTTTCTGTTGGTGTCCCATGTTGTCTGTGTGTTTTTTGAATATTGATTATTGATCATTCCGGCAGCTTTGAGAATCTCCTCTGTGTTTCTAGCCTGCTGTGTCATGGCTGACTAACAAAAACCATATCATGCATTTATATACAGGGCATTGTTAATGGAATTGGTTTGATTTTTGACTGACTTATAATGATGCAACTTTACATCGGTGTAAAAAATCAGAAAAAATGCTGTTAC